>NC_058087.1:175690899-175991909 GCF_014858855.1 Bufo gargarizans | reverse complement strand
CTGTCTCTCCCTTTCTCTCCCTTTAAATGATGTAGGTACAGATAGTACTGCTTTCTTGTCTCGCTATATAAATGATGTAGGTACAGATAGTACTGCCTCTCTGTCTGTTGATGTAAATGATGTAGGTACAGATAGTATTGCCTCCCTTTCTCTCCCTGTAAATGATCTAAGTACACATAGTACTGTCTCTCCTTGTAAATGATGTATGTTCAGATAGTACTGCCTCCATATCTCTCTGTCTCTATAAATGATGTAGGTACAGAAAGTACTGTCTCCCTGGACATTATTTAGGTACAGATAATACTACCTCCTTTAATTCCCTGTAATTAATGTAAGTACAGATAGTACTGCCTTCATGTGTCTGTGTCTCTCTATAAATGATGTAGGTATAGATAGTACTGCCTCCTTGTCCTACCCTGTAAATTATGTAGCTACAGATAGTACTTTTTCCCTGTCTCTCTATAAAAGATTTAGTTACAGATAGTACTGCCTCCCTGTCTCTCCCTTTAAATGATGTAGGTACAGATAGTACTGCCTCCTTGTTTCGCTATATAAATGATGTAGGTACAGATATTACCGCCTCTCTGTCTCTCTATGTAAATGATGTAGTTACAGACAGTACCACCTCCCTCTCTCCACATGTAATTGATGTAGGTACAGAGAGTACAGCCTCTCTGTCTCTCTATGTAAATAATTTAGGCACAGATAGTACTGCTTCCTTATCTTGCTATATAAATTATGTAGGTATAGATAGTACTGCCTCCCTGTCTGTTGATGTAAATGATGTAGGTACAGATAGTATTGCCTCCCTTTCTCTCCCTGTAAATGATCTAAGTACACATAGTACTGTCTCTCCTTGTAAATGATGTAGTTACAGATAGTACTGCCTCCCTGTCTCTCTGTTAATTATGTAGTTACAGATAGTACTGCCTCCCTGTCTCTCTGTTAATTATGTAGTTACAGATAGTACTGCCTCCCTGTCTCTCTGTTAATTATGTAGTTACAGATAGTACTGCCTCCCTGTCTCTCTGTTAATTATGTAGTTACAGATAGTACTGCCTCCCTGTCTCTCTGTTAATTATGTAGTTACAGATAGTACTGCCTCCCTGTCTCTCTGTTAATTATGTAGTTACAGATAGTACTGCTTCCCTCTCTCCACATGTAAATGATGTAGGTACAGATAGTACTGCCTCCCTGTCTCTCTATGTTAATTATGTAGTTACAGATAGTACTGCCTCCCTGTCTTTTCCTGTGAATCATGTAGGCCCAATCGTACTGCCTTAGTTTTTCTCTTTGTAACCTATGGCACATATCGTACACGACAAAACAAAAAAAGTTTCCTATCGTGACCAATTCAAATCTAAGTGCCATTTAGAAACTAACCTGTGATTGGTTACTATGGTTATAGAGACTCTGCACCACGGATGACACTTTACATTGAGTTCTTACAGGCGGTCTGTAGTCTGTTCCCTCATAATGTGATGTTTTCTGTGTCCTAGGAGAGATCTTCCCCGGCTGCTGTTGAAAATATCATGGATGAAATAGGTAAGTCGAAGCCTTCATCTATTGCATAAAGGGGGGGTTCTAATGTTATGTAATAAGCCTCATTTATATTTAGCAACTTTCTGATTCAACTTAAGACCCAGGGCTACTTGGATTTTGATACCCGCAAAACAGCGCCACTCTTGTCCATGGGCTGTGTCTGGTATTGCAGCTTCCTAATGATCAAATCTTCAGGCAGTTAAATTGTTCTTCTATTATCCTAGAACAAGCGGTGCAGGAGACTGTGGAACCAGACTACTACACCAGGCGTAGGCAAGAACGGGCAGCAGCTCGGGCAAAGCAATGGCAAGTAAAACATGAGAACCTGGCTATTTTCTCCCACAGGATGATGGAGGGTGCAATACATTAATCGTCCCCATCATGCCCGAGTTTTAGTTTCACAACAGCTGGAGTACCAGAGAGTACCAGAGAGATGTTGCCAGCTTCACACAGCAGACACCTGGGGCTAATGTCTGCGATCGGTGACTATGCCGATCGCAGACATTTAACCCCTCAGATGCAGTGGTCGAATGTCAACACCGCATCTGAAAGACAAAAAACCTGGAAGCATGCTTCCCAGGCAGAAGTGCCTTGATCTGGTCGAGAATGCATTCCATAGGGCCTAAAAAAAAAAAAAGTTTTTAAAAATATAAAAAAAATATATAAAAATGAAAATCATCCCACTTTTCCCAAAATAAAAAATAAAAATTAAAAATAAACATCATAGGCATTGCCACGTCCCACCTGTACTAGTAAAATATTAAAACATTTATCCCATATGGTGAAGGGCATAATGGAAAAAAAATCTATATGTTCGATTCGCAATTTTTTTTTTATCACATCAACTCCCATAAAATTGAATAAAAAGTGATCAAAAAGTCATATGCACTCCAAAATGCTATCAATAAAAGCTACAGATCATCCCACAAAATATGATCCCCTCACACAGCTCCATAGACATAACTTTAAAAAAGTTATGGGGGTCAAAATATGGCGATTAAAAGAAAAAAAGAAATTCCCCAAAGTTTTCATATTATTAAAACACAAGAAAACATATATAAATCTGGTATCATTGTAATCATACTGACCCAGAGATTGACAAGCAAGGGGTCAGTTTTACCACATAGTGAACGCCGTATAAACAAAACCCATAAAACTGTGGCGGAATTGCAATTCTTTTCCAATTCTACCCCATTTGGAATTTTGTTATTGTAATTATTGTGGTACACTACAGTACTGTTGGCCCCGCCTACTTATGTTCGCCCCGCCTTCTGTCAATTTGGACACGCCCAGAACTTAGGGCCACTTTAATTTCACATTTCGCCTCTGGGTCCACTTTTTAATTTCACATTTCGCCTCTGGGTCCACTTTTTAATTTCACATTTCGCCTCTGGGTCCACTTTTTAATTTCACATTTCGCCTCTGGGTCCCCTCTATTCATACACTGGTGAGATATTGTAAGGAAAGCCTGCGTAGCCCAAATCGCCCTCTAATGAAGGTGGGGAAAAACTATATGTGGGCCCAGTTTAGTAAATTGATGCACCAGGACATCACAGTATATGACGTCACATTTCAATGAAAATGCACACAGTGATGTCACAGTAGGGTGATAATAAATACTGTGACGTCACAACTAAAATGATTTCTCTGAAATAATTGTGTTTTCTTTGGCAGGACTGAGACGGAGGATATGTAAGGCGAGCCGTCCGCCTGGTAAGTAGACAGACGGTTTGGTCGTGTTCTGCTATAGTGAGTAATAATGACATTACTTTCAGCATGGTGGACAGACGTATTAATTGGGGCTGAGAGAATCGAAGTATCCGAAGTGGAATTTGATCCGAATTTGATGGAAAATTAGATTCGCTGTGAAACCGAATTTCATCATGCTTCGTGGAAACTAATCAATTTTCCCTGAAATGGTTTTAAAAAATAACAAAAACATACTCACCTCATCCATTTGAGCAGCGTAGAGGCCGTCGCGGCCATCTTGATTGAAGATCCTGCGCGACATCTCGTGCGCAATGACGTATGACCATGCTGGCCAGTGTGATGATGTCATCACATACCGTGCGGGATCTTCAATCAAGATGGCCTCGTCAGCCTCTAGGTGAGTATGTTATTATTTTTAACTGTTTAACCCCTGAAAGTCCTCATTTTTTATCTCTGATGCCGCGATCAGTGATGAACGCGGCATTTGAGGGGTTCTATAAGGGGGGGGTAGCAATCGCGACTCGCTGTCATTGTGCCCGCTACTTACAAAGAAATGCGAATCGCGACGAAGCAGCCGTATCGAATTTTTGTAAACTTTGCTCAGCACTAGTGTTAATAAATGAATCTTATATATTAACACATATGAGGGAGTTAATAAACTTGCCCTGGCCTAGTACAGTTCACTCCGGCCTTCAAACTCTGAATGCAAGCAATGTTTTTTCTCTGTAAAATTCCATCATTTTTATTTTTTTATGCCGCTCATGCCAAATATTAAAAGTGTGTGGGAAAGCGGGCTTGGTTAGCGATGTTAATGAGGTGTAAGCCAGATTCATCCATTGCAACTTTTTAAACAGTCATCAAAAAAGTCGTAATCTTACTCTAGTATACAAAATGTAATGTTTATAGATATGCTAAATTTAGGTTTGATAAATTTGGAGCATAGTAAGCGAATGCAGAGTCAAAACTGACTTGATAAATGATAATGAGACATTTATTCTAAATATATTACGGCGTCTTTATTGACTCATTTCTTAATAATTTCTTAATATATCTTGTATACGGTCAGAGTCCCTTTTTTCAGATTCTATTAAAGAATTGCCACCAATAGGGGGAGCTGAGGAGCTTGCTGCATGTTGATTATACATTCAATGCCATAATTAGTCTACAGTAAGCTCCTAAGCTCCCCCTAGTGGTGGCTGCAGACAGTGACTTGGAAAACCAAGCACTAACCACTATAAAGATATGGTTGAGATCAATCAGTGCAGTATTTCCAGCTTAGATTAAAATAATGAACTGATCGGGATCAGGAACATTCACGGAGAGCAGATGTAAATGTAATCATTTTGGTGGAGATGCATTTTTAATGTGAAAATATTCAGGATGGATTTCAGAGAACTGAATTTTCAAGTTGAAGGTGGTTTTCCAAGACCCAGCAAACCCTACCTTTAATTACACATAACGCATCTGTACTAGAAAGTTTGTAATATACTTACCATCCCGAGGTTGCGTGGATCGGCCGCTCAGGAACCCTGTCATGTGAAGCTCCTCTTCTAGAAATCCAGCTTCTGCCGGCGTCACGTCCTTTACCAGATTTCTGGCCTAGACTATGGACAGGGCAAAGACTATTCCTATCTTTGGCACTTGCGCAGATGTGGTGGGTTTAGGAGTTCGTGCATGCGCCAGAGAGAAGAAGAATTCTGAAGTGACGTCCGGTTCATAGTCCAGGACGGAAACCTGGTAAAAGACTGGATTTTCAGTATAGGAGAGTTACATGACTGGGTTCCTGGGTTTCTGGGAGGCCTATCCACACAACCTCGGAATGATAAATAAATTACAAACTTTCTTGTATAACCGAGATACAGTATGAGGAATTAGGGTGGGATTTGCTGGGTCTCAGAAACCCCTTTGATGTGGTTTTAATTTGCAGGATTATTTTTGATACCTTATTTTAGTGCCCGGCTCTGCAGATCTTCTTACTGTAAAGTTCCTCTATTCCGTATATAGACAGACTTTACATTGTTACTGTTCTTCCCCTTTCTTATACAGAGTCTGCCGTGGAACTTTTACCAAAAATGAAAACCACATCCCACAAACCTCTGGTCACATCCATGCAGACGCCAGGATCCTCACTTCTAGAAACACGCGGTCACGGAAGTGTACATACATGACTTGTGCCTAGATGTAATGTGGATTAAAGGCTTCATGGTGCATTTATTGGATTGTTGCATAGTTTATCAGTACACCAATTGTCAGAGCAAGGGTCTGACATTTTCCAGAAATAGCGCCACTCCCGTCTATGGGGTGTGTTTAGGTATTGCAGCTCAGACCATTTGCATGAAGGAGTCTGAACTGCAATACCAAATCTGCCCTGCTGACAAGAGGGGCGCTGATTCTGGGAAAAAAAGACAACCCCTCTGATTAATCAGGTCAGGTCTGCAGCTCTATAGAAAGAATACAGATGACATCAAACTTGGGTTATCCCGAACCCAATTACACCAGCAGTATAGACCTATAGTTGTTCCAGGGACAACCCCAGGAAGTAAGTTCCTATGTGAACCCATAGACATGCCTATCTGGGGAATACACCGCTGTATGTAAATAGGATTGTGAATTTTTGGGTTGCTTGGTTGAATGTAGTTACTATGGACCTGTTGATGAGGAAGAGCGAATATGAAAGTCTTAACTAGAGTGTGTTTAAAATTTTCCCTGACAGTGTGATACGACTACGACTACAGTGCACGAGCCAACCAATCTGGAAGGGCCATAGAGGCAGACCTTAGATCCCATCAGCTTAGGTTGGCCCAAAGTGCTATATATAAATCCATGCATACCTTCCTCGGACGTAAACAGGGGAAGATGAAAAACTGCCCTTTAAAGGGACACGTCAAAAAAGTATCACATATTAGCCTATATTCTATGTATTTTTTTTTATAATTAATAGATGGCTTTCTGGATATAATTTAATTTTCTTTCACTCCATGAATTCTACTTCCTGTCCTAGTTCGTTAACTTCCTCTTTTTAGCACGGCAGACAGTCTTGCTTAACTTTCTCAGTCAGACCATCCCTCTGACCAGAGAGACCCGCCTGTAGTGACTCAGTTAATACAATTACTATATCTAGGCCTATCAAGAGAACAACAGAACTGTCCTACTGTTATCCCAAAGTTGCTCCATGAATTCTTCTTACTTAGTTCTTTTATCTCTTTGTTGGACTTTTAGCACAGCAGACAGTCCCACTTAACTCTCTCAGTTAGACCATCACTCCGACCATAGAGAGCCCCCCCTGTATACAATCTATATATATATATAAAGAAGGACGTATATACCAAGTTTCGTTGAAATCGATAGTTGCATTTTTGAGTGATCGCGGAACATACATACATACTGTATGTATGTTCCGCGATCACTCAAAAATGCAACTATCGATTTCAACGAAACTTGGTATACACATCCCTTGCTACCTGGAAAGAAATCTTGTGGGGGTCCTGTTCCTGAGCCAATACAAGCCTGCAAGTCTTTCGCTTTTATATCCCAACTGCCATACACACGGTCACATGTCCCTTATCAGCCAATAGAAGCTCGCAGGCCCTTAGTCTCCACATACACACAGTTTTACTCCAGGTTTCCATAACAACCCAGCCATTTTTCTTCACTACTGTAGGTCAGCTTTGAAGGGGCAGGGTGCTATGGATGACACTGTTAAGGGAGCGGAGTGCTGTGGAGGTTACAGTTCAGGGGACAGGTAGAGTGCCTATTCAGGCCACCTTAAAAGACGGACTTAAAAACCAAAAGACGGACTTAAAAACCCCGCCCCGGGTCCCGCTAATCCACGTGCCCGATCCGGTTAGGCCACGCCCCTCCCACTCCTCAGCCAACAGCGATTGAAAAAATCAACTTCTGTCAGCTGCAGGGTTGGGAGGGAGGGTGACTTTCTCCTTGCAGCTCACGCTCAGACAGCACAGTGCTGCTGTCTGAGAGTGAGCTGTTCAAAAGGACATCCCTGTGTGAGATATTCCCCAAAAATGCATTAGCCAATAGAAGCCTGGTCACATGACCCTTATCAGCAGGGCGCTGTGGATGACACTGTTAAGGGAGCCGAGTGCTGTGGAGGTCTCAGTTCAGGGGCAGGTAGGGTGGCCATTCAGGCCACTCTCAAAAGATGGACTTAAAAACCCTGCCCCCAGGTCCCACTAAACCACTCCCCGTCCCACTCCGCAGCCAACCGGGAATGAACAAAATCAAGGTAAAGGTAAAAATCAACTTCTGTCAGCTGCAAGGGTGAGAGGGAGGGTGACTTTCTCCCTGCAGCTCACGCTCAGACAGTAGAGTGCTGCTGTCTGAGAGTGAGCTGTTCAAAAGAACATCCCTGTGTCCGTCTAGGCCCTGCGCCAGACGGAGTACAGGGAGTCTGAAAGCAGGACTGTCCTGCCTAAAACCGGACCTCTGGCCACCCTAGGGGCAGGCTGCTGTGGAGGTCACAGTTAAGAGGACGGTCCACTATAAAGGTCAATGTTAAGGGGCAGATTGCTGTAGAGGCCACTGTTAAGGGGACAAGTGTTGTGGAAATCACCTGTTAAGGAAATGGGGTACTGTGGAGGTCACTAATAAAGAGGCGGCCGCTGTGGAGGTCACTGTTAAAGGGGCAGGGCTGCTGTGGAGGTCACTGTTAAGTGGGCGGGATGCTGTGGATGTCACTGTTAAAGGGGCGGGCTGCTGTTGAGTTCACTGATAAGGGGCGGGATGCTGTGACGGTCACTGTTAAAGGGGCGGGCGCAGTGGCGGTCTCTGTTAAGGGGACAGGGAACTGTCACAGTTAAGGGGGTGGTCCGCTATGGAGGTCAGTGATAAGGGACGGGGTGCTGTAGAGGTCACTGTTAACAGGGCGGGGTGTTGTGGAGGTCACATTTTAAGGGAACAGAGCTCTGTAGAGATCACTGCTAAGGGGGCAGGTTATTGTGGAAATCACTGTTAATGAGACGGGGTACTGTGGAGGATCACTTATAAAAGGGCGGCCGCTGTGGAGGTCACTGTTAAAGGGGAGGGCGCTGTGGATGTTACTGTTAAGGAGGCAGGCCACTGTGGAGGTCACTGTTGAAGGGGCTGGGTGCTGTAGAGGTCACTGTTATGGGGGATAGTGTCGATATCTTTTAACGACACAAACAAACATTTAATGAAATAGATGAAATATACCCGTGCGAAGCCGGGTCCTTCTGCTAGTCAGTTAATACAAATACTTTATCTAGGCCTATCAAGAGCACAACAGAGCTGTCCTACTGTTATCCCAATTCTACATCTAGTATTATCACGAGGATTGCCTTGCAGATAACATCTTCCTCTCACAGCAGCAGTAAACTGATAATGGATTACCTGTCTATATAGAAGGTCTTATCATTTGTGTTGACTGCTAGAGACGGACAATATCTTGTATATCATTTTCGATGGCATAGTACTGTCAAAATATAAAACAGTCTTTATGAATATCGAGAATTAAAAAATTTCCCTTTCTGACAAATGTGACCCTTTAAGGAACAAAGAATACAATAAGGGTGTGGTGCTTTTTTTTTGGGTGCTTCAGAACAACTTCCCTTGAGAATAAATATCCTTTTACGTTATACATTGGTCTTTTTGTTTTATTATGTAACTTTTATACAAAATCTCTGCCCTCACACTGTCCTGTGTACCGTGGGTGGACTCTGCTGACACATTTCCTACAGTCAGTGCACCATTCCTAGTCGTTTATGTATATGATGGTGCTTATCATTTATGCTGTATTTTATGCTGCAGTACGTTTACACTCAGATGTAACAGGTCCCCAATGGGTAAAATCAGCCATATACATTTTTGAACCACCGCTACCATGCTCTCCTGCTACCATGCTCACAACAGCCAATTACTGACCGCAGCAGCTGACCCTCCATGTAAACTTGGCCATAGACATGACATATTTATTGTCATTTGCATCCAAATTTGGTGAGATTTGCTTACAATCCAATGTCTACAGTTCCCAAAATTCATCCTAAAAATACCATATGACAAACTGCCATACCGTGCATATCATAATACCAACACACAGTGACCATATGTAACAATGCCATACAAGTGAAAGGTTGTACAATTCAATTAATATTTACAGGGATGTAATATAGCTAGTGAGGGGCTGGGGGATTATACCCCCTATGATGGGTGCCAAGGGGTCGGCAACTGGCCATTTAGATATAGGATTTGGGAAGCAAACTGTAAAACACTCTGTCATCTATCCTGACATTTGTGGTTGGGTTGTGCTGGGTTTTCTTATTCTGGATGATAAGAAAGTGACCCTCCTCTCAATAGGCGATACTGTCATACAGTGTACAAAGGACCATATACTTTTATTCGCTGTACAGTATGGTGCCTAAATAACAGTGCCATACTTTGGTCAAGTAGCACTTCCATAAAGTTCGCTAAATAACAATGCTATACAGTTCTGCCAGTGCTATTCACTGCAAACCACCGCCACACAGTGCACAAACAGTACCATCATACCGTGACCAAGTGAAAGCTACATGTAATGTAATCTAATATTTTTTTTTATGTAATGCCATGTATTACTCCCAGCATAGTTCTGTATGGTAGTGACAGAGTTAACTAACTATGACATAGTCCTTTGCAGGAGGTTGCTAGATGGTGGCTGGCTCCACCCCTAGCTCTATTCAGTCTGAGGAAGGAGTAGGGATAAGAAGGAAGCAAAGTCCATGTGCTCCATCTCCTAGGTCCTCAGGATTCAGAGACTAACAGATCTCTTTGTTTGCTGCAAGATCTACAGCAAGACAGAAAGGAAAGAAGGAAAAGGTTCTAAAATTTGCAAAGCGACAAGAGTCAGTCAGTAAGGTAACCTCCGTTGAGGGCAATACAGACTTTACTGCTGTGAAGGGATTACAGGTAAGACACCCTACACACTTTTCCGCGACTTAAACACTGATGACCTAAGGAACGACCCAGACAGTTTTATCATTCAGCCTTTATGATACAGGCATAATAGTTGTGAGCCTTAGATTCTACTAAGGGAGATCACTGCGACACATCATATTGTCAAAGCCACTACCACTCCCTTCCTCCACTCTGGCTCCTCACAGACTGCTGCACAACCTCATAAAGATGACACTGGATCAGGATAATAGAAAGATTAGATTAGATAGATAGATGGATAATGAATATGGACTCACCTGCAAACTTTGTTTCCCATGGTCCTCCAGAAGCACAATCAAAAATGGGATTTGCAAACCAATAGAATTATGAGGGTGGTGCAAAAAGTGCCAGTCTTTTCCTAAATAAATCCCCTTCTGCCTGTAGAATGTCCAGTTTATGGTGCTTCATGACAGTAGAGCTGGGTGACCAAGTGGCAGCTGCACAGATTTGCTGAAGTGAGAGTTGGGCCAATGTTGCCCAGGACATGGCTGTGGACCAAGTAGAATGTGCCCTGATGTGGACACTCAAGATCTCTGAGGGACACTTCACAATAAAACAGAGAAACCATCTAGCCAATGATGCTTTACTGCCCTTGTGTCCATTATTTTGGCCATGGTGTTGTAAACAGAGTTTTTTTTGAAGCTCTGCAGTTTTTAGTCCTTAGTTCTTTGGATGGAAGACATGAAAGCTCGCCTGACGTTGAGGACATGGAAATTTTCTTGCTCTTTGTCCCGAGGATTTGAGTGAAAAAACGTTAAGGAGATTTCCAGATTGAGATTAGAGTTGAAAGAAACCTTAGGAAGAAAACCTGGCACAGTACATACAGTAGTACTAGGTGGTATCCCAGATTTCTTAGAGAATGTACTTTGTGTAACAGAGCTTGCAGCTCACTTATATGCCTCGCAGACATAATCTCCAGAAAGAGACCCCTGTAAAGGTCCAATGAAGGCAATGGTGAATAGACTACAAGATTAAACACTTTCAAAGCCAAAAAAAAGATTTGACAAGATTATGATGGTGGTACAATGTACTTACTTGTACTATACTAAAGTATTCAGCTTGAGGCCTTTCTTTACTCCATCCTGTAGAATCTATAGTAAACAGTTGACTCAGGTTCTGCTGCATTTAGGACACACCAGGAGTTGAACAGTCTCCAGATTTTATTGTAGTCTTTTACCATGGCAGGTCTTCTGGCTCCCCAAGATGGTGTGAATCACTCCAGAGGATAATCACAGGTTAATTAATTTCTCCTGCTCAACCTCCAGGGCCTTGAGGGGAAACACTAGTGGATGGGAATTAGAGGTGGCCTCGCAGTTCGCCCGGCGGTCGTTTCGTGGTGAACTTTGCTTGTTCGCCGAACAGGCGAACATATGGCGATGTCTGCGGCGCCATATTCTTTGCATTGTGCAGAACTTTGACCCATGACACATCCATCAGGTGGTACAGGACAGCCAATTGAGACGTTTCAGCCCATTGACATACCGCCTATCCTAAATAAACCCGATCTGGCTGCCATTTTACATTCAGTTTTTTGCCAGTGTAGGGAGAGGTTGCTGTGTGGAGCAGGGACAGGCTGTTAGGGACACCAAACGCTAGCTAATAGGGCCACAAAAGTCTCTTTAAGATCTGGTATAGGTGTGCTATCGATAGGTGTGATATACTGAGTGGTGTGATATACTTATAATATACTTTCTAACATAGAAAGTACATTATAGTGCATTTGTATTGTGCAGCAGTTGTGTGCGGTTCTGCAGCTAGAATAAGGAACAAACGCTATAAGAATAACTAATTGCAACTGGTCTGATATACCTGTTGCCCCCCGAAAAAAAACTGATTGAGGGGTGTGATATACCTAGAATATACCTTCTAACATAGAAAGTATATTATAGTGCAGTTGTATTGTGCAATGTGCAGCAGTTGTGTGCGGTTCTGCTGAGGTACCGCAGCTAGATAGAGGGACAAACGCTATTCGAATAACTAATTGCAACGTGTGTTATATACCTGTTTGCCCCGCCAAAAAAAAATCTGATTGAGGGGTGTGATATACCTATAATGTACCTTCTAACATAGATAGTATATTATAGTGCATTTGTATTGTGCAGCAGTTGTGTGCGGTTCTGCTGAGATACTGCAGCTAGAAAGAGGGACAAAAGCTATTGGAATAACTAATTGCAACTGGTAGGATATACCTGTTGCCCCCCAAAAGAAATCTGATTGAGGGGTGTGATATACCTATAATGTACCTTCTAACATAGAAAGTATATTATAGTGCATTTCTATTGTATAGCAGTTGTGTGGTCCTGCTGAGATACCGCAGCTATATAAAGGGATAAACGCTATTCGAATAACTAATTGAAACTGGTGTGATATACCTGTTGCCCCCAAAAAATCTGATTAAGAGGTGCAATATACCTGCTTCCACAAAATACTGATTGAGGGGTGTGATACATCGGCTTCCACAAAATATTGATTGAGGCCTGCGATACACTTCCACCAAATATTGATTAAGGGGTTTGATATATCAGCTTCCAGCAGATACTCATTATTGGGTTGTATATACCTGTTTCCACAAAATACTGATAGAGGGGATTGATATACCTGCTTCCACCAAATTTTATTGAGGCCTGCGATACACCGGCTTCCACCAAATGTTGATTAGGGGGTTTGATTTACCTGCTTCCAGCAAATACTCATTATTGGGTTGTATATACCTGTTTCCACAAAATACTGATAGAGGGGATTGCTATACCTGCTTCCACAAATACTGCTCTTCTATAGGGACTTTGTCACAGGGTCATTTTGAAAATGACAGGCAGAGGAAGAGGCAGGCCATTCCGCAGGGGTGGTAGGGGTCGGGCAGGTGCACCAGGCCGGAGCCTAAGTGGGAAGTTGGAGAAGGTGTGTGCGATTACGTCAAAGGACGCACCAGAGTTGGTTGAGTGGCTCACTCAGCCTTCCACTTCTGCACCCTCCTCATCCTCTGTATCAGCACCCTCCTCACTCTCTGCTATGTCCACCCCCAAAGACACCACCACCACCACCATAGCCCCTCCACTCGAGTCAGAGGTATTATTTTCCCATCCATTCCCAGACCTTACCGATGCACAGCCATTCTTGGCATCGGATGAGGAAGAGGAGGTAGCAACGGTCGCCACCTAGCAGTCTGACGACAGTACCCAGATCAGCCCAAGGAGGGTGGTCCCCGCTGTTGCTGCCTACTCTGAAATCTCTAATGTCAGTGGTGGTGAAGGTGACGATGATGACATGTCGATGGACGTCACGTGGGTGCCCACAATAGAGGAAGAGGAGGGGAGTTCAGAGGGAGAGACGGAGCAGCAGATAGGGAGGAGAAGGAGGAGAAGCAGGCAGAACTTACAGAGCACAGGAGGCAAAAAGCAGACTGCTAATGTATCTGGAATGAGCCATCCACCATGCACGGCTTTTTTTAACGTGTCAGCTGCTGACAATAGTGTTGCCATCTGCAGCCTGTGCTGTCAACGCATAAGTCGCAGTAAGCCCAACACTCACCTAGGGACGACCGCCTTAAGAAGGCACCTGGCTTTCCATTACCGAGCCCAGTGGGAGCAATACCATCAGAACCCACAAAGCCACACTTCCGGCGCTCCAAGTACTGCCTCTTCTCCTTCTCCTCCCATTTGTCCTCCACTCCACCTTCCACCGTGCCGTCGTCGCGTTCATCTGGCAAAAGGCAGGCTTCCGTGGCCCAAATGTCCGAATGTAAAAAGTTAATGACGCAAGCTGTGGATTCTCGTCCCTCCACTATTCGGGGAGTCCGTCCATGGAGAGATACTTGCTTAGAAGTATAGTGGCAAGCCGACACAAGTGAAGGAGAGATCCGAGGGAAGTGAAGGCAAGATGGCGCTGGAAGATCGCGCGGACACATGTGAGTCCCAGACGCACTCTCCAGACATGTTTATGGGAGATCCGGAGTTGTCAGCTCCTGAAAACAGGGGCACCCTGCTGGATTATAAAAGCTTAGCTGTTGCCCCAGACATCAAGGACTCTCTCATTACAGTGGTTGAAAATGTGAAAGGAAAGAATAATAATAACCGCAATAGACCTGGAGGGGCCAGTCCGAGCACTAGAATAGGGATTGGATCAGAGGAGCGGGATTTATATGCCCACTAGTTGCCTTGTACAGTATATCAGAACACCATGGTTCAAGCGAGGATGTTAAAAAATTAAAATATATTGAAATAAATGGACTGATATACCTTGACAGATATTCAGAATCACTATATTATATCGATCAAATTAAAACCATTAGATAGTGAACTTCACTCACTTCACAGGGAGGATTTCCTATTGGGATAAAGCTCAAGACACCCAAAAGGAATCCTCCCTATCCTGGATCACCTGTAGAATCTTATGATGAAGCAGCAGTCTGAGACCCGGATACTTCTTGCAATTTCCTTTATTGGTATGAAGGCAGGATATAAAGCTCAACGCATTTCGGGGAAATAGATGTCCCCTTCATCAGGAGCAAGTAATTACAGTGGTGTCAGCCTCTTTTCAAGAGATAGACGGGCAGAGGTAGAGTCACACTCTTCTAGAATAGGGGAAATGGAGCAAAGGATTATGAACCTGGAAGAGGAGGCGACAGGGGCTTACAATACAATTAAGAAGCTAGCACATGACAACGCCATACTACGTGATCGCATGGAAGACCTGGAAAATAGGTCCCGCAGGAACAATTTAAGAATTCTGGGGGTCCCAGAGTCCATTAAACCTGCGCAGCTCCAGGCTCTATGTGAAGAAGAAATCCCAGCAGTCCTAGACCTTACTGGTCTCAAGCGGGTGGAAAGAGCTCACCGTGTGGGCCGTATACGATTTGCACCATCGCATCAGACAAACGCGACACATTCATATGGGAATAAGCCCAGACAAGTCATTGTCAAATTCTTAGACTACAACCATAAAAGGAAATTTTTAGAGCATTTCGCTCCAGAAAAAAACCATTGGAACTGCACGGGAAAAAACTGCTGATTTCTGCAGACTACTGCGCGGAGGTGGCGAAGAAAAGGAGGGAATACAGTACCATATGTTCCACGTTGTATGCCAAAAAGATTAAATTTTAGCTGCAATACCCGGCGACACTAAGAATTCAAATATCGGGTGAAGCCCCACATGTCTTCAAAAACCCGGGAGACGCGCAAAAGTTTGTGGCAGACCAGGGATGGATGACAGACAAGGAGCCAAACAAGCCTATCAGAAAACAGTCGCCAAACCGATGTACAGGGAGTGACAAAGTCAGTTTTCAAATCAACAACCAGTCACTCACTTCATTGGGGCATGAATGGTCAGAATGGAGAAGAAGGCCTGGAAAAGAGAAGCAAGCCTCAGAAGTCAATTCCTCCCCAAAGAAACAGAGAGTGCAAAGATCAAACCGATACTTAACCTTAGCCGTTGACTGATAAGTATGGGAGGCTTGATCTAGAACTATTAGTGTTGGCGTAGTACATGCTTACAGTGTTAATTGCCTCTTTCATATGTCTTTCTTGCTACGTCTTTCCTCTCACCCTGCTCTATTGATTATATGTGTTCAGTTACTGTAGGATTAAGTAATTGCTGATGATGACTTGGAGCGGACTCAAGTCCGTGTGCAAGGGGATTAGTAAGGAGAGGATGCCTGAAGTAAGATGGGGAATCTATATGAGGAGGTTGAGGGAGGGAGGGGGTGAAAAGGGGAAATAGATGTCTTAGTTCCAGAAAAAAGTGTAGTCCAGGATAGTCAAAGATGAGAGGTAGGAGAGAGAGAGAGGAGGTCCGACTACACCAGGTCAACCTCCTCAATGTTGTTCACTGTTCCCGAGCACAAACATTTACTTGTATGTCGTATTGGTCTGTATATGAATCAGAGGAAGCATAAAATACAACATAGGTTTTATTCCAGGGAAAAATGAATAGGAACATTATAACATGTACGCAGGACTTCTGTTTGTGAATATCATTGGCATAACAACCAAACATGCGTATAGTCACATGGAACGTTAAGGGGGCTTCGTACCCCTGAGAAACGATTAATGGTTCTCCGACACCTAAAAAGATTGAAAGCAGACGTTGCATTACTGCAGGAGACACACTTGGGTGAAGGGGACTGGAAAAGGATGTGTAAACTCTGGCTAGGTGCGGTTTATGGTTCTCCAGCAAAAGGTAGATCTGCAGGGGTACTTACTTTAATTAGTAAATCTCTACCACACAAGATACTATCTGTACGACCGGATGATGAGGGTCGCTTACTGCATTTGACCGTTGATTCACCATGCGGCCTGTTAGAAATATTTAACATCTATGGCCCAAACAGTGATAATAGAGAGTTTTTTCAGAATCTAGAAACGCGGCTCACCACCCAGACAACAGGAGTGCGGATAGTAGGAGGTGATTTTAATTTGGTAATAGACCAGGACATAGATAGGGGGAGAGATATAATACAGCAAAAACTAGCTCGAAAAGCAAGTCAGGACAATAATCTTGGTTCTTTTATAGACTCTACGGGATTGGTAGACTCATGGAGATATTTACACCCTGAGGGCAGGCAATACTCTTTCTATTCCCATGCTCACTCCTCATGGTCTAGGATAGACTACTTGTTGGTGCAGCGTCCCTTGCTACCCAGGATCATATCAACAGAGATGAAGGATATTGTTATATCCGATCATGCTCCTCTAGTGATGACATTAGCGGATATTCAAAGAAAGGGATCGGACATCGTCTGGAGGTTACCGGCTCATCTAGCCAAAGATGAATGCTCCAGTAATGGAGGAGGAGGTTTTGGAAACCATCGGATCTTTAAAAACATACAAAGCACCAGGTCCGGACGGATTAGCAGGGGAATTTTACAAAATATTAAAAGACCAGATAAGGAACATTTAGCCACTTTAGTTTTTAATTCTGCATTAGGGGAAGGAGGCCTTCCACAGTCCTCTTCCTTGGCATATATAAAATTGTTGATAAAACCTGGCAAGGATGAGCTTCACCCTGAGTCATACAGGCCAATCTCATTAATTAATGTAGACACTAAAATATTGTCAAAGATTATGGCTGTCAGGTTGGGAACCTTTATGCCTTCTTTGATAAATCCAATGGAGGTGGGTTTCACACAGGGCAGCTGTGACCGTCATACGAACAGTATTAGCGGTCCTGGATAGAGTTCCGCACTGGCCCCGTCGGGGAGAAACACCAGCTCTTCCAACACTGGATGCAGAATAAGCGTTCGACAATGTCAGGTGGAGCTGGCTGGGGGCAGTGCTGGATAAAATGGGGTTTGAAGGCCCGTTCCGAAAATTACTAGGTCATATATTTAGACAACCTAAAGCGAGAATCTACACCGGTGGTCATTTGGTCAACCCGATTTCACTTACAAAAGGGCACCAGGCACCTTTGTTGTTCAATATAGCTATTGAACCCTTGTCCCGTTACCTCCAAACTTCTGGACTTTTTGAAGGCATAATGGTGGGAGAACGTGAAGTAAAGATAGCGTTATTCGCAGACAATATTATCTTATTCCTAAATAATCCAACCATACACATACCTAAAATATTTTCTGCGCTGACATAATTTGGCCTGTATTCAGGATACAAGGCAGCGTAAAAAATGCATTTTAGCGAACTGGCTACTCCCACAGCCCCCAAATACTAGACAGGTTGTACTGGTTCTGAAAAAGGCCTTATGGATGGAACAAATAATAACGGTAAAGGACAAAGAGAGTCGGACAAAAAAGTTCTTTACAAAATGGAAATACTTTATTGT
Organism: Bufo gargarizans; assembly: GCF_014858855.1. Taxonomy (NCBI): domain Eukaryota; kingdom Metazoa; phylum Chordata; class Amphibia; order Anura; family Bufonidae; genus Bufo; species Bufo gargarizans. Next base: position 175,973,942 of record NC_058087.1, on the reverse strand, counting down.
TAGATATTGTGAAGACAGGGAGAGAGACACTTTAGTAGATCCCTTCAGGCACCTGGTATCTTTTGGAGGAAATAAAGGGCACTTTAGGGAAACTAGGAGAGACAACATCCAGAAATAGATCCTGAATTCATTACCCTGGTTAAGGAAGGGAATTGCCTGGAGACCTATTATTTTCTCTATACTAAAGTAACAGACTCATAGGGAAAGTTATATAGTTATGATCTTATGTTGTTGCACAAAATGTTGTATCTCCTTTGTGTAAAGATTGATTAATATCTGTCACATTAGAATTTTTTTATACGATCAGATTGTATAGATATACAAAATTTGCTAAATAAAATAAAATTTTAAAGAGAATAAACTGGTGGACTCGGAGGCCTTTTGAAAATTTGTGACCATTGGCACACCTCAATGGAAGGTCCCCCGAAGGAAATATTTCCCCCCAGAAGGGCACCCCAGAGCAATATGGCCACGTTCAGTGGCAAGTGAATGTACTCTGGCACACAGTGTCGATGCCAAGATACATCTGACCAGACACGTGGTCTAGCAAACACAGGCAGGGAAGGTACAGAACTTTTACTGCCCACTGGGTGAACCTTCTGATGGCCATCAAGCATGCAACCCGTGGCACCCGTGTGGATTTGGTGTTACCGCCACGGATTGCATGCAGGCCTGCCTCTTCTTCTCCTCCTGCTACTCCATCCTCCGTCTCCTCCTCGGCTGACTCCTCCTTTTCCACTGCTACCGCCTCTTCCGCTGCGCCCCCCAAGCGCCCCAGAACCTATTAGACGTGCCAGGTGAGACGTTGCCATGCTGTGCTGCGGCTGTTGTGCCTGGAAGCCAAGAGCCACACTGGTCCTGCACTCCTTTCAGCTCTGCGGTCACAGGCCGATCAGTGGCTAACCCCGCTCAATTTGACAGTTGGTAAAGTAGTGTGCGACAACAGTGCTAATCTGCTGAGCGAGCCGAAACAGGGCAAAATGACATGGCACACGTCCTGAACTTAGTCATGCACCAATTCGTTGCTAAATACCCCGGGGTCCAGGAAGTCTTGCGGCAGGCCAGGAAAATCTCTGGCCATTTTAGAAGATCTTACACGGCCATGGATCGCTTTGCTGTGGTTCAGCGGAGACACCACTTGCCCATCAGACGTCTGATTTGTGACAGCCCAACGTGCTGGAACTCCACCTTGTATATGCTTGATAGTCTGCTCCAGCAGAAACGTGCCGTTCAGGACTACCGGTACGAACTCTGCAGCAGGACAGGTTCTGGGAGCTTGGTTTCTCTTTACCGCGCCAGTGGCTGCTCATGCGCGACGCATGCAGACTTCTGCGGCCATTTGATGAGATCACCAAACTGGTCAGTCGCAGCCAGGGCGCCATCAGTGACATTGTACCTTACGCCTTCTTTCTGGAGCGTGCATTGCGTTGTGTCATTGATAAAGCCGTCGAGGAGCTGGAAGATGAGGAAGTCGCAATGCTGAATGACTTCCCAGGGGGGCTACTCCATCTGAGACAAGTCAGCAGTAGTCTGAAGAGGAGTCAGAGGAGGATGGTGGCTGCGGGGAGGAGGAGGAGCTAGAAGAGCAGCCTTTAAACTTTTCTGGGATCCCTGGTGTTGTCAGTGGCTGGGGGGAGGAGACCGAGGACGACATTGTCCTGGGCGATGAGCAGGAGTCAGGCCGCTCCACCGCTTCCAATTTAGTGCAAATGGGGGCCTTCATGCTCCAGTGTTTGAAGAGGGACCCCCGTATAAAAAGCATAAAGGGCAAGGACCAGTACTGGGTGGCAACGTACTTAGACCCCCGGTTCAAACACAAAATGGTGGACATGTTACCAGCATCACAGAGGGCTGTCAGGATGCAGCATTTCCAGGCCTTGCTTCGAGAGATGCTGCATCCTGCTGTTGCAGGCGCTGGCAGAGGAATTTCCACCCACAGAGAAACTGTTGCAGGTACCAATCCTACAGCGCATGCAAGAAGAGGGCGGTTTGAAGATGTGTTGGTCACTTCTGATATGAGATCATTCTTGCAGCCAACCCATCGACAGCCGCCCTCCGGATCCAGCCTCAGGGAACGCCTATATCGACAGGTGTCCGACTACATCGGGTTAACAGCCAATGTGGACGCTCTGAGAAGCGAGGAACCCCTGGACAAATGGGTGTGCAGGCTTGACCTGTGGCCAGAGCTGGCACAATTTGCCACGGAACTCTTGGCTTGCCCCTCGTCGAGTGTCTTGTTCAAAATGATGTTTATCGCAGCAGGGGGGGTTGTGACCGAAACGCGCACTCGCCTATCTCACGACCTAAAAAGGAATGAGGCATGGATCTCGGACGAATTCAACACCTGTGACGACCACTTTTAATTGAATTTCCTCATGCCTGCCCACACATATCCGCCACCACACAGAACAAATAATGGTTCCTGTCTTATGTAAATACAGCGGCATAAAAGGCATTTTCTATCCGATGAATGCCTAATGTTTGGGGCCACGGAGGAATTCAACACCTGTGACGACCACGTGTTATCGAATTTCAACTATTATCATTTGGGGGGTTTTCAAGAGGGGGGATTTCGTTAGCTATGTTTCATCCAATTTTATATTTTTAGTTCTTTTAAACATATGTATTTGACATATATTTGTACTGGCCTGCATTAAAAATTGATATCCAATGACCGTCTAATATACCTCAAGCCACATAATCACTTGATGTTTTCTGTCCGTTGAATGAATAATTTTTGGGGCCTGTAGTCCACTGGCCTGCAGTAAAATTGATATTCATCGACCTTCTAATATACCTCCAGCCACTGTCACGGTCATATTGGTGTTTGACCATGACGCGGTTGCTGTGCAGACTGGTTGCCAGGGGCAACGTGTAGTTTGTGGTTTGCATGTGCACTTCCCCTTTAAGGTGTGCCTCCCTGCTGTTTGGTGAGCAAGGGGTTAATTTTCTGGCTAGTGTGGATTAAGGTGTTTCCTGGGTGTGGCCGCAAGCTTGATATAAACTTGTGGCTTGCTGGCTGGGTGCAGTTGTACTACAGTCTTGCTTAGTGTTGGAGCTTTGCTCCTTGCCTGGGTGTTCCAGCCCAGTCCTTGAGGGCCACCTTATGGAACATAAATTGTCCTCCCTTATGAACCCTCCTTGTACCTTTACCCTCACTTGTATGTGGGGTGTGGGTTCATGTTCTGGGTGTGTTAAGTGTTTTGTTGGTTGTAACCTGTCTGGGCTTTTGTTGGTGTTGGTCCCTGCATGTATGCTATATGTCACCCGGTATGCTGATACCTCCGTGAGGGGGCTGGTTTCCTGGAGGGGTTAACTATTAGTCTGTATGCAGTGCTGCCTGGGGCTGCCATGCTCCTTGCGGCATGGGGTCTCGGCAGTATCAGGAGTGCTGGATACCTGTGTGTGTGTGTGTTGTCTGTACGGTGTCCTGTTTGGTGTGTGGGCATCTGTACTTATGCTCGGGTTCCAGTCTTGGTGGCAGCGGCAGGTAAGTGAGTTTTCCGGTGTTCTTACCTGCTGATCCAGATGCTGCATATGGATCAGCCCCTGATGAACGAATTGCCTCCTATTCCTGGCCCCTATGCCAGGGACCGTCAGGGTCAGCAGGATCCAGGTTCAAGTGCATGAGCCCTCCCACCTTCAGGGTTTTCTTGTGCGGTCAGGAGATCAGGGTCAGGATTAGGGTGGCTGTAGGTTGTAGCCTGCTCCCTTCATTGTTGTCTGGCCTAGTAACAGATCCTACTATACGGTGGGGAGTTTCCCCACCGTGACAGCCACATAATCACTTGATCTTTTATGTACAGTGAATGCATAATTTTTGGGGCCTGTAATCTAACTGGCCAACAGTAAAATTGCTATACGGTGACCGCCTAATGTACCTCCAGCCACATTATCAATTGTTCTTTTCTGTATGGTGAATGAATAATTTTTGGGACCTGAAGTCCACTGGCCTGCAGTAAAATTGATATCCATTGACCGTCTAATATAGTCGCATAATCACTTGATGTTTTCTGCGTGGTCTAAAATAACATTTTTCTAGGCTCCAGCAGGGCACATTTTTGACAGTTTCCCTTTAAGACGCATAAAAATGGCCCCTGATTAAAATACATATTTTTTGTGGGCATTTTTGCCATTAATCCCCCTCTGGTATGTCACTGTCCATGTAGTAAGTATTTGGTGGCTGCAAATATCACCTGAAGATTTTTTAGGTTCGCCTGCCATTAAAGTGAATAGGGCCTATCTGCTCCTTTCCAGATTACTAACGGCTCGCGTCAGGGGTGCCCTTTATCACCCCTCCTTTTCGTATTGGCTCTTGAGCCTTTAGCCCAACATATCCGACGAACACTTAGCATTCAAGGGGTAGTTATTGGAGGGAGGGACCACAGGATATCGCTATATGCTGACGACATTATCCTTACTCTCTCAAACCCCCTTCAGTCATTGGACTCGGCTTTAGACTTGATAACACAATTTGGTACCCTCTCGTATTATAAAATTAACAATTCCAAGTCCCAGGCCCTATTGCTTAATATTCCCCGAGAAGAGGATAGAATGTTACGGTCCCGTTTTACCCTAGATTGGCAGGATATGGAACTTCCGTACTTGGGAATTAAGTTGACGTACCCCAGTACGCAGTTGTATAAATTAAATTATGAACCTCTTCTCGAAACCATGGCAACTGACTTCACCCAATATTCCATGAGGGAAGTGTCCTGGGTTGGTAGAGTGGCAGCGTTTCAGATGATGACATTACCCAAATTGATATACGTGTTTAGGGCCCTTCCTATCCCAGTCCCTGATCTGTTCTTCCAAAAAGCGCAGGCAGCATTGTCCAAATATGTTTGGAAATCATCTAAGCCCCGGGTTGCCCAAAAGCAGCTCTTCTTACGGAAAAAAGCAGGAGGACTAGGTTTGCCTTGCATTAGCGACTACCACAGAGCCATTGGCCTGTCGCTGGCCAGGGAATGGTGGGATAAAGGTTGTAACAAAGCCTGGCATCAAATAGAATCCCACTCGATTAAAGAGGGTTCCTTGAAGGACTGGTTGATTAGCATATTGTGGAGCAGGAAGGTCCCTGATGTTCCCCTACAAACCATGAGACATGTGGGGAGAATTTGGTTATATTTTCACAGTTCGTATGCAGATTCTACGGATACCCTATTCTCCCACTTTGATGTCTGCTCCCTAGAGTGGATCTTGAGAGATATAAATCTTCGGAAGTGGCAGGACCAAGGAATTGAGAAGGTCTCCCAACTCATTGGCTCTACAACGGTTATTCCGTTTGCTACGGTCCAACAGGCGTTTCAGCTTCCAACAGGCGGAATATTTAATTATCTTAGGGTTAAACACCTCCTGTCGTCAATTATCTCCAAACCCCCTCCTACGCACAAGGGGATCCTCCAACTCTACTGCTTTCAAAATTTGCTGAAAAAAGGGGCGACGGGGCGTATTTATGACTACATGGGGGATAAGTCTGAGTTTGCCAAATCCAAATCATTCAAGAGGTGGGAAAGTGTGTTGGGCAGTTCATATTCCACGGCTGACTGGTCCTCTGCTATAGGCTTTTTGGCCTCTAACTTCAAGTGTGTCACACATTATGAAGCTGGGGTTAAAACGCTTCTAAATTGGTATTATACACCTGAGAGATTGCACGTTATTTATCCTACATCTTCTCCTATGTGCTGGAGGGGGTGTGGAAGCGTTGGCTCCCTATTCCACGTCCTGTGGGCATGCCCAGTTATCACTGATTACTGGAAACAGGTATTTACGTTGCTAGGTGAAATATCTGGCCAACACAACCCTGGAGATCTCCAGGAATTGCTCTTTTGTTTTTGGGCATTCAGCAAATCTGCCCATCATATAGACCAGTGGTAGGGCACGTTTTACTCAGTGCCAAATTGGTTATCACCCGCCATTGGAAGGAGATGAACCCCCCGGTTGTTGCGGAGGTGATTGCTGAGCTGAATAATACTTGCAGATATGAGAGGTTGGTTTCGCCTTCTGTGCTTTCTCCTGTGAGGTATGTACGCACCTGGAATCCATGGATAGCTCACCCGAAATTCTCCAGGTAGACAGTCATCAAGGATATATCACCATGGGGGAGATGGATACTGGTGTCTTCCTTGAGCATTCCTTTTAGAGGTCCCTCCTGCAACCTAGCCTTCTGTGTAGACGGATTTATGTTTGGCACTTGTTACTCACTGTTATAGTGTTTGATGTGCATTCTAATGATTGTATTCTGACAATACTGTTGGCTTGATCTTCTGGCTAAATGTAATGACTTGTATCCTAGGTGGCTGCGTCCACTTCAATATATTTATTCACTGTATCTATGCAATGCTTTGCTTGCTAACACTTGGAATTGAAAATCTCAATAAAAAACCGTTGAATTCAAAGTGAATAGGGCCCGCCACGAACTTGCGGTTCATGAACATTTGATCGCGTTCGCGAATCGTCCCGGCCGATGTTCGTCCATTAATAATGGGAATGAAGGATCTCCTCTTGGCAGAACTGGTAGTTTCCAGAAGTTGCCTTTCGAGAGGGACCATGCCAGGAAGCACTGTGCCCTGTGCGGCCGACATAAAGGAATTGCAATCACCTCTGCTTGGTTCTTTAAGGTCTTTTTCAAGACCTTCAGAATGAGGGAAAGAGAGGAAAGACATATACTAGTTATTTCTTCAAGGTGGTTGATAGATCGTATGTCTCCATCTCTTTGAAAAAGATGATCTTCCAAATCCTGCCCCAACTGGCTGACCCAGACACATAGCAGAATGGCTGAAAGAGAATGTTTTCTGCCTTCTGCTTCTGATCCATAGGGTCTTTTAGAAGGGAAATATCTTCTGATGGAAAACTTGCCCTTTTAGAAAGCCTTTCTAACACCAAATCCTCTTGGGGTTTGATCCCCATTCATCGGTGAATTTCCCATCCAGTCTATAAATGGACTTGAACCCAGGTCTGTCCCAATCCATCAAAGACTGGGTGATCAGGGAAAACCTCGCCCTTAGGCCTCATGCACACGACCGTTCCGTTTTTTGCGGTCCGTAAACCGCGGATCCGCAAAAAACGGAAGCCGCCCGTGTGCCTTTCGTAATTTGCGGAACGGAACGGGCGGCCCATTGTAGACATGCCTATTCTTGTCTGCAAAACGGACAAGAATAGGACATGTTATATTTTTTTTGCGGGGCCACGGAACGAAGCAACGGATGCGGACAGCACACGGAGTGCTGTCCACATTTTTTGCAGCCCCATTAAAGAGAATGGGTCCGCACCCGAGCCGCAAAAACTGCGGACCCGAGCAACGGTTGTGTGCATGAGGCCTTAATGCAAGGGAAATTTCTCACTTTTTTAGCTTTATTCTGAATGTCTCTGTTTCTGTTTCTTTAACAGCTTATGTCGTTTATCTTTATGGGAAAGATGGTGTTCCTCGGAATCAGAGTCCTCTGTAACAATCTCTGCTTCCAAGGGCACTTTCACACGTGACAGAATTTCTTGCAGAAAATATCTGCGACTGAAAATCAGTTCCATTCAACTAAATGGGACTTGCACAATTCCATGGGCCAGATTTATCATTAGCTCGGGTCAGAATAATGGAGTGAAAAAGTCCCAAAAAAGTCCCAAACGCTAAAACTGCGCACAAATTTGCGACTTTTTTCTGCTCTGCACTATGCTCGGCAGTTTTCTGAAAGTGGGCGTGTTTTCTTATGTAAATGAATCTCTAGACAGATTTTCTATTGGGACTATTTAAAAAGTCGCAAAAAAGTCGCACAAAAGTCGCAATTTCACTCCAGTGAGGACCATGCTTATCTCATGAGACTTTTTAATAGAACATGCGACTTTTTCATAAAAACGTGCGACTTTTTCATAAAGATGTGCGACTTTTGTAAAGCTGCTTACTGACGGATAAACTGCTACCGTCAAACCACATTTATTACAGTCTTAAAAGGCCGATCATAAATCTGACTTGGCTAAAACTGACTTTAGCCATATGTGAAAGTGGAGTGAGCTGTCAGTCATGATAAATCTGGCCCAATGTCTTTAAACCAGGAGAGAAAGTTCCTTGTCTGAGACTGAACAAAAGAAGATCCTTCAGACTGCCAAGTAGAGTAGACATCAGACAACAAATCATCCGGGTAAGGGTTGTTGGCATCTTCTATGGAGTTTATGCCTGGACTTGCTTTTAGTCTTCATGAAGGGTTCATTACGAGAAAACATCTCCATAACAAACAGTGTATGAGCTGCCAGTACATAAGCAAGAAGGAGAGACGCCCCATAACCAGCGATGTCTATATACACATCCACATATGCAGCATTGGACTGGCCCACCAGAAGTACCAGAGGATCCTCCAGGAGGCCCAGGCTCTTATACTAATGCAGCCCCCAAAGGTTCAGGAGAAAAAAATCCTATTTGAAGCCGCCTTCGAAATCTATTAGACTTCATTGATAATATAGGGGTTGGGCCTCAGCAACAATGCCCATGTGCACTTAACCATAGTAAGTAGAGGGGGTTGGCAATCTGGCAGAGTGCGCCAGTGGTTAGAACAGACTGGGCGTTATTGGCTGGGAATTTGCAGTGACGCACTGGACATTCCTGCACATGCGCTAGAATTCTCAGATTGGACGGAACATGTGCGAACACTACAACAGCTCTTATAAAACAATATATACAAAATATATATGGAGAAAAGTCAATCCTGAGTCCCAACAAGGACAAGTACTTGCGCTGCTGGTCCCGATAAGGTGTGGTGAAGCTCTACCTGGAACCAAAGGTGAGTGTTTGAAGCACTACTTCAGGTCGTGGACTCCAGGAGATGGCCAGCTCCATGCCAACAAATGCCAGGGGACCAATGCCCTTATACAGCCCAGTCAGACTGGGGATTTGACCACAAGTGGCACTAATGTCATAAATTCTGCACATAGATAGATAGATATGAAATAGATATGAGATAGCTTTGCCTATGCTAAATGTATTTAGTCTTGCCAATAAAGCAAATTTGAATTACGGTAGATAGATAGATGATAGATAGATAGATAGATAGATAGATAGATAGGAGAAAGATAATAGATAGATAGATAGATAGATAGATAGATAGATAGATAGGAGAAAGATAATAGATAGATAGATAGATAGATAGATAGATAGATAGATAGATAGATAGATAGATAGGAGAAAGATAATAAATAGATAGATAGATAGATAGATAGATAGATATTATAGAGATAATTAAGAAATGTGAAATCAAGGATAGATAGATAAATTCCAAGAAAAATGATGAGGCAGCACTCCAACGTAGAAAAGGCCCCATTGAGAAACGTTGCTAAAAGGGTCCCACATCTTTTTCCTAGGTTGGAGTGCTGCTGCCTCATCATTTTTCTAGGAATTTATCTATGGACTTTATTGCCTGCTGTCCATGAGGGATTGCAGCCATCTTCACACGTTTCCTGTGCTGCTGCTCTTTGTTTTCTAGATAGATAGATAGACTATGAGATAGCTTTGCCTATGCTAGATGTATTTAGGCTTGCCAATAAAGCAAATTTGAATTAGATATATAGATAGATAGATAAATATTATATATATAGATAAATAAGAAATGTGAAATCAAGGATAGATAGAAGATAGATAGATAGAAGATAGATAGATAGAATGCATCTACAGCTTTACTGGATACAGATTAGTGGATATTATTTTCGTCAGTAACCGTAGTTTTTGGCTAGTGGTCAGTAAGTGTAAAGTGAAGGGTTAACCAGTCTCCTCTCAGCAGTGACCAACATCTGGTAGTCATCAGGCCTCCTCTCTACCCCCATCCCTAATCCCTTCAGTGGGGAAGGATCCTAAAACAGATCTTGGTGTTTTACAGCAACGTGTACATTAAAGGTTTCGGATTTCAGAGAAAAGTAACACACTTTTTATCCAGGGTTTCTGGGAATCAGAGGGGAGGAGAAGAGGAAGTTGGGAAGTGGCCTTCAGTGAAAATTGGGGCAGACATGCGGTGGAGGAGACAGGATGCTCAGTAAGTTTCATGGGGCCTGTAATGGTAAATTAGTGGTGGGATTATATAAATGTAGATTTAGTATAACAAGGATGGGCCGGAGAGCTAGCACTCACAGCTCCGACTCCCTGGTGTCACCCGGCTCACCTTCCAGGGGGGTTCAATGTTATTTGTAAGAAAACTTCTATATTTCTTCTCTGGTGAAATGTCTTTAGCTATGATAATATTTACAGAGGGGAGAGACAATAATGTATAGTGTCATGTATGTTACTACTAGACTCAACCGATTATCTATCTATCTATCTATCTATCTATCCTCTATCTATCTATCTATCTATCCTCTATCTATCTATCTATCTATCTATATCTATCTATTATCCATCTATCTATCTATCTGTCTGTCTATCTATCTATCTATCTATATCTATCTATCTATTATCCATCTATCTATCTGTCTGTCTATCTATCTATCTATATCTATCTGTCTGTCTATCTATCTATATCTATCTATGTATCTATCTATATATTATCCATCTAAATATCTATCATCTATCTATTATTGATCTAAATATCTACAAAGTATATATCTTATATCTATCTATATATCTATCTAAAAAGTCCAAAAACAAGGCAGCACTCCAAATTCAAGTGAAAAGGTGATGACCCAAATTCATTTCCCAGTGCCTGGGAAATAAATTTGGGTCATCACCTTTTTCTCTTGAATTTGGAGTGCTGCCTTGTTTTTGGACTTTTAATTTTTACATAATGGTGCAGACTCCTGCCTTCCTTGAGGATTTGCACCCTTTTCACATCATCTAACTGTGCTGCTGTGTTATTTGTGTTGTGGTATCTATCTATTATCTATCTATCTATTATCTATCTATCTATTATCTATCTATTATCTATCTCCTATCTATCTGATATCTATCTATCTATCTATCTATCTATCTATCTATAATCTGTCTATCTATATATCTATTATCTATCTATCTATTATCTATCTATCTATTATCTATCTATCTATCTATCTATCTATCTATAATCTGTCTATCTATCTATCTATTATCTATCTATCTATCTATCTAAAATTTGAAGAAAGATGCAGCACTCCAGCTCCAAAGTATTTATACATACCCCCAACTATTTGAATAGTCAAAGACTGACACTTATGGTTCATTTTTTTCCTGCATATTTATACACTTCAATAGTGCAATAATCAAGGGCCCAGGCACCAATGCATATGGCCCAATTCTCTAAGTTGAACAACCGCACCCCCCCCCCCCCCCCCCAGCAAACACTAGCACTGAAGACATTTTGCTATACAGCAGCACATACCTCTCACATCCAGGGCCTCCAGGTGACGTCTCCTCTGATGTAGATCTTCTCCATTCGGTCCGGACACTTCTCTCGGCCGCCTCGTCCTTGCAGAGTGTGACACACAGACATCTTAGCTTCCTTACTTTTCTGTACCCCCAAATACTATCCTGAAGAAAAATGAGTGCCCCCCATAGTAACAGTACTCCTCATAGTCCCACCAATAGTAATTCCCTTCTAGAATGCTCTCATTAGTAATACTGCCTCCATTAGTAGAAGAGCCCTTCAGTATTAATAATACCCTCACAGAGCCCCCAGTAAAAATACGGCCCCCTATTATTCCCCCAGTGGTAATAAAGCTCTCTACAGACCCCTCAGTAGTAATAGGGCCCCCATAGTGCTCTTAGTAGAAATAATGCGGATCCTTCCTATAGAGCCCCCAGTTGTAATAAGCCTAATGTCCCCTGAATTTAAAATGCCTCACAGTGCCCCCAGTATTTATACTGCCCTCTACTGTTATAATGCTCGCCCTGAAGCGCCCCCAATATTTATAATGCCACCTGCAGTGCCCCCTGTAGTTATATTCCTTCTGTTTAGTGTCCTCAGAAATTATAATTCCTTAGCACCTCCGCCATACAGTCCCATGTAAATAACACTATTTCCCTCCCTCCGCCATAAAGTTCCACATAAATACCATCACATCATCTATCCAGCCCCCTCCAATATAGAGTCCCATGTAAATAACATCCCTCTCTATCTACAGCCCCCTCCAAAATACAGTACCATGTAAATAACATCACCCCCTCCCCAGCCGCCTTCAACATACAGTCCCATGTAAAAAAAATCACCCCCTCACCAGCTACCTCCAACATGCAGTTCCATATAAATAACATCACCCCTCAACATACAGTCCCATGTAAATAACATCACCCTACCCCAGCCACTTCCAAATTTCAGTCCCATTTAATTAACATCACTCCACCCCACTGTCCCATGTAAATAACTTCCCTCCCTTCAGCCCTAACATACAGTCCCAGTTAAATAACTACAACTCCCAACATTGCTCTGCCTCTCACACTGAGTAATCTACCCCTTCACTTACCTCTCCTCATGTAGCAGACCTCACCTAAGCCTCTTCCCAGGGCTTCTCTTCACTGCCTGAGCCGTCCTCTCCTGCACTGGTCACATGATGGTGACATCATCGCAGGTCCTTTTCAGCTACTGCATTTAGCACTGATCACATGACCTGTGAGGTCATCACAGGTCCTTCAGCTCTTGCAGTGCATTAGATTCAATTGTATTGCCGTCCTGAGGACGGCAATACAGTTATATCTAACAGGCGGGCAGGACATTCGGGGCCTGGGATAAAACATCAGTAGGCCCAGGCCCCGAATGTTTTGACCTAGCAATAATTATCTGAATATAGACATTTCTAAAAATCCAAATTGCATCAAATAATTATTATACAAGGCGAGCAATAATATGTCGTTAGGAACCAGGCAAACACTTTGTGGATCAATATTGTACATTTAATAATGCAAAGCTATACCTGAAATGAAGAGGGACAGAGGGGCACTTGGGGGGCCTGTTTACTCTTTTAGGTGCACTGAACATGAGTAATAAACACTGAGTATTTCAGTGGATCTTCTGCAGTGCTGCATCATTCTCCAGTGACCCTGGATCAAGGTTTATTTTGCTGGCACTCACCCGTGTGCGAAATCCAGAATGCTACTGTGTTTCTCTTTCTTCTCTATATCTATCTATCTATCTATCTATCTATCTATCTATCTATCTATCTAATAACTATATATCTACAGTATCTATCAATCTATTTACCATCTCATATCTATCTATCTATCTATCTAATAACTATATATCTAGTATCTATCTACCGTCTCATAGCTATCTACAGTATCTATCAATCTATTTACCATCTCATATCTATCTATCTATCTATCTAATATTTCCAAAAAATGAGGCAGCACTCCAGATAAAAGTGAAAGGTGATGACTCAATTTATTCCCAGGCCACGTTTCAGCCACTCATGGAGGCCAATGAAGCTTGACAAAGGCCTCATTGAGTGGGCTGAAATGTTGCCTGGGAATAAATTGGGTCATCACCTTTCACATCTGGAGTGCTGCCTCATTTTTTGGAAATATTGCTGCAGTGGAATGGTCGCCTACCTTCCCTGAGGATTTGCACCCGATTAACTTTTTTTCTAACTGTGCTGCTGTTGTATTTTAGTTTTTTGTATCTATCTTCTATCTTTCTGCACTTGCGCGGCCACCACTTCCATTCACTTCTTTGGGGCTGATGGAAATAGCTGAGCCAGGGCTGTTTTCGGCAGCTCTATAGAAAATGAATGGAGGACGACTGCGCATGCACAGTGCGCCCTCCACCTCTTTTGGGGCTCTCTCTTAGATAATTTCTTGCTACCTTTTAGCCCCCTGCATGGCAAACATGCCTAGTGATGCCCAGCAGCCGGGGCCTCTTCAGCTTTTACAGATATTGGGGAGACTCTCTGATTAGCTATTTATAAGGCACTATAGCACTGTTGATAAAAAAAAGTGCAGTGCATGGTGTATAACATTTGCTTAGAAGTGATGTGCAGGAGCTGGAGCGGAGGATGGGAGTAGTAGTGGCTCTGGCTGTAACAGTCAATCACAGTGGCTGTCCTCACACCGATGCTCCCTAGGGCAGTGCAGTGAAAGGTGGCGGGACCCTTTCTTCCCTCGGGAGACACCCTGATGCTCCTGCCTTATGGTAGTCGAGGTGTCCGTGAAGTTAAGTGTTTGTATAGGTGCAACGCAGGGCATGTGGAGTGCAATGGGCCGGCGTGTGGTGGAACCAGGCCAGAAGTAGAAGAATAAACATATGTCTTTACTGTAGTGCAAAATAGGAGTTGTAGTACATCCACCAATAGCAAAACACATCTCCAACTGTACACAGGGCAATTATTTCCAGATAACGATGTATGGATTTAGGCAAGGATGGGAGTTATGGCCCTCTCTGTCTCAAATCTCAGCCTGCAGATTCGATGGTGGGCAATAATGCTCTTGCAATGGTGGTTGTAATGTTCACTGAGGAGACAGTGTTAGGGCTCATTCAGACGGCCGTATGAATGATTCCACAAAATTTCGGAACGGGTGTGGACCTATTCATTTCAATAAGGGCTGCAAAAGATGCGTGTGCTGTCCGCAGTCCGTGGTTCCGTTCCGCAATCTTGGCTAAGAATAGGCATTTTCTACTATGGTTGCGGCCACGTGCGGTCCGCACTACGGCCGTCTGAATGGGCCCTTATAAAGATACGACTGGCCAAGTCCTTTCTAGGTGTGAAGGGTGTCCCTCACAGCAGTAAAGTCTTAACAGCTTTTGGTAGCAGGTTACCTCACTGACTCCAATGCTCAGCCATGCAGACTCTAAGTTCTCTCATTCATCTTGCTCCTTCTCTCCTTCTGTAGATCATGCAGAGATCGGTTAGTCTCTGTAGCTTTTAAGGCCTCCTTCTGTAGATCAGTTAGTCTCTGTAGCTTTTTAGGCCTAAGAAGAGGGAGCACAAGTCACAGATTCCCTCCATTCCAAACTCCAGTCTAGACTGACCTAAAGTTAGTGGTGGGACCAGCCCACACCTAACCTCCTACGAGGATTGTTAGCCCCTGGCTGTGCCATTCATGCCTGGCTATACTGGGTTTAATACATAGCAGGAAATAGCAGCTAGCCCCTTGCTCTGGAATAAGGTTAGGAGATGAAAAACCTTCATTTGACGCTCTGGACGTCTGCAGTTCTTCTATACGAGGTCCTTTCCTTCTAATCAATTTCAGTCTTCCAAGTTTATTATAAATATCCATTTCTCATAATGACACAGGGAATCTTGGGTCATCGCTGACTTTTCCTCGAATATTTTTGGATATTTTTTGCACGTTGTAATAATTACTACATATCCTGTGAGTCATGCGCCTCACTGAGTCATCCGACTGACAGCCACTTCTAAACACACTTCAGTTTATGTGTTTTTCTGTATAAAGGGAGAGAAATCTGGATGCATGTCACCACTTCCCGGAGATGTCTGAACCCAGGAGCATCTGCGTCTGGTTCGTATCAAGGACTCGATATTTTGTGTATTTTGTCGCCTTTCCCTCTGTCACCAGCCTGCAACTTGAGCACGCAAATATTAAAGGGGCAGTCTGCATTACAGATATTGATGACCTATCCTCAGCGTTGGTGGCAATCCGACACCTGGCACCCCACCCTACAGCTGTTTGGGGCAGAAGCGGCATCGAAAACTGCACAAAACAGCTGTAGGGTGGGGGTCCTAGGTGTCGGACCCCCACCGATCTCATATTGATGACCTATCCTGAGGATAGGCCACCAATATCTGTAGCCTGGACAACTCCTTTAAAGAATAGAATAAGCCTTATACCATAAAGGCTAATATTTCCACCGGAGTCTTATGGGTCTGAAAGCAAATCTACTGATTAGACAATCATGGCTTCTTTGCTCTAAAAACAGCGCCACTCCTGTCCATGGGGTGTGTCTGGTATTGCAGCTCAGCTCCAATGAATTGAATAGGACTAAGCTGCAGTACTACACATAACCTGCAGGCAGGTGTGGCGCTGTTTTTGGAAGTATCTTATCTAGATTCGTTAAGTAGTGCACAAAGTATGAATTCAGAGTATAGACCCCTGAACCCAGGGGCAGAGCATGAAGATCCTGGCCCCTAGTGCAAAACTTGTAACACGACCCCCACCTATCATGTGCCTTATGTAATATGTCTTCTGATGTGGCAGAGGGGCTTTTGGGCCCACCAGGCACTAGGACCCAGGTGTAACTGCTGCTTTGCACCCTCTTATTACCTGGTTACAAACTATTTACTGCAAACTATCATACTACATTTCCTATCATCTGTAATATTCAACTTGAGAAGTAGTAGTCCTAGAGTTCTGGAAATAAAGGGTAAGACACGCCACCTCACTGCTGCAGTTATATACATTGTTCTGTGTCCTATGGACAGTTGCACCCGTCCTTCAAGGAAGATGAATTTGATTTATTATAGCACTGGCTATATTATATTTTATGTTGTTACAGATCTCCATGAAATAGCGATTCTGTGGTAGATTTTCTTACAACTCTGTGTTGTGCTGTTCCTCTTTTATTCCTCCTATAAACATTTGAATAAATTGTCAACTGGGTGTTACCAGTTGAGGTGGTGTCCCTGCACAGTCTAAATGCAATCAGTGCTGCCAGTGTCAGACTGTGCACGGACCCCCTCCCCCATTTGCAGTTGTCAATTTATTAATAAATGTTCAGGAGGAATAACAGAGGGACGGTAGAGCACTAAGATATGAGAAAAGATGCTCCAGAATGGTTATTTCAAGAGGATTACAAGTATTTACTGAAATAGTATCAGAAGTGGTGACAAGTTCTATTTAAAGGGGTTGTCCAGGAATTTCATCTAGATCAGGGATGCCCAACCTGCAGCCCCCCAGCTGTTGCAAAACTACAATTCCTAGCATGCCTAGACAGCCTACAGCTATTAGGGCATGCTGGGAGTTGTAGTTTTGCAACAGCTGGAGGGCCGCAGGTTGAGCATCCCTGATCGATATCAATATCAGATCGGTGGGGGTCCGATGCACCGCATCGCCACCAGTCAGCTGTTTCGGGGTAGCTCTGGTGCTGGAAGTCGGCACTGGGACTGCATTGCTCCATCCACTGTGTAGTTATAGAAAGTCAGAAATGCAGCGCTCACCTGCGTATCGTATCAGAGGCACGGATGTGGCTAGGACAAGGCCGACATAAACTGTGCAAAAAGTAGGAGGTTCCAGCTTCTGGTAAAACGATATCCTTCATTTAATGCGGTACAATCCATACAGTGCAAGACAAGTGCAAAATTGACGCGTTTCGGATCCCAAGTTAATGGCTCTCCTATATAAATACACCTCCTCTAATCAAACACATGGAAACAACATCACATGGAAACAGGTATGGGCCGATCACAAAACATGGAACAGCAAATCCAAACGTATACAAAGGAGAAAATAAAATAAATAAATACATAAATAAATTAATAAAACTTTCTTAAATTCCTTAGGGCTCTTTCACACTTGCGTTCTTTTCTTCCGGCATAGAGTTCCGTCGTCGGGGCTGTATGCCGGAAGAATCCTGATCAGTTTTATCCTAATTCATTCTGAATGGAGAGAAATCCGTTCAGGATGCATCAGGATGTCTTCAGTTCCGGACCGGAACGTTTTTTGGCCGGAGAAAATACCGCAGCATGCTGCGCTTTATGCTCCGGCCAAAAATCCTGAACACTTGCCGCAAGGCTGGATCCGGAATAAATGCCCATTGAAATGCATTGATCCGGATCCGGCCTTAAGCTAAACCTCGTTTCGGCGCATTGCCGGATCCGATGTTTAGCTTTTTCTGAATGGTTATCATGGCTGCCAGGACGCTAAAGTCCTGGTGGCCATGGTAAAGTGTAGTGGGGAGCAGGGGAGCAGCATACTTACCGTCCGTGCGGCTCCCGGGGCGCTCCAGAGTGACATCAGGGCGCCCCACGCGCATGGATCACGTGATCGCATGGCACGTCATCCATGCGCATGGGGCGCTCTGACGTTATTCTGGAGCGCCCCGGGAGCCGCACGGACTGTAAGTATACCGCTCCCCCGCTCCCCACTACTACTATGGCAACCAGGACTTTAATAGCGTCCTGACTGCCATAGTAACACTGAACGCATTTTGAAGACTGATCCGTCTTCAAATGCTTTCAGTTCACTTGCGTTTTTCCGGATCCGGCGTGTAATTCCGGCAAATGGAGTGCACGACTGATCCGGACAACGCAAGTGTGAAAGAGCCCTTAGTATTGTAAAATCAAATCATGTTTTTTGTTCATGCCAGTGGGAAAGCAGCTACCAAGTTCGAACATCCAATATGCCTCTCTACTTAGTAGCTTGCGTCTGTGGTCCCCCCCCCCCCCCAACTGGGAGCGTGACCCTCTCCACACTTTGTTCTCTGTGTTGTGTTACCCTTATGTACAATGGCAAAATGCAGAGTGGCAGAAGAAACATTACGTCACGTGTTTGATAGTGAGGTATGTCAGATAAATGTTTCCGTATCCTGTTTTTAATCTGTTTGGTAGTGCATCCTACATATTGCATGGAGCATTCAACACGTGTGATTAAGTAAACTGCAAACTCAGTGTTTTAGTTGATATATTGTTTAATCTTATGACTTCTACCATTCGCTGTAGATGTAATTGTTTGACTGACAGATGTTTTCATCATGTGTTGACTGACAGATGTGAATTGTTTGACTGTGGCCGCATTTGTAACATAGTAACATACACTGAACAAAAATATAAACGCAACACTTTCGGTTTTGCTCCCATTTTGCATGAGCTGAACTCAAAGATCTGAAACATTTTCTACATACACAAAAGACCCATTACTCGCAAATATTGTTCACAAATCTGTCTAAATCTGTGTTAGTGAGCACTTCTCCTTTGCCGAGATAATCCTTCCCACCTCACAGGTGTGGCATATCAAGGGGCTGATTAGACAGCATGAATACTGCACAGGTGTGCCTTAGACAGCCCACAATAAAAGGCCACTCTGAAATGTGCACGGTCTTGCCTTACTGGGGGGGGTCAGAGAACCAGTCAGTATCTGGTGTGGCCACCATTTGCCTCAAGCAGTGCAACACATCTCCGTCGCATAGAGTTGATCAGGTTGTTTCTGCCTTGTTCACAGGAGCCCAGAACTGTACACAGTACTCCATCTGTGGTCTGACCTGTGATTTGTAAAGTGGTAGGACTATGTTCTCATCACGGGCATCTGTGCCCCTTTTGATGCAACCCATTATCTTATTGACCTTGACAGCAGCTGCCTGACACTGGTTTTTACAGCTTAGTTTGCCGTTCACTAAAATTCCTAGATCTTTTTCCATGTCAGTGTTACCCAGTGTTTTACCATTTAGTATGCACGGGTGACTTGCATTATTCCTTCCCATGTGCATAACCTTACATTTGTCAGTGTTAAACCTCACCTGCCACTTCTCTGCCCAAGCCTCCAATCTATCCAGATCCCTCTGTAGCAGTATACTGTCCTCTTCAGTGTTAATTACTTTACACAGTTTAGTGTCATCTGCAAAAATTGATATTTTACTGTGCAAGATATCTATAAGATCATCATTAAATATATTGAAGAGGATAAGGCCCAGTAAAACGGACAAGAATAGGACATGTTCTATTTTTTTTTTGCGGGGCTACAGAACGGACATACTGATGCAGACAGCACGCGGTGTGCTGTCCGCATTTTTTGCGGACCCATTGAAATGAATGGGTCCGCATCCTATCCGCAGAAAAAAACGGAAGTGACACGGAAACAAAATACGTTTGTGTGCATGTAGCCTTAGGCTACATGCACACGACTGTATGTGTTTTGTGGTCCGCAAATTGCAGATCTGCAAAAAAAACTGTCCAGTGCTAACGCCCATTGTCTAGCTTTCCTAATGGATCGTGTAGTGTATGATCTGGAGTGTAACCTAGAGCTGATAACAGCAGCCTCTTCAGCAAAAGACTCATTGGTGGAGCAATTGCGTCGTGCTCTCACCATTTCTTCTTTTGGTATACAGGTGAAACTCGAAAAATTAGAATATCGTGCAAAAGTCCTTTTTTTCAGTAATGCAAAAAGGAATTTCATTATTGCAGCTTAAAATTTGAATATTGTGAAAAGGTTCAATATTCTAGGCTCAAAGTGTCACCCTCTAGTCAGCTAATTAATCCATACCCCCTAAACAAAGCAGACCTCAAAATTGAGACTTTGGGGTTTCATAAGCTGTGAGCCATAATCATCCAAATTATAAGAAATAAAGGCTTGGAATATCTCGCTTTGCCTGTAATGAGTCTCATGTGTTAGTTTCACCTTTTATGTTGCATTACTGAAATAAAAGAACTTTGCACAATATTCTAATTTTTCGAGTTTCACCTGTATATACTGTTGTATCCTCCAACATTTTTAAAACCTGTGATTTGTAAATATACTTTTCCTCTCCAGGCATTGCGTTCATCCAACGTCAGGTTCTCTCTTTTGTTGCTTGGTGTGATTTGTTTCTCCTGATTATATGTTTCCATGTGTGTGATTAGAGGAGGTGTATTTATATGGGAGAGTCACAGATAGCATTTTATATAATGAGTAAGGATCGTTAACTTGGGATCCGAAACGCGTCGATATTGCACTTGTCTTAGACTGTATGGATTTTACTGCATCAAATAAAGGATATCGTTTTACCAGAGGCTGGATCCTCTTACTTCATCCACTGTGTAGTGGACCGAGCTGGAACGGAAGCAGCACTGGAAAGAAGCTGATCGTCGGAGGTGTCCAACCCCCACCGATCTGATATTAAAGGGGTCCCCCCCATGAATAATGTTAAAAATGAAAATCATACATAACCTAGTGCATGACAATCTCTTACAAACAAAGCTAGAACCAGCCCTGTACCTCACATGGATCCAGAGATCTCCCCATGTATTGCTCCAGCTTAGGGAGCTTGTCTTTTCTCAGAGGGCATGTCCTTTCAGCTACATCTGATGAAAGTTGAAGGATGGAACTGAGCATGTGCTTCTGTCTCAGTGAGCTGAACAGAAAAATGAGAAAAAGAGAAAACAGCAGGTGGCGCTATACAGATTGTTTCATCTAAAAGAAATGCAATTGCAAAAGTATTCAAATCCAGATGCTGGTGTGAAAACTGTAGAATATTTTTGGTGGGACAACCCCTTTAATGACCTATCCTGAACACAGGCCATCAATATCAAAATTATGGACAAGTCCTTTAATATTAGATTCAGCTATGACTTTCATATTGATATTGTGGATGATTGATGTCTTTTCCAGAACTTTGATATGTTGAAGCTTCATAGACTACTGCTTCGAGAAGAGATACCATCTTGGGACCATTGCCTCCTTGAGATCCTCCACCTCGTATTCCCATATTCTCTACTGAGGGGGAACATTGTCCTTCTGTTCACGATTTGAGGACTTGGTAGAGAAGTAAAGGGAGATATGGCATCTTTGAAGTCAACAGTGGTTGTATTACTTGGGATGTTCTTGGTCGTCAAATGTCAGAACTTTATAAAAAACTCCAAGGAGATGAATCCAGAAGGACGACTCTTCATCAGTGAAGTAAACCCAGATAACCCTGGGTACGACACTAGCGAGTTTATTGAGCTTCATCATACCAGTGGCCAAAATGTCTCCCTCGATGGCTTCACACTGGTCTTCTATAATGGAAAAACCAACACAGCCTATAAAGTCGTCAACTTATCAGGATACTCCACAGATAAGAAAGGGTTCTTCCTCATTGGGTCTTCTAGCCTTAGACCAGTTCCCAATATTGTCCTGCCACCCAACACCATCCAGAATGGACCCGATGCCATTGCTCTTTATTTTGGAAAAGGACCTTACTATGTGGCAATGCAAGTGACCCGTGAAGGGTTAGTGGACGTCTTGGTACACAAGACCAAGAGCACAGACCAGGCTGATGGTCTCGTCAACACCCTGACACCAGGAATGGACGCCTTCTGGGAGGACGCTGACTTTCACATCACAGATGAGTCCATAGGGAGGTGCTTGGACGAAGATGGACAACTCATCTTCCAACTGACGCACCCGTCGCCGGGCAGAGAGAATTTCTGTAGGGTGTCTTTAGTCGTGCTGAACGAAGTTTCATCTCCTTACGCCGAAGATTTATACGTAGAAATCCATGGGCCGCCATCCACCTTTCTCCAAGGCATGAGCCTGGCATTTATTAGCGCTATGGATCAATTGGTCTATTACGCTTCGGATATAAGAGGTCAAACCGATGCCAATGGGTTGTTTTTGCTGGCAAGTGGAAAGCAGGATCACCGAGGTAAGCAAATTCCTGTTAAAGAAGCACTCCTACAAACATTTTTATTCTCTGACCTGTTAGAAAGATGCATGATGTAAACTGTAGTGAATGTAATTTAACAGTGAATGTATTTGTGGGTTATAACCTCCCTTCTGATCCTCAGCTGTGTCATGTGACCAGCACTCTGACTTTCCAAATAACACAGCATCTTATGAGTGGACAGGAAGTCAGTTTCTTTATCTATTCCTATGGGAGCCTCAATGTCAGTCTCATAGGAATGAATAGACAAGGAACTGACTTCCTGTCCTGTGTCAGTTGAAGATTAGAGTGTTGGTCACATGACACAGCTGAGGATCAGAAAGGAGGTTATTACTCACAAATACAGTCACTGGTGAGAAGATTACCTGCACCATCGATTTCATCATGTATCTTTCTAACAGGTTAGAGGGACATTCCCATCTGGAGATTTACGACTTATTGGTAGGATATGCCTGAGTGCCGCGGTGCTTTCTTCTTCATGCTATGATATGCCATAAATGTCTAATAGGTGCAGATCCCCTCCTATTTCCAGAACAGAGCCCCATTTTGAATGGAGGGCAAGCGGCACAAGTTTGGCTTTCTCCATTCATGGGTATGGGACATCCAGAAAAAGGCAAGCGTGCTCGCTTGGTTATTTTCGGAAGTCCCATAGCAGTGAATGGAGGGAACGCATGCGCAGCTTGTTCTTCATTCACAATGGAGCTCTGTTTTTGAAATAGTAATGGGTCCCAGCGGTGGGATCGGTGGGATCTGCACCTATCGGTGGGATCTGCACCTATCAGACGTTTATGGTATATCCTACCTGACATAAATCTCCAGATGGGAATGTCCTGTTAAAGGGGTTCTCAGGGCTTTACCAGAACCCAATGCTTTCCTCAGCCCTGTGGAAGAAAGTCAGCGTGGTTAATACTTACCCGTCCCGCGCACCACCGATGCTGCCATCTCCACTGCACTCACATGGGCTGCGGACTCTTACACTCGGGTCCCGACCGGACGTGTCCTGTAAATTCAGCTGAACAGGACGACAAGGGAACACTTCACGTTGGAACCCACATCCCATGTGAGTGCAGCGCAGACGCCAGCATCGGTGGAGCGAGGGGTGGGTAAGTATTTACCAAACTGCCTTTCTTCCACAGGGCTGGAGAAAGCATTGGGCTCTTGAAAAGCCTGGAGAACCCCTTTAATTCTTATTTTGCATGAAATTGGGGTGCCATCTACATGTGGAAGCTGCTTAGACTCTTCGAGGTGATTATTATCTGTATAATTAATGGGTTCCCCAGGATTTAATAATTGATGACCTATCAGTAGAGATCGATCACCAATTGTTAAATTCTGGAGTACCCCTTCCTTTCCCCGGGATATAAAAGTATCCTTTATCCATTGGATATGGCGATATAGGGGTTTCTGGAAGTTCAATATTAATGGCCAGGATAGGTCAATATCTGAATTGGGGGGGGGTGACATCCAGCACCCCTGCTGCCCAGCTGTGTGAAGGAGGGAGCGTCGCTCTTTCTAGGCTGCATGGCGTATTTGCAGCTCAGTCCCATTCGAGGGAATGGACCTGGGACATCAATGCCAAGCACAGGCCATTATACAATGTATGGTGCTGAGCCATAGCTTCTTCAAACATGATCGATGGGGGTGCTGCTAAATTGGATATTGATGACCTTGTCCTGAGATAGAAAACCCCTTTAGGATATCTGATCATGGGGGGTCTGACTGCTGGGACCCCCACTGATCATGAGGGCAGGATTTTTGTGTCCCTGTATGAATGAAGTGACAGGTCGCACTGTGCTCCGCTATCTCTGTCCCTCCCTGAAAAAATGAATGGAGCTGCAGCACCCATGCTCGGCCCGCCATGGAAGCACTGCGTCTGGGTAGAGTACTGAAAGCCTAGCCACAGGATGTTCTATGGGGATATTCCTTATATATGGACATATGTTATAATCACTATAATCGTATCCGTTTTTATTGTTTTTGTCTTGGTCCTCGACCGTCCAGCTCAGCAGGCCCTGCCCGAAAGCACTCGCTTGCTCACCAAGGGTGGCGGTGCGGTGGCTCTGTACTTGGGGAAGAGCAGTGAAGTCGTGCAGAACAAGCGATACAATACCAGCGGATTGATCAATGCTGTGGTGTATGGTGACTACGAGGACATGGCCGCTCACCCCCTTCAGGACCTGACCATAGGCAATAGTATCATTTACTGGCACACATGGTAAGAAGGAGAACCTAGGAGCTTACTAATAAAAGCAACTGAGCTGCAATACCAGACACTGTCTATGGGCAAGAGTGGCGCTGTTAATATTAATGAAAAAAAAAAAGTAGGTCTTAAACTCTTCCCCTAACCTCTCGAAAATATCTCTTTATGGGGAAGAGTAAAAATAAAAAATAAATTATAAAATTAATTCATTAATTAAAAAAACGGACATGGAGGCTCATCCCCTTCAGGAACTGGCCATAGGCTATAGTATAATTTACTGGCACACATGGTAAGGCCTCATGCACACGACCGTTGTTTAATTCCGTGTCCGTTGCGCCGTTTTTCGTGATTTTCTGCGGACCCATTGACTTTTAATGGGTCCGTTGAAAACTCGCTAATGCACCATTTGCCATCCGCGTCCGTGATCCGTGGTTCCAGCCCGTCATAAAAATATAACCTGTCCTATTATTTTCGCGGAAAACGGTTCGCAAACCCATTCAAGTCAATGGGACCACTAAAAAACGCGGAGGCACACAAGATTGCATCCGCGTCCGCATCCGTTTTTTTCCTATCATTTGCATGGCAAACCTGTCTTAGACTTTTTTTTACTTTCCTTTATGTCTGGTGGGCCTCCAAAAATCAAGGAAGACACACGGAAACAAAAACGGATCACGGAACCCCATTTTGCGGAAACGGAACACAACAACGGTCGTGTGCATGAGGCCTAAGAAGGAGAACCTAGGGGCTTACTAATAAAGGCGAATATATACATATATATATAGCGGTATACTTTATTATGAATAGGCTGGTATTGCATTATTGACTTTTAAATGAACTGAGCTGCAATACCAGAGGCTGTCTACGGGCAAGAGTGGCGCTGTTTCTATGAATGATAAAAAAAAGTAGGTCTCAAACTGTTCCCTATCTCTTTATGGGGAAGAGTAAAAATGTAAAAAAAAAAATTATTTAAAAAGGACATGGCGGCTCACCCCTGTCAGGACCTGACCATAGGCAATAGTATAATTTACTGGCATACTTGGCAAGGCTACATGCACGCGGTCCGCAAAACACAGATGTCGGCCTTGTGCATTCCACAATTTGCGGAACGGAACGGCCCGCCCATTATAGAAATGCCTATTCTTGGCTGCAAAACGGACAAGTATAGGATATGTTCTAATTTTTTTTGCTTGGCCACGGAATGGAGCAACTAATGCAGTCAGCACGCGGAGAGCTATCTGCATCTTTTGCGGCCCCATTGAAGTGAACCAAACAATGGTCATGTGCATGAGGCCTAAGGCTTATTGCACACGAACGCGTGCGCTCCGTGGCCGTATTGCGCGCTCCATTGCCGTATTGCGTACCGCATTTGCGGATCCGCAACACACGGGCACTGTCCCGTATGCATTCCGCATCACGGATGCGGACCCATTCACTTCAATGGGTCCGCAAATCAGGAGATGCGGAATGGTGCGGAACGGAAGCAAGGAACGGAACCCTACGGAGTGCTTCCGTAGGGTTTCATCTCGTACTTCCGTTCCGCAAAAAGATAGAACAAGTGAATGGGTCCGCAATCCGCTGCGGCTGCCCCACGGTGGGTGTTCGTGCATTGCGGCCCGCAAAAGGCCTAAGAAGGAGAACCTGTGATGGCTAACCTCCGGCACTCCAGCTGTGGGAAAACTACGACTCCCAAGATGTACTCTTGCTTGGCTGTTCTCAGAACTCCCATAGAAGTAAATTGAGCATGCTGGGAGTCATAGTTTTACCACAGCTGGAGTGCTGGAGGCTAGCTATCACCTAGGTCAGGAATGGCCAACCTGAGGCTCCCCAGCTGTTGCCAAACTACAACTCCCAGCATGCCTAGACTGCCTACATCTATTATCTTACCGCAGGGCATGGTGGGAGTTGTAGTTTTACAACAGCTGGAGAGCCGCAGGTTGGCCATGCCTGACCTAGGTGCTTACTAATAAAGTCTAATATATTTTTATATACAGTATATTTTATATTTTATATATATATATATATATATATATATATACAGTGCATATACCTATATATATATATCATCTATTTATAGGCTGTGCCTGGTATTGCAGTATTGACCAAAGGGACTGAACTGCAATACCAGGCACTGTCTATGGGCAGGAGTGGCGCTGTTTCTATGTATAAAAATTAGTAGATCATAGACTATTCAAAATAGCTCTTTATGGAGAAAAGTAAAAATATCATAATAAAATAACATCATTAAAAAAGTAAAAATGGGAGCTAATATATGTGCAAAATACAATTGTCCTTGACAAATCCTAATTCAGTCACGTAAGAGTAAAACCTTCTTAAAAAAGACAGTCAAGAAGTAGTATAATAAAATGAAAAAAATAATTAAAAAACGTCTCCTGAGGGTGTCAAAATGGGCCAAATCTTGAAGGGGTTAATAATATGATGTTTCATCCATATGTACTAAAAATCTTGTGTAATACGACTGATATATATATTTTTTTTTTTTTGCATCTAGGGATGTGAACATTTCTGCCAGCCTGTGTAATGTGGGTGAGGACCCCAAGTTTATACTCGGGGGTAGCACTCCAGGACAGCCAAATAATTGCCCCCAGAGCTATCACACGGTGAGGCTGTGCTTCCAGATTACTACAGGTAACAAGATCCACATTTCAAAAAATAAAAGTGAATTTACAGCAGATATGCTTGATATTGATGCTATATGTGGCTGATCTGCAATACCGGGCACAGCCAGAGGGCAAGGGGGGGGGCGCTGTTTCTGAATATAGGCAATTTGTTTTTTTACTACTCTGCTGTTTTCTTCATTCCTTTCTTCATGCAGATTGCTCTGAATGGGAAGGAGACCAAGTCTCCTCTAAGGTTCTGAGTGCGGTGGTCCGATCCTGGCAGTCCGTCTGCAAATGTCACGTATCTTCAAGCTTATTTACAGGTGGGATGGAACCCTGAATTGGGTCTATACATTGGGAGATGTTGAATCTGGGACGTACCCGAAGCACTGCGTATGATAAAGTCATCAGGATTAACCCTATTAAACCAGGCATACAGCCTGGTAGGGTTGATCCTACTGATTCAAAGGATACTTGTCTTATGAAAAATGATTGTGACATTCCAGAGGGGAAAAAAAAAACAACAACCTTTATTCCTTATGCAAATGAAGGCTCAGTGCACTGAGGGGCGGGGCATAGCCCTTCAGTACACCTCATTTTCCCATCACTGGCTCCACCCCTTGGTGCACTGAGGCCCTCATTTGCATAAGGAATCAAAGTCTTTTCTCTCTGGAACGCCGCAACCAATTTTCACAAGACAGGTATCATTTTGCTCAGCAGGATCAACCCTACCAGGCCGTATTGGGTTCATTCTGCTGACAGAAGCTCCTTAAAAGGGTAATGCTATTTCAGCATATAAACGTAAAAAGTTATACCATTTCTCCAAAATACTTTCTGTATTGATCCCTCACTGTTTTCAAGATCTCTGATTGCTGTCAATGACAGATTGTTGATAACTGATGTTATATACTTCTAACAGTTTTTTTTTCCTTGTTATGTAGATGCCAACCTGACGTGCCAGTCCCACCAGTTAATTCTTCATGTCCGACCGAACGCCACCCTATCTTCTCAGAATGATGAACTTGACATTGTCCCGCCATTTGTATTAATGGGGAGAGTGATAAATGTGCAGAACAAGAATGCCACCTTCACCGTCTGCCCACAACCCAGTGACCTGCCGACATCACCTCCAGGTAATAGACACTGGCCAGGATTTACATACTCACCAACAGGGCAGGTTGGTAAATTATGGAAAATATACCCCGCCCCAGGAAAGCCCCAAACCCGATGGGACCGCCTGTTTATAGGCAGGACTTACATAAGCCCCATCCATTTGTAGCTCGGGACTAGCCCAAAATTTGCAAAGGACAATTTCTGAAAATTAGGTGCAGTACCTGCAAATTTGGTGAGAAAATGTTATGCAAATGAGCCTCTAGGACAAAGGGGGCGTTGCCATTACACCTAGAGGCTCTGCTCTCTCTGCAACTGCTGCGCCCTCTGCACTCTGATTGACAGGACCAGGCTGTGTAAATATGATCACACCTGGCCCTGACTTCTAAAGTGCACTTAAGTATCTGGCGCAGTCGCAGTGAAAAAATGGCCGGCAGTTCTCTTCTGTACTGCGAGCCTTTTTCCTGTACTGCGCCTGCGCTGGGTAGTGAAGCACACGGCGCAGCGCGAGACTTTAGGAGAAGTCACGGCCAGACGTGATGACTTTTACGCTGCCTGGCCTTGTCAATCAAAGTGCAGAGGGCACGGCAGTTGCAGAGAGAGCAGAGCCTCTAAGTGTAACGGCAACGCCCCCGTTGCTCCTAGAGGCTCATTTGCATATATTAAAACATCATTTTTCTCAGCAATGCGGACACATATGAACATGGGAGCAACACAGACGCCTTCAGCTGCCAAGCGCACATGTAACAGGTCAGCCAGTGTCATGGGCACAAAACTGCTGACAGATGCCCTTTAAATACATAAATTTCAAGTCCTATTGAATCTTTTCCCAGAAAACTATACGTATATATATAAATCTGCTCAGCGCCTCCTGCGCTATATCAAGCAGGCTGCAGATCAGACTGATTAAATCTATGAATGTATTGCCTCGTGGTACTTGAATCCTCCCTGTCCTCGGAGCGAACTCTTTCTTATGAATGTATTGCTTCTAACATTCTCAGCTGCAGTCTGTCAGGAGCGCTGTGTATAGTCAATAGCTTGTAGGCTGCGGGATCTCCTAAAAAACTATAAAAGGGATGTCCCACCAAAAAATATTCTGCAGTTTTCAAACCAGCGCCTGGATCTGAATACTTTTGTAATTGGATGTAATTTAAAATGTATTATAGCCACAGAGTTATTTAACCCTTTCTACCCGGGAGTTTTTTTTTTACCTTGCATTTTCATTTTTTGCTCCCCGCCTTCCCAGAGCCATTTTTCCATTCACATAGTCGTATGAGGGCTTATTTTTTTGTGAGACAAGTTGTACTTTACAACGCCATCATTTAATATTGCATAGAATGCAGTGATGGAATTGGAAAAAACTTTTGACAGTTTTACGGCGTTTTTTATTTATGACGTTCATTATGCGTGTTGATGCTGAAAAAAATAAATAAAAAAATATATATTTTTTCTGTCGTATTCTGACCCTAACTTTTTTGTAGCTATGTGTGTGGAGCTGTATGAGGGCTCATTTTTTGTGTACTTTTCATTGATACCATTCTGGAGCGTGTACGGCTTTTTGATCACTTTTTATAAAAAAAAAAAATTGTGGGAGGAAAAGCGACCAAAAAATAGAAAATCAGCCATTTTGCCCCTTTTTGCCCCCTCGGCAGCGGGCCCCATCTTCTAAAGATCCGACCCGTCAAGAAGGAGTTAATAAAATGTATCTGTATAGCGCCACCTGCAGTTTTTTTCTTTAATTTCTTTGTCCTGCTCACTGTTATGGCCTCACGTGATCAGTTTCATCCTTTGACTGCCTTCTGAGTTGTGATAGGGAGAGAGCAGCAGCAGAATGGACACGCCCCCTGAGCTGTGATAGGACAGAGCATGGACACGCCCCCTGAGCTGCAGCAGAATAGACACTCCCCTTGAGCTGCCAGCTTGATATAAATCTAGCAGAGCAATGAATGGGGAGATCTCTGGACCCAAGTGAGGTACAGGGCTGGTTCTAGCTTTGTGAGAAAGAGGTTGTCGTGTACTATATATGATGCCTGATTTTCATTTTTTACATTAGTCATGAGATAACCCCTTTAAAACCATAAGCTGTCCCCTTTCCTGATATGTATTTGGTGATATATAGTTAAAAAAAAAAACACCAAAAAGGGAAACCCTGCAGTTTTACCACTAACTACTGAGCCTCCCAATAGGCTGACACTTCCTGTTCTGTAGAAATCACTTCACAGTAGACAGTACCTACCCACCATTCACAATAGGTGATGTCACAGCTCACCTCCTCCCCTTCCCTGTACAATGACCTCTGCACAGGTCACAGAGCATTCCCACAACACTCTACCAATGTTTTTAAATAACGTCCCATGATGCCTTGTTATCTTGTAGAATTATGGTGGTACCTGGTATACTACTGACCTCCTTGCTTCCATTTCTACAGCACGACCGACCAAATCTCCTTATGTTCTTCTAATTAGTGAAGTGAACCCTAATACCCCGGGATCGGCTGAAGATACTGAATTTGTGGAGCTTTACCACACAAGCAGCAGCTCGGTCAGCCTGGCTGGATACTGGCTAGTGCTCTTCAACGGGAAGAACAATTTGGCATACAGCGTCCTGAACCTCAAGGGCCACTACACAGATAAAAATGGCTACTTCCTGGTAGGCAGCGCCAAGATGACTCCTAAACCTCACATTCTCTTACGTCCTAACACCATACAGAATGGGGCAGATGCGGTTGCCTTGTTTTACCGTCCGGCAAAGCAATATGGGGTCAACATGCCTGTGACAGAAGATGGCCTTGTGGACGCTGTAGTATACGCTTCACAAGCCAAGGATGATGCTTCTGGCCTTTTAAATGTCTTAACCCCAGGACAGGAGGCTGTACATGAAGATGAAAAATTCCTTGCGGAGGACGAGTCTTTGAGTCGTTGCTATGGGTTTGCTCCATTGGACCACTCCAGCTTTCAGGTACTTTGGAAAATGACCAGATATTTGATGGGACACATCGGTGGAAGTTGAAGGGACCACCAATGTCTAGATGGAACAGGTTCAGAGACATAACTGGGCCCCAGTATACAATCTATGACAGGGCCCCCACCTGGTATGTCTGATTTATAATACTGGTGTGCCTAAGACCTGATTGGACCTAAGACAACCAAAAGGTCAACTGCACCATAGACTACAGAGAAATACATTTATTGGTAGGTCTCTGGACATAGATGAGTCAACTAATGGCCTGAATTCCAAGTCTGAATCCCAGAACCTGAATATTAGGATCACCAATGTCTAGCGGGAACAAGTTTAGATGCATAACTAAGCTTCTGGGCCCTAGTGCAAAATCTGTAACAGGGCGCCCACCAAGTATGTCTCATTTATAATACCGGTGTGCCTAAGACCCAAGATTGGACCTAAGACAACGGAAAGGTCAGTTGCACCATAGACTACAGGGAAATAAATTTATAGACCTAGATGAGCCAACTAATGGCCTGATGTCCAAGTCTGAGCCCCATAACCTGAATATTACAATCTTGGATGGTTACATGTTCAATACTCTCCATTGATGATCCAGAGGGAATGGGGTGTTATCATCTAGGGTCCAAGCTTTCAGAGAATTGTCTCCTTTTGTATGATGATCATTACATTGAACATTTGAGAAGATGATATTATACAATGGTTTACATTTTTGATTTATGTTCCAGATCACTAGGATTACCCCTCTTACGAAGAACGACTGCGATACTGTGTTATCAGTCCACAACTCCATATGAGACCTCAAGATCGGTCAACTTCCGCCCCCATGACACTTTCAATCAGTGAGGTGGGGGTCTTGCAGGGATCTATGCCATACAACTTCATTGAACTCAAGGGACCCCCTGGAGCCCCAGTTGAGGATCATACATTGGTCCTGTATTCTAGCGATGGGAAGGTCTATTATAGGATTGGTTTGCAAGGCAAAATCTCAGATGATGGGTTCTATCTCATCAGCAACAATGAAACTAGTGGTAAGTAGCCCTAATTTTACAAGCCTGCGTTATGGATGCTAGTACAATTAGGGGTGTGAAGTTGTTCTTCGAGGTGTAGGATCACTTCTGATGGACCTGTCCTTACCAGAGCCTGACTCAAAAAGAGGGTGCAAGGTGGGGGGCGTAGACTAAAATAACCTACCCCATACGTTTCTGGCCATACACCTGAGATATAAGTTGATTTCATTGGTCTCGTATAGGGGTAGGGGACCTCACAACTGTCCCCTGACAGCAGATTTTGGGGGAAAGTGGGATCGGCTATGTTGAGTTTGGACCTTTCTTTTAATTACTTGGGCAATAAAATGCTAATATCTGTCACATGTACTGTATTTATCCAGTAGAGATGATGGAGGTTTTACACCGGTATGGTGTCAGGTATGAGGCTTACACATCCCTGGTCTGCTGCGCAGCGTCCTATTCTTAGCCCAGTACTGGCCGGTAGTCAGCGGATGAGTCCAGAGATATTTCCATTTAGACTGTACTGTGATGTTTGCTGAGAATGAAATGCTAACGACTCATTTCTACAAGTATTCACTAAGTACAAAGTAATTTGTTACTGAGGTGTTGAGTCAATCACATCTCCTATCTATCTATCTATCTATCTATCTATCTATATCCTTTCTTTCTTTCTTCTCTCTATATCTATCTCATATCTATCATCTTGTAACATCAATCAGTCTATCTCATATCTATCTATCTATCTATCTATCTATCTAATTCAAATCAGCTTTAATGGCGGGACTAAATACATTTTAGTCCTCCCTTCCTTCCTTCCTCCCTCCCCGTGACCTGGTGACCAAAGATGTCTCTCCATAGTCTTTAGACTCCCACGGTATGAAGAGCATTATGTAACCTAATGTACAAAATAACGCACAGGAACATTCATTCTGTCCAAAAGTTTCCTGTATGAAATGTGGCAGGAACACACTGGCCAAATGACACTCCACAAATAGTGCGGTGCTCCTTTGTGCCCGATCTGTCCATACTGATGCCTTCAGAGGTGGTGAGTTGGTGGAGGCACCTAGATGGCGTTGGCTCCAGGGCATTTGCCCTTTGTTCCACTCTTTTATTTCCAATCTCGCTTCTATCAGGATTTGGGTTCTGTTGGTCTTAGAAATATCTGTCAGTCCAATAAAACTTTATTTTGAATTCTTCTGATGTCTATTGCTTTCTGCTCACAGACCAGCAGCTTCCTCTGATCTCCCGACCACGCGTTCTTAGCCCTGAGGCCCTGGCTGTCTACAGGGGGTGCCCTGAGTCATTCCCTGTTGGGTCCTTCATGACGAAGAAAGATATTTTGGACGCCTTTATTTTTTCATGGGAAAATAGCTCAAGTACAGAAATTCTAAAAGATTTAACTCTACACAGTGTTACCTTCTACGAAACTAAACTGTGAGTACCACCAGTGACCACGTATGCTATAATAATGTGAAAAATCACCTTCTGATCACTTTATCAACTTGCACACAAGCCCTCCTGCAACTTTTACTAAATCTGATGCTGACTTTCTATGGTATTCTTTCTTTTCAGTCAAAGCATATAGTCCTATGTTACTAGACAGATCCGTTTCATGGGATAGATAGATAGATGCAAAAAAGGCCAAGGCAGCACTCAAATATCGGTGAAAAACAGAGGGTATTTTATTAACCCATGTGGTAACAGCAACGTTTCAGCTCACTCCATGGAGCCTTTGTCAAGCCATGGAGTAAGCTGAAACGTTGAGTGCTGCCTTGGCCTTTTTTGCACATATCTAACAAGACCGGGTCAGTGGTCTGCTTTAAGGTATTGCACCAACTTTTATTTGTGTGCTGCTCTTCAACTTTTTTCATTGATAGATAGATAGATAGATAGATACGGTAGATAGATAGATATACAGATATTTATAATCCTTTATGGATCTTGAGTTGACCAGCATAATTGACAAGGCATGATGTGGATGGTGTTACTAGACATGTTCATCTGGAGGCTGTGGTGATCGTCTTGGTGTTCTCGTTGATGTTCTTGATGTCCTTGGTCTCATCAGTGATGTTCTTCTCATCCGCTTCAGCTTCTCTGTCTTCTTTGGTCTCCAGGGACATTTTTATATTTTCTCCCAATAACTTGTGCATGATGGTAAATGGGTTTGAACATAAGAATATGTCATCCATGTCCTCTGGTCTATCAGTGATGACCGCCTCAAGCTCTTGAGTATCATGCTTTTGGCTTCTTTTCTTTCCGAAGTACAGATAAAGAGCAATGGTTGCTGCAATCCTTGCAATTAGTACCGCTAAACTAGTAATCAGTATAGTGAGCCAGAAATCTGGAGATAGATAGATAGATATGAGATAGATACTGTAGATAGCTTTTAGATGGTAGGCAGATAGATAGATAGATAATAGACATAAAGAAAGATAGATAGATAGATAGATAGATAGATAGAAGATAGATAGATACTGTAGATTGCCTTGAGATGGTAGATAGATACTAGATAGTTATTAGATAGATGATAGATAGATATGAGATAGATAGATAGATGGTAGGTAGATAGATAAATAGATAGACAGATACTGTAGATTGCTTTGAGATGGTAGATAGATACTAGATAGTTATTAGATAGATGATAGATAATAGATAGATAGATAGATAGATATGAGATAGATAGATATTAGATATATAGATATGAGATAGATGGATAGATAGATAGATATGAGATAGAGATAGATAGATAGATAGATAGATAGATAGATAGATACATAGATGATTGATCAATAGCGGATACACCCCGTGGTCTATTGATTGGGCAGTGCTCTTTGGCCACTGTATAATTGTATTATTTGGCCTCTATATTGCGGGATATCCATAGAAGGTTCTTTACAGGACACCGACCAACCCAATGTCAAATAGATAGTAACTCCTAAAATGTTCACATAGCTACCCCTCCCCCCCTTGTTTGTGCTTACAATAATTATATCCAAATTCATCCATAGTCAATTTAAGAATATAATAAATCACAGCACAAACCTGACATGACTCTCGCCACCTTCAAGAACCCACAAAAGGACAACTGATCAGCGCCGTACGTCCTCACTGCCATAACTGTGACATCACCGCCTAGCAGCGCTCATAATGATGTAATCATGCTATGATGTCATCTCAAAACCGGCTTTACATCTCAAGTGACCAAACACCCCCCAAGGCTGCCTGTGAATTAGAACAGGTGGCCATGCATTGGAATCAATAGGTATCCTAATTCATAACGGGGGGGAAAACAAATGCTTATAGTAGGATTGCAACAAAAAAAAGAAGTTAAAAGTGTAATAAAATAATAGGGCATATTTACTAATAGTGACGTACTTTGCACTGTCTAAGAATACGAATCTCAGTCGTAATGTTAAACAAATTCACTATTCTGGCGCATGGACCTTCGTCAATTTGGAGCAGATTTATGATAGAATTGTGTCCGTTTCCCAAAAACTGACTAGTCTACGTTTACACCACATATGAGTTAGTGTAGTTTTACTCCAAAAATGTGCATTATTGGCGCGCAGGGCCTCGTTCAGGCCACATCTCCTTTTAACAAGGTCACGCCCGCTTAGAAAAGTGTGTAAATATCATGTAAAGCTTGCGCGCCCATTTTTTGCACTGTTGCATTTTCATTAGTAAATCTGCCCCAATATGTTAAAAATAAATAAAAATGAAAACAAAATTACAATAAATTCTCACAGTTGTTATAGCCCCCCTAGTGGTGACCCAGGTAATTGCATTAGTAAATATGAACAGCTCTTTGGACTCCTGCGCGGTGAGTCTTGCAGTTACTGACCTCTTTATGTTGTATTATATTGCTTTATGTTAGGTAGCACATTTATACCTTGTCTTTTTATGTCTCGCTCCAGATTGGTGTCAGTGAGTCTCTGTGCTCACCCTAGCGGATCCTCTCCTGTTATTCTGCCTGTCCAACAACCAAGCCCAGGCTCTGAAAATATCTGTCCTTCCGCCATCACTGCAATACAGCTCGACCTTTGCATCAATGGCGCCAGCATCGGTAATTGGGGACTATTTTGTGACAGTGGCTGCTGGTGGCGTCCATAGAGCCAGCGGAATTTATCCAGTACATATAGCGGGGATTAACATTTTACTGTAGAGGAAGTCGGGACACACTGTATATATGGATGCCTAGTCTATAATATATGCAAATTAGCAATTAAGTGCAATGAGGGCGGGGTCAAGCCATTCTGTGCACCCCTTCCCTTTCCTTAATTGACTGGGCCAGGTGAGATGACTATGCAGGAACCTGGCCCTGTCAATCAAAAAGGAGAGGGAGGGTCTGACAGAAAGCAGGAGGAGCCAAAGTGCACTTAGTGATTCGGGCCCGCCCTCTGTGCACTTAATTGCTCATTTGCATATGGATTAAAAGGAGACCTTATTACAAGACACAGCTCTGATAACCCAGGTGTCCATCACATAATCGAGACATATTAGAAAAGATCGAAATAAAGACCCCTATTATGGTTCAGCCCCTTCTTGATGCTTGGACTACTTTCCCACCATCTTCTAATCAAGTCCTGCGCAGATCCTTGTTACTTCATAGCAAAGAGGATGTTTACCAATCAGTGATTTCCAAAAGCCCCACATGGGTGCAATGAAGGCTGCCATTGCATGACTGCAAGCAGAGATCTTGAAAACTGCAGAACTGGTATAGAAGGTGTATGGTGGATCAGGTAATGCCGCCATATCATGTACAGTGAAATGACTTATATTCTCTTCTTACAGATTGCTCTGAATGGCAGACAGGGAGTCAAAGTGCTGTGGATAGCCTGAAGATCGGCCTCAGCCAGTCCGTGCAGCAGCACTGTTCATGTACCGCCCCACCAGCCTATATTCAAGGTCGCCCCACTTCAAATAAAAAAAAATATATATATATATCATTAAGGATGCACAATGTTTATTGGTCTTACTCCACTTCTTTTAGATGTGAATGTTACATGTCGCCAGGAAAGGCTTTCCATCTCTGGCAATGTCTTGAGCGCACGCAGCGACCAGCACCTCGTACAAAGATGGAACGCAGACCTGCTCAGCCAGGGAGACACATTCACCTTGCAAGGCTCCTCCATGGGCTCCTCGGGGTGCTTCATTCAAATGAAGACAGGTAAGACACAAGAAAGACAGATCAGCGGATAATTATAAAAAAGAGACGGCGGACAACCGCGGTTCAGTTTCCGCACCTCTTGACTTCAGGCTCTCCTTCAGTGTTATGCAGATGTGACATCATCAGTATGGCCAAACCAGGCTTGAGCCTTCCCTGAAAAGACATTAAAGGGGTTGCCATGACTTAAAGGGTTTATCCCATGATTAATATAACATGACAATCTCTTTCTAACAAAGCTAGAACCGGCCCTGCACCTCACATGGATCCAGGGGTCTTCCCAAAGGGGTTGTCTCACTTCAGAAACCCGTGGGCCTCATTTATCAACACTGCCCATAGCAACCAATGACAGCACAGCTTAAAGGGGTTGTCTCCCTTCAGCAAATGGCATTTATCATGTAGAGTAAGTTAATACAAGGCACTTACTAATGTATTGTGATTGTCCATATTGCCTCCTTTGCTGGCTGGATTCATTTTTCCATCACATTATACGCTGCTCGCTTCCATGGTTACGACCACTCTGCGATCCAGCAACGGTGGTCGTGCTTACACACTATTGAAAAAGGCGCTGGCCTCTCTGGAGGCAGGGACTGCAGGAGTGCGCATAGGCCAGGGTATTTTCCTACAGTTTGCTGGATTGCAGGGTGGTCGTAACCATGGAAACGAGCAGTGTATAATGTGATGGAAAAATAAATCAAGCCAGCAAAGGAGGCAATATGGACAATCACAATACATTAGTAAGTGCCTTGTATTAACTTTCTGTACATGATAAATGCCATTTGCTGAAGGGAGAGAACCCCTTTAAGCTGTGCTGTCATTGGTTGATAAATGAGGCCCACGGGTTTCTCTTTTTTGGTGCTCTCTGAACCTGTGTCATGCCCCGCCCCCTCAGCTCCTGCACATGGCATAGCACAATAAATCAGATGTGTGTGGAGTGCTCCTTTAAATCATATGATGTGATATTTAGTACATTCTGAGAGCAGCCCCTGAACCTCATCGTTCTTTTCCATTTTGACCTTTTACAAGCAGAGTCATCTTTTATTTGGCTCCAGCCTTTAGTCGCTCTCTTTTCCTGATATTACAACCACGGTGCGCTGCCCGAGGAAGACACCCGATCCTCAGTTATTTATAGGGCATGGCGGAGGAAAATGATGGATGATATCAGGAGTATATCCATCATCTGGTGACTCATGTACACTGCCGGTCTGTCTCTGAGACCCAGTACTGGGGGACATTTATCAAAACTGGCTTAGTTGCCCATAGCAACCAATCAGATTCCACCTTTCATTTTTCAGAGCCACTTTGGCAAATGAAAGGTGGAATCTGATTGGTTGCCGTGGGCAACTAAGCCAGTTTTCCTTGACACCAGTTTTCATAAATCTTCCCCAGTATGTTTTAGTTTACGTCATCTCATGGAGCAGAATGATAGCACTAGAAGAGGACCCGTCCCCTCTCCGGACATGTCTGCTTTAGTAACTACTTGCATTCCCCATGTAATCACAATTCTGAAACATCTTCTCACATGACTCTATGTTGTGACGTTCCTCTATTATTCCTGCTAGAAATTTAGGAGTGAATTGCCAGCAGTATGTAGTAAAAGGTCCAGATGGGTATTACCAGTTGGGGGGGTTTCCCTGCCCAGTCTGACACTATCCAGTTAGTGCTGCCATGGTCAGACCTTGCAAGGACACCACCCCCAACTGGTAACACTCAGGATGGACCTTCACTGCAGTCTGCTAGTAAGTCATTCATCAATTCCTAGTTGGAATAATTGAGGGACAGTGCAAAAGACGCTCCATGGGGAATACAATTACTGGTAGTCACTTAAATAAACATGTCAGGACAGATAACGGGGTCCTTTTTAAAGGGGTTGTCTCATTGCTGCTGTCTGCCCCGCTCCTTTATGATGTCCATGTGCTGACAGTTTGCTGCAGTGTATCGGTAAGGCCTCATGCACAGGCAGCCTGTGCCCGTGTTGTGGCCCGCAAACAGCGGGTCCGCAATATACGGGCACCAACCATGTGCGCACTGTATCACGGATGCAGGACCCATTCACTTTAATGGATCCGCAATCCGGGAGAGAAGATGCGGTGCGGAACGGAGGCACGGATCGAAAGCCTACGGAGGCACTACTGAGTGTTTGCGTGGGTTTTCTGTCTGCATGCACTACTTTTTTGCTGTGTGGACCGTCGGATACGGATCATGGACCCCATTCAAGTGAATGGGTCCACGTCAATTTGTGGGGGCAGCACAGACATGGCCGGCACACTAAATGGTAAAGTATATCAGGAGTATCCTGATTAATGAAATCTAGGGCATACCCACTGGAAATAGGTTCAGGCCCCATCTTGGCAGGTGCAGTCTAAGGTGACCACTAGAAGACCTGGACATACGTGTTTCCTTTCAAGTCTATGCATAACCGTGCGTAATTAGGCAGAATACCCTTTTAAGATTTACATATCACTGGAACCCCCACCCCCTTTGGGTACCCCGAAAGAGCCTTGTGTCATATTGTCTCAATTATGTCTTGGTTTCTAGGATCCTTCAAAGCCTGGCAGGTCTCCCTCCTGGTGCTGCTGTTACTGCTCATGATATGTGGATTCATTGGATTCATCATCTACCTACGGAAAAGGTAACCGAACAGACACCCGGGTCCAAAAAATCCGACCCCCCCCCCCTCAGATCAACCCTACAAGGGGCCTGGAAGGAGAGATCTGAGCTGCTGTATGCAGAGACTGGTTTAGTTCTGTCTTTGAGCTGACAGCTTCGGCGCAAATAGTGCAGCTGCCATAAAGCGCACACACCCTGCTGCGCTGTCCATACAGGACGGAGTTGCGTACCTCCAGTATGGCCGTCCCCAGGGTTTTTATTATGGAATGCTAAAGAAATTGCTACAATGCTTAAAACAATAACACAGAGTGTTAACAATGGAGGTTCTGACACTTTGTAACATATTTACATCAGTGCGGGACCCCCCTTTAAACATTTCTCCAATGTTAGGACCCTGCATCCAGTAGCCCAAAACTCTTCCAGAACCCAGTGGGTCACATTTACTATAGTGTCTGCGCCTGTTTTTAGGCGAAAAAATGCTGTTTTAGACTGTCTTTTTTAAAAAAAAATTCTCATTTACTCTGTTTTGGAAGCTTTTGCGCCTCCTTCTCCTATTTTGATTTGTTAGATTAATTCAGAAGTTTTCTAACTTTTGCGCCTATTTTCCAACCTATTTAGGTAGGAACAACTTATTTTGCGCCTGATTTAATGTACTTTTCTGTGTCTGTTTTGAGTGGCGAGTTGCGCCACATTTTGGCAAAACAAATGTGGGGATGTGCACCTAATTTCAGTTCACTTGTGCCAGAATTTTCATGCACATATTAATTAGACCAGTCTTAGGCCTCATGCACACGAACGTATATTCTTTCTGTGTCTGTTCCATTTGCGGACTGTATCCGGAACCATTCATTTCAATGGGTTCGCCAAAAAAACTGAAGTTACTCCGTGTGCAATCTGTTTCCGAATGTCCGTATTTCCGTTCCGCAAAAAAATAGAACATGTTCTATTATTGTCCGCATTACGGACAAGGATAGTTCTGTTCTATCAGGGGCCAGCTGTTCCGTTCCGCAAAATACGGAATGCACACGGAAGTCATCCGTATTTTTTATGGACCGCAAAATACATACGGTCGTGTGCATGAGGCCTTAGTGAATATGAATCTGTCATACTGATGAACAACCACTAGGGGTCAGAGTAATGCCAATTTACCTCTTCTAATTTTTCAAGTGCTTGATAAATAGTTGGCAAAAGAAAGACAGTAGAACAGTCCTATCCTTGTCCGTAATGTGGACAATAATAGGAAATGTTCTATTTTTTTGTGGAGCAACCATGCATACACGGAAGACATTTCCGTTTTTTTGCAGCCCCCTTTGAAGTGAATGGTTCCACATACAGGCTGCAAAAAAAGCTGAACGGATGCGTGAAAAAAGCCTTTGAATCCCTTGATCAACTCTTTTTTTAAATTTAAGTGGAAAGACTGGTGGCAGGCGGACTTGTCTTGGATTGCATCACCGTAGCCTTGAGGGTCATAATTAACCTAGCAATGAAAGATGTGCCGCCGGAACAGCAGAAGTCATAGGGTTGAGATGCAGTGGGGGATCAGTAAAACACATAGGGGCGTCTGGTCAACTTACTACCTCTCGTAGATTGCAATTGAATGTTTTGGTATCATACGGTTTTCATAAAATTGCGTTTGTTCTCCAGGACCCCCCAGAACTACACAACCATTGAAATGAATCCACACACAGAGTTAACAGCCGACTACTGATGACTGGGGATCTACCGCTAACATCACGGCCTACAGACATGCGACTCATCTCGAGCTCAGCCAAGGCTGGACTTAATTACTGGTGTCCGAGTGGTCTCATCCTCCTTCTTGCGGGAATAAGGCAAGGGGTACGCGGTGACATTTGTCGCACAACATTTTTTCTAATGATAGTCCATGGTGTTGCACTGTGACATGCTGCGACAGTCGCACAAAAATCCATCCAAGTTACATAAAATGTTGCGCGACATTACTGCGACAAATGTTATCATGTAGCCGTATCTCCAGGCCTCATGCACACGACCGTGTTGCAGTCCACAAACCCCAGATACGCAAAATACGGACACCTTCCACGTGCAATCCACATTTTTCTCTCTCGATCACTATGCATGATCATGTGCATGAGCCCTAACATATATCCAAGAATACTAAACTATTAGGCCTCATGCACATGACCGTATCCGTTTTGCCGTCCCCAAACTCTGGATCCGCAAATTATGGATGCGGTCCGTATGCCGTTTTTTTTTTTTTTTGCAGACCTATTGACTTCAGTGGCCTGTAATATTATTACACTCCATAAATACATCCAGGCCCCTCTTGAATTCTTTTTTTGCACTCACCATCACCACCTCCTCAGTCTGAAGTCAATGGGTCTGCAAAGAAAATGCGGATGCAACACGGACGGTATGAGTATTTTGCGGATCTGCTATTTGCAGACCACAAAATACAAACTGTCATGTGCATGAGGCCTTAGTAGGAGGACATGGAGCAGAAGACATTCAGATAACTTGGAAAATGATTCAGCCTAAGATTACACCAAATCCAAGATGTTGTCCAGACACTTCAGACTCAAGTTTAAGGAAGAAACAATCATAGACGGATCTAGAACATTATTCTCTTTTAGGACATTGAACAGTTTAGAACATGCTCTAGGTCCTCAGACATGAGGAATTTCTCAGAGGACACTGGGACTAGAAAACCATTACTTTGAAGGGATCAGATCATGGTTTTGGTGGGACTGGTCTTCACAGAACGTCATCATAGCAGGAACGCCCTTATCGCATGTTGGATGATAAATTTAAAAAATTTGAGAAATCCTGGAGATGATAGGTTGTAACTCTCAGCTTTACATGGACACTTCAGGTTCCTTTGATGTCCTCAAGATGTGTAGACTTCCATTACTACATTCTCAAGGACGTTCAGTCCCTCAGTTACAATTGAACTTTTAAGGACAAAAACAAGGCACGAGGAAGCTGAAGGCACTAAGGTGACTCAAATGTTGGGTAGGTCCAATCCATCAAACTGTCTTGCCTATGGAGGTATACTCACCTTTACCTGGATTCTTCTAAACATTTGTTCTGTTTTTTCGAAGCAAAGGACATGATTATTTTTGTACAGTTTTTGGTTTTCAAGAAAAATAGTTTTAATAAAAAATAAAGTTGTGGACGTGTGTGAGGTTTCTGCTTATTGGGGCAGCGAAGGGCACCAATAAGAGCAAGATCAAGGAGGTCATACACTCTAGAAATAATGTATTTACTCTAGAAATAAAGCTGGCTAACAGGTTTGGTCCCGATAACTTCTGATATGATGGCTGGTATATTAAAGGGGTCACCCCAAAATGTAAACGTATCCTATATCCAGTGGAAGTATCGGTTTGGTGGGAGTCCAACCATTGAGTCCCCTCACAGATATCAAAAGGAGTCTATGACATCACTAAGTAAACGCTGGACAACCCCTTTAATTGTAACCTGGCTTCCTGAGTTGGAAGGCAGTGATATTCTATGACCCTTGAGACCTCCTCAAGCAGGTCAGACAACCATCAGGCACTAGATTATCAGGCATTCTGGATGATCAGATGAGGAATTAAAGGGATAGTCTGTTCTA
Organism: Bufo gargarizans; assembly: GCF_014858855.1. Classification (NCBI taxonomy): domain Eukaryota; kingdom Metazoa; phylum Chordata; class Amphibia; order Anura; family Bufonidae; genus Bufo; species Bufo gargarizans. The sequence goes on along the minus strand of NC_058087.1, from coordinate 175,930,457 downwards.
TGGTTTGTAGACAAGAAGAGCAAAAACTAACAAAATGTCAAAAACTTTTAATAACTTTTGCAAACCCTGTACAGAGCGGAGCTGTAAATAAAGAGGCGGTTATCAAAAACCATCACGCGGTATTTTATTTGCAAATTATATAGTATTTGTGTTTTGTTTTACAAAAGTTTAACATTTCCGTTCCTATCTCTGAGATTATAAAAATTTAAGAAAGGAATCCATGATTTCCCCTGAAGGTAGTCCATGGCTTATAAGAGAGTGAAAGACATTCAGACAGACATTCTCATGGGCACCTATATGAGGCAAATGTTAAAAATACCCCCCCCCCCCCGATATAACATATTTGACTTTTGTGGAAAAACCAAGGTCTGTGGCTCTGCACTTTGTAAAGTCTACAGACATGAGCTTGCAGGAGCCTAATAATGATGGCTGTGATATTTTTGAAAGCGCTGCAGAAAACAAATCTGTATTTCAGTTTATAGCTGCAGAAAATATTGTACAAATCTGAAAAAACAAGATTTTGTAAAACTTATCAGTAAAATCTTTTTCTCGCTCTTCATTGGGGGACACAGAGACCTTGGGTATAGCTATGTCCTCTAGGAGGCGTTGACACTAGTAACAGCTGTTAGCTCCTTCCCTGGCAGCTATACCCCCTCCAGCCTGGCGAGAGAGCTTCAGTTTGTGAGAAGTAGTAGGAGAAGCAAGTAAACCAACGAAAAAACATGGAACACCAACCATGCCAAGAACCGAACTGGGTTCTAACCAGCAACAGCCCCAACTGTGGCCGAACAACAATACTGGGTGGGGGGTGCTGTGTCCCCCAATGAAGAGCAAGAAAGAGATTTTACTGGTAAGTTATACAAAAATCTCCTTTTCTCGCCCATATTCATTGGGGGACACAGAGACCATGGGACGTCCGAGAGCAGTCCACAGGGAGGGAAAAACCACAGATCCATGGAGCAAACGCCCGTGCAGGCAACTAAGAACTGTCGCCTGCAAGACCACGCGGCCCACGCAGCGACCATCGATGCATAAGTATGCACCTGGTAACTTCTTACGAACATGTGTAAGGAGGACCGGAGCCACCTTACACAACTGTGCAGCCGAAGCACGATTCCTCCTAGCCCAAGAAGCGCCCACCGCTTTGGGGGAGTGAGCCGTGACACCTAAGGGTGGAACCTCGCTCCGAGCACGGTAAGCTGCAGCATTTGCAGACCGAATCCAACGTGCAATCACCCTTTGGAGGCCGCCAATCCCCAGCGAGGACCCTAATAATGAGTAGAGCACTGACAACGTCCATAATGTAACTCCCTTCCGTAGGGTGCGAAGGAAGGGACCGTGAAGGAAGGACAATTGCTTCATTGATATAAAAGTCAGAGACCCTCTTCGGGAGAAGAAGGGATGGGCCGGAGACCCACCTTAGCCTTGGAAGAACCAGGTAGGGGATCTTGCAAGAGAGCCTCCCCAACGTAGACACCCACCTGAGGGATGTGATAGCCACAAGAAAAAGCTACCCCTACGACAGGAGCCGGAGTAAGAACTCCTGAAAGGGCTCCAGGGGAGAGGACTGGAACACTGAGAAAACTATATTCAGATCCCAAGGCTGTAAGGACGGTACAGAGGAACCGTATGTGCCGCTCCTTGAAGGAAGATTCCCATGGGCACCAGAGGACGCTGGAAAGCTGCCCCAAGACAGAAGCGCCAACACCTGACCCATCAAGGAAACGAGGGCTAAACAAAAAGGTCCAACCCTGAAAGTAGAAAGGAGAGAAAAAAAACCAAAGTGAGGGGATGTCTCGGTTTTTAAAGAAGCCCCGGAAGTTCTGGAAGCATGCGCCATAATAGATCCTGGGTGATGCAGGCTTCCTGCATTGAAAAGGTCATGTAAGACCGAACCCCTTGAAAGAAGGACGTCTGAGTGGCAGTGACCAAGGGACGTCTTCAGGAAAACGAGGTCGGCATACCACGCGCGACGAGTCAGTTCGGAGCGACTAGGATATGTCTGAACATCCTCCATCTGGCTCTTCCATAGAACCTTGCTGAGAAGGAGGGGAAGAAACGGGGGGGGGGGGGGGGGGCGACTCCCGCCAAGGAGAATCAGGGCCTCCATGGCGCATGCTTCCAGAACTCTGGCTCTGGAGAGAAGGTAGGAAGCTTTTGTGTAGATACCGTTAGCACACCCGGACCAATAGAAGAGCCCCAGTAGGAGGAAGAATGTGGAGGGCGTCACAGCCCACCAGTTGGGACCGGATCGTGTCTGGAATGGAAAGCCACCAAACGAATACCCCGTGCAACGCAGGTGAGGGAAGGTAGCAACGTAGGAACTACCAAGGTATACGGGGTGACAATGAACCATGAGCCAGAGGAGGAAAAGACAGGAGAAGAATAAGCTAGGTCTAAGCCCATACCCTGTAAGAGACTGACGCTATACAGAAGTAGCCAAGGATCAGGTGGCCGTGCAAAAAACCCTGCCTGAGAAGGAAGCCAGGCAAGGGAAGTCACACTGCAATGCTAGCCCCATATCCCAGCAGAGGAGGGAACCCCCGTAGAAGCCACCGATCCGGTGCTAAAGAGTCCACCGCCTAGTGAAGGGCTGTGCAGTAAGAACCCAAGCATGTAGTGGAAACGTAATACCGCTACCACAGTGGTAGCCAGCCCTTCCCCCGGCAGCGCAAAACTGAGGGGGAGGCCCGATACTATCCGTAGAAGCCACGTGCCACACTGCGCCAGTTACGTGGAGCTAACCTTAAAAATTCTACCAGGAAGGGCGCTGAACAGGCGCAACTGGAGCAACGGAGGACCATGGAGATGGGGGGGGGGTCTGTAGGGCACACAAGTGATGCTAGGAACCCCCTGGGAAGACAGAGGATGTTATAATTCATGCGCGAAACCAGCACCAAAAGAAGGATGCAACGATGAATAGCCACAGTGTCCACTGGTGGCACCCAATAAACACTAGGGTAAGAGTGTCGAGAACCAACTGTAGCCACGTCCTCTTGGAAATAAGCGAAGGCACCTAGAGCCGTGGTGCCGCAGAAGATGTTTAGTTATTCCTTGCTAGTGGATCACTAGCGGAAGGGGGAAATGCGACAGAAGCACGGTGATGTGCAACACTCCGCCTATGGAAGGATAGCGCGACAGTCGGAACCGTATTCAATGGTAGTGTAATTAGCTACCTAAGGAAGGTGTAAGCATACAGCAAGTACTGGTCAGCGGTAGGGAGAACACCCCACCTATGAAGGGGGGCGAATGCCCACAGCGAGAACTAGCGCATATGGCGAGTCCTGTACCCCGCGGAGTGCAATAGTCACCTAAGTAAGGGGGGTAATGCATACAGCACATAATGTAACTAGTGATAATGTCCTTGCGCCGCCGATGGATCTGCATATGGCAGGTCCCGTACCCCAAGTCATTGTACTTAGTCCACCTATGGCAGGGGACAATGTATAAGGCAGGTACTGTATCCTGAAGTAGTGCAGTTACTCCACCAAAGGAAGGGGGTAATGCATACCACAGTACTGCTGGCCACCTAGACGCAATCTCTGGAAGATTGCTTCAGACTCATGTCAGGATCCAAATCAGAGATTCTCCCCCCTTCCTGGACGGACCCGCCCCAGTGAGGGAGGGTGTGTCTGAGCATGATTTAGGGAGGAAGAGTGGGGGAGCGGAAATATTCGAGGAGAAAAATATCCTGCTGCGGTTCGCTTGCGCATAGAGCTACCCTTCAGAATCTCGCCCCTGGCAGTTGTGGACTGCGCAGGCGGGGACTTATCAACCAAACCACCCGAGGGTGGAACGGAGACTCCCGGAGGTCTCTCCACCGGATTGCGAAGGCGGTGCCTTATCAACCAAAGAAACCGCAGAGGGTGGATGGGAGGTTCCAGCGGACCCCACTGGGTTGCGCAGGTGGATAATTATCAACCAACAACCAGGAGGGTGGATTGGGAATCCCAGAGGTTCTCCACTGTATGGCGCAGGTGGAGAATTTATCAACCAAACGGCCCTAGAGGATGGATTGGGATCCTGCAGTGGTCCTTCACTGGATTGCGCAGGTGGAGAATTTATCAACCAAACGGCCCCGGAGGACGGATTGGGATCCGGCAGTGGTCCTTCACTGGATTGCGCAGGTGGAGAATCATCAACCAAAACGGCCCCAGAGGACGGATTGGAAACTATGCAAGGTCCCCCTTACCCGAGATAGGACACGGCCCAGTGTGGGACCACACAGACCTGGTGGCCCTGTGGCTGAGGAGGGGGACCCGTATGGACGCACATGTCCTTTATTATTATTATTATTTTTTAAACTAGGAAGCCGGCCTCAATGATAAGAGGCAGGAAGGGGTTAAAACCTCCACTCATGCACAGTGTACTTAGGGGAAGGGCCATAGATAATCAGCGCCAGCCTAAGAATGGTGGGTGGCCATGAAGGGTTAAGGCAGTGGCTCAGCAGGCGACTGGGGGAGGGGGAGAAGGGCGGGAAGAATTCGAATGCTGCACCGGCTGGACTGACTGGGGGCGTTCACCCCGCTGGCCGGGCCGTTGATAGCGCGGGTCGGGCAGAGAAGGCGCGGGACGGAGCACCGATGCGGTGCACAGCCGATCGCGCTGCAGTTAACCCCTTCCGGAGCGGCGCGAAGGCGTCCGCTCCAAGGGGTGAAAATGTGTAGGGGAGCGGAGTCTCCTCCACACGTGTGACCATCTGCCCTGCTGGCCGCCATATTTTTTGAGCGGCCGGAGCACCGAAGCGGTGCCGAACGAACGCAGGACGGTTAACCCCCACCAGGAGCGACGCACCCAGCGTCCGCTCCCGAAGGGGTGGAGAATGGTAGATGCCGCCTTGTCGGGGGGCGGGACCTGCGCTTCGCTCTCTGCATGTTGATACGGAATATAGCACAGCACTAGGAAGTTGCACTTAGTCCACCTAATTCGTGCCAGTAATGCACACAGCACACTATTAACCCCCTATGTCCTCCACTCAATCAACCAAATGGCCTGTGCCGGAGGGGAATGCTTCAGGGGGTGCTGGAATGGCTGCAGGTGCTGGGCTATGCTGAAGCCCTGTCTGGTCGCAGACTATTGCCACCACGAGGGAGGGGGAGACCAACCCAGAGGGATAAATACTCACCTAGTCCCGTGTACTCACCTCTTCTCTTTCCTGCCGCCATCTTCATCCCTCCTCTGGTCCAGCAGGGTCACCCCTTCAGCTACTGGCACCGTAGTGGCAGGACGCTGGAAAAGGGGGGCTTGGATGGGTGACCCCTTGGCTGGCGGGATGCAGGGGAGCGAGGCTGCCCTGGTCCACCTTGTCTTCTGTGGGGGAGGCAGCACTGCGGGTGACCGGCACTGGCGCAACTCGACCCCGGGAGAACAGGGAGGCGAGGCGTCCACTGTTTTCCCATCTGAAAAAGAAGTAAGAAAAAAATAAACTAAAATAAAAAATCTTCAGGAGATCCCTGCAGAGCAGGAAGGTCTTGCCTCCTATTGACAATAGAAAAAAACTGAAGCTCTCTCTCCAGGCTGGAGGAGGTATAGCTCCGGGGGAGGAGCTGACGGCTGTTACTAGTGTCAGCGCCTCCTAGAGGACATGGCTATACCACGGTCTGTGTGTCCCCCAATGAATATGGGCGAGAATTTTCTAGACATTTTCTCCTCCGTTCACATCCAAAGCTAAAGTCTGCATTCTGCTGCTTTTCTATTTCCATATCACAGCGTATTGTGGGTCTGTTCATGTTTTTGGGCTACACCAGAGGTATACGTCCGGAGGTTCCCAGATGTATATACCACTGTATAGGTGTATGTCGGCCATGGGTTACTATTGTAGACAAGCATCTGCCCCAATCACACTTTTATGCCGTAAGCTGGGTGCATGGGGGGGGGGGGGGGGGGGATGATCGACATGTTTAATATGCATGATGGATGCATCCCAGATGTGCATGCCTGATGTGTGCAAAAAACAAATGTGAACTGAGCCTCAAAGGCTGTGACAACTCCCATCATACCGGAGCTGCTGCCCAGCACCCCCCAGGCAAACAACTTATCATGTAAGGTGTAAAGCCCTATTGCATCACTCTTCATTGGCTGAAAGGGCATGTGTGTATCCCCATAACGAGTATATAGAGAGGGACTGCCTGATTGTAAAAGATTAAAGGGTTATCAAACGCTTTGCAACTGATGACCTATCCTCTGGACAGGTCACTGGCATCTGATCAGTGGGGGTCCGACATTCAGGACCCCCGCCGATCAACAGTTTGAGAAGGTCCCAGTGCTCCTCTTGAGTGCTGCTAGGCCAGTGACGTCACATCCATCGGTGGTGTGTACTAAGCACTCCTCACCCCATTAACTTGAATGGGGCCGAGCTGCGCCTAGCCTATGATACCGATAGTCATGATGTCACTGCCCTAGTGTAAGCAGCGAGACGGCCAAGGAGCTTACAGGCGCTCCGGGGCCTTCTCAAACAGCTGATTGGGACCAGACACCTCCAACCATCACAGTTATCCAGAGGATAAGTCATCAGTTACAAAGAGTCAGATAACCCCTTTAAATACGGATGACCCATCCTCAGGCTAGGTCATCAAAATTCCATTAGTGAGAGTCCGACTCTCTGCACCCTTGCTGATCAGCTGTTTGAAGGGGGGAGCGTTGCTGCCTCTTCCTTGGCTCGTGGCGTTACGTCCATGGCAGTGTCTGATCTGTACTGATGATCTTTCTTGAGGATAGGCCATCAATTTTTAAGTCTTGGAATACCCCTTTAAGCATTTGCCGCGACTAGATCTTAAAGCCATATGTCCCGCTGCACAGCCTCTAGGTGGAGAGATACAGGAACTTTTCTTCAAGTCATCACCCCTTTCCTACTCAGGAGCTATAAGTGCCCTACTTAAGACCTCAAGAGTGAGAATATAAGTCCCCTAACCCGGGCAAGTGTTTACCAGCGTCTGGATCATGACGAGTTTGAGTCTCTTCAATTCTGGTGAATAGGGGAAGACACCTGGATGTAGACTCGTACATGGCATGTACATACTGTGGGTGCCGCAAAAAGTCCAAACGGATCCAGCGAGTAAAATCCATGATTCTTTATTTCTTCATTTAAAAGAATGTATAAACAAGTAATCTTCCTGCATAAAATCAACGCGTTTCAACCATAAGACGGGTCTTCTTCATGGATTCAGATACAGGCATGTAACTGCTTTTTAAGCAAAAAGGGGGGAATGAAATCAACTGAAAATATGAAGGAACGCCGCAGTGCAGGTGTAGGGTAAAATGTAGATAATATTAACTCTTGATGTCCACGCCTGTGGCTGAAGTCTGACTTGCACTAAAAAAAAAGAGTAAATAATATAATGACACGATGTACAATAATGCAGGAAACAATCATATATTAATAATGTAATAAATATCTGTATAATTCATCCCATAAGGCTGAGCTGTGTTTAATAAAAATCCAGAAAGCTTCTCTCTCCAATAATAATTTTTTTAAGCTGCCCCCTTGCTTGTATCATTTTACTTTTTCTATACCAATAAGGCCTCATGCACACGACCGTTGTTGTGTTCCGTTCCGCAAAATGGGGTTCCGTTGTTACGTTTGTCTTCCTTTATTTTTGGAGGATCACCAGACATGAAGGAAAGTAAAAAAAAATCTAAGACGGGTTTGCCATGCAAATGATAGGAAAAAAACGGACGCGGATGACAATCTTGTGTGCCTCTGTGTTTTTTAGCGGTCCCATTGACTTGAATGGGTCCGCAAACCGTTTTCCGCAAATATAATAGGACAGGTTATATTTTTTTGACAGACTGGACCCACGGATCACGGACGCGGATGCATCAGCCATTGAAAGTCACGAAAAACGGCACAACGGACACGGAATAAAACAACGGTCGTGTGCGTGAGGCCTTAAACTGAGGGACGCAACCTTATTATTGTGTCATTCCAAAAAGTGTTTAGATGCGCCAGAGATGTTATGATTTTTATTTTTGTTGGTGAAATCATTCAGACGCACCGTCAGTTTTCCGGTTGTACTGCTAAATCGCATAGTGTAGCTTTTCATTTTGTATTTTATTTCTTTTTTGGTTTGTGGGAATTCTTTGGTTGAGTGAACGTAAGAGCGGGTTTTGCAGGGATGATTCCCACAGGGATAAAATCCTAAGGCCTCATGCACACGACCGTTGTGTGCATCCGTGGCCGTTGTGCCGTTTTCCGTTTTTTTCGCAAACCCATTGACTTTCAATGGGCCCGTGGAAAAATCGGAAAATGCACCGTTTGGCAGTCGCATCCGTGATCCGTGTTTCCTGGCCGTGAAAAAAATAGGACCTGTCCTATTTTTTTCATGGCCAACGGTTCACGGACCCATTCAAGTCAATGGGTCAGTGAAAAATCACGGATGCACACAAGATTATCATCCGCGTCCGTGATCAGTGTCCGTTTTTCCCTATCATTTCAATGGCAAACTTGACTTAGATTTTTTTTTCATTTTTCATGTCCGTGGATCCTCCAAAAATCAAGGAAGACCCACGGACGAAAAAATGGTCACGGATCACGGACCTACGGACCCCGTTTTTGTGGACCTTAAAAAAAAAAACGGTCGTGTGCATGAGGCCTAAATTGGATAGCCGTGTGAGAGATTTGGAATAAATTGTTTTTAAATCGCTAGGGATGATTTTTTTTTGCCTATTGTTTGAGCTTTCCTGTAAGACCCTAAATCCTTCTGATAACATGTGGTGTCATTTTTCATCTTCATAAAGTATTGGTAAATATTTGTAAATTAAAGAGCGTACTTGATAAAAAAAAGAGGGGATTATATTGTAAAGTGTTGGTGTGAACTTGCTTTTATTTTTGTTCCTGTTTTCATTATGTTCTTTTGTTAGAAGCTCATGTCGGGTTACAACGGGCAGTGCCTTGTTTTAGCATCCAATCAGGGTAACCCCCGGCTGACAATCTATTGTGTATAGCTTTCTGTTCACATTGGTAGTTTTTTTTCTGTGCTGTAATTACGTTTGGCTCTGATTAATTTACCAGTGGGAATAGCTTTCAAAGTTTATTTTGGATGGAATGTACCTGCATGAAGAATTGACCTTGACTCTAAGGCCCCTTTCACACGGACGAGTATTCCACGCGGATGCGATGCGCGAGTTGAACGCATTGCACCCGCACTGAATCCGGACCTATTCATTTCTATGGGGCTGTTTACATGAGCGGTGATTTTCACGCATCACTTATGCGTTGTGTGAAAATCGCAGCATGCTCTATTTTGTGCGTTTTTCACGTAACGCAGGCCCCATAGAAATGAATGGGGTTGCGTGAAAATCGCAAGCATCCGCAAGCAAGTGCGGATGCGGTGCGATTTTCACGCACGGTTGCTAGGAGTCGATCGGGATGGAGACCCGATCATTATTATTTTCCCTTATACCATGGTTATAAGGGAAAATAATAGCATTCTGAATACAGAATGCATAGTACAATAGGGCTGGAGGGGTTAAAAAAAAAAATATAATAATTTAACTTACCTTAATCTACTTGCTCGCACAGCCCGGCATCTCTTCTGTCTGTCTTCTGTGCAGGAAAAGGACCTGTGGTGACATCACTCCGGTCATCACATGATCTTTTACCATGGTGATGGATCATGTGATGACCAGAGTGACGTCACCACAGGTCCTGTTCCTGCACACAGCAAAAAAGAAGACAAGAAGAGAAGCCGGGCTGCGCGATCAAGTGGATTAAGGTGAGTTTAATTTTCATTTTAACCCCTCCAGCGCTATTGTACTATGCATTCTGTATTCAGAATGCTATTATTTTCCCTTATAACCGTGTTATAAGGGAAAATAATACAATCTACAGAACACCGAATCCAAACCCGAACTTCTGTGAAGAAGTTTGGGTACCAAACATGCGTGATTTTTCTCACGCGAGTGCAAAAAGCATGACAATGTTTTGCACTCGCGCGGAAAATCGTGCATGTTCCCGCAACGCACCCGCACCTTTTCCTGCAACGCCCGTCTGAAAGAGGCCTAAGTATGACTAGAAAATCGCATGGGCAGGGGATAAAAGAAAGTTTTCAGAGCTTTTGCTGCATCTGCCTCCAGGAAGAAAATTAATCGCCAGAAACACACTGCTGGCTACTCTCAGGTACTGCTGGCTACTCTCAGGTACTGCTGGCTACTCTCAGGTACTGCTGGCGGCTTGCGATGGTTTTTGGAAGGGACAGGTTCCCTTTAACAAAAAAACACAATGAAAACAGGAACAAAAATAAAAGCAAGTTCACACCAACACTTACTTTACAATATAATCCCCTCTTTTTTATCAAGTACGCTCTTTAATTTACAAATATATACCAATACTTACCAAATGACACCACATATTAGGGTACATTCACAAGACTGTGTGTAATCCTTTCCGTTTTGCAGTCCGCAAATAACGTTACCGCGTGTCCGCATTTTGCAGACAAATGGCTTCTGTTTGTGTCCCGTATGTCTTCCGTTTTTTTACGGTCAGCAAAAAATGGAAGGAAAAAAAAGATTATTATTATTATTAAGGCCTTCAAAAATACGGAAACAAATCTGCAAAAAACAGATGACATTCCGTATGTCATCCGCAATTTGCAGATCCATTGACTTGAATGGGGCTGCGGATCGGTCTGTGCGGACAATAGTAGGACAAGCTTCATATTTTTGTGGACTAGAAATGCGGAAACACGGATGCGGACAACATACTGAACGTTGTCCGCACATTTTATTCACCCATAGAAATGAATGGATCCGCATCTATTCCGCAAGATGCGGATCGGATGCGGATAAAATAATATGGTCGTGTGAAATGTACCCTTATCAGAAGGATTTAGAGGGTCTTACAGGAAAGCTCAAAACAATGGGCCAAAAAATAAATAAATAAATAAAAATTGCACCTAGCGATTTAAAAACATATGAAACACACGGCTATCCAACTTAGGATTTTATCCCTGTGGGAATCATCCCTGCAAAACCTTCTCTTCCGTTCACTCAACCAAAGAATTCCCACACACCCAAAAAGACATAAAATACAAAATAAAAAGCTACACAAATTGCAACACAGAAGGCGTCACACATATGATCATGGGCACACTAGCTTACATAGGCAGTACAACCAGAAAACTGAAGGTGCGTTTTCTTGAGCATCTGAATGATGTCACCAACAAAAATAAAAATCGGAACATCTCTGGCGCATCTAAACACTTTTTGGAACAACATGAAATAGTAAGGTTTTAATTGGCATAGAAAAAGTAAAATGATACAAGCGAGGGGGCAGCTTCAAAAAATTATTATTGGAGAGAGAAGCTTTCTGGGTTTTTACCTTAAACACAGCTCAGCCTTATGGAATGAATTATCACAGATATTTTATTACATTATTAATATATGATTGTTTCCTGCATTATTGTACATCGTGTCATTATATTATTTACTCTTTTTCTTTTTATGCAAGTCAGACTTCAGCCACAGGCGTGGACATCAAGAGTTAATATTATCTACATTTTACCCTACACCTGCACTGCGGCGTTCCTTCATATTTTCAATTGATTTCATTCCCCCTTTTTGCTTAAAAAGCAGTTACATGCCTGTATCCGAATCCATGAAGAAGACCCGTCTTATGGTTGAAACGCGTTGATTTTATGCGGGAGGATTTCTTGTTTATACATTTTTCTTAAATAAAGAATCATGGATTTTACTCGCTGGATCCGTTTGGACTTTTTGCTGCATTGACGTTGGGTGTGAACACAGCCCGGATCCGAGCAGGTCAGAGCACCTTTACCACGTGAGAGCTGGACTTTGTTCTATCTACAACGTACCGCGGGTATCCTGCTCTAGTACTGCCGGTAGGATTACTGTATTTAAGGTTCTCCTTAGGTCCGACATTTAGCCACGAACATGAAAATATATATATTTTTTTTACTTTGATGCAAAAATTGCATGAAGATGCCCATTATAAAAGGCTGGGTTGCATTTTTAGAAGGTATATGGGTATGACATGGTTTGATAGATTCACCAAGAAGCCAGTACTGATGACCCTCCCCCGCTGAGTGTGACAAATGAGCTATCCCCAAAGGATATGAAGGGGCCTACAAGCATCATCCGCTCCCCTCCCCTCTGTATCCACTGGGGGTACCAGAGGGGAGCGAGACCATACAATGCCAAGGTGCGCGTAGTCTTCTCCAGTGTATCTCTATCTACTGACAATACCTATACAGAGGAATGTACGGCAAGACAGTCACAGCCTCAACTGAACATGGAGCCCTGAGGTCTGGAGATCTCCTGTCCTCTTCCACCATTTTTGCGGATGTTCCTTCACAAAAGCTCCATCTTGAAAGGTCCAAAATCGGGCAAGTGAGCCTCAGTCTCTTGGCCAGCACTGAAGGGCGCGCAGGTTTGAAAAAGTTTTGCCCCCAGCTGTTGGATCTGTGACAGCACCTCCTGGTGGTTGCACTGCCGCTGCCTCATCTGTTCTTGTTCCCACCGATTCTGCCTCTCCATGAGGGTCTGCATGACTTGCGTCAGTCTGTGCAGCTCCCCTCTTATCGAGTCCAATTGCTCCCCGCTTGCTTCCGGCCTCGTTGGAGGAAAGGAGGAAAGTGCCGTCTGTGTGCTCGCGTCTTTTATCTGGTGGGAAAAGACGGAGAGAAGCGTGAATATTTAGGCGAGTAACAGCCTGCAGAGGGCAGTATATATCAACACGCTCGACCAAGGTGGTATTATTATCCCTGCTAGGCCCCCAAGATGGCTGCATTAGACCATGAGGTAACGCAAAATGGCATAGCTGACCTTGATCAGGAGATCAAAACAACACTGCCAACCTTGTGGGCATCAGGGGTGGTACTTCTAAACCCACTAGACACCAATGGTGGTATAGGGATATGCTCACATCATATTAAAATCTGACCTGTATCTCAAAGACAGAAATCGGAGGCTGGATTTCCGCCGTGGATTTGCTGGAGATGTCCACCAGATCTGTATGAGGATGAGGACTACCTCTGCCTGTCATTCACTGGGGCTGATCATTAGCATTCATATCCGAAATAAGGGTCATGTCACTTACTTCTGTGGCAGATGTTGGTGAGCGTTCCTGTCAGGCTGCTCAGCCATGATGACAAATCACAGGCGGGATCAGTGGCGTGCCTAGGGTGTTTGGCACCTGGGGCGGGTCCTTTCTCTGGCACCCCTCCCAATACTTAGAAAAAATTGTAGCCCCCTCACAGTAGTATTGCCCTCTCTGTACAACCTTCACAGTAGTTTTGTACAGATGTGTGCCCGCTCACATTAGTTATGCCCTCTCTGTGCCCCTTTTTTGTAATGCCCTCTTTGTGCCCCCTTCACAGTAATAATGACCATTGTGCCCCCTTAATAGTAGTAATGCCCTCTGTGCCCCCTCTATAGTAGAAATACCCATTGTGCCCCTTCACAGAAATAATGCCCATTGTGCCCCCTTAATAGTAGTAATGCCCTCTGTGCCCCCTCCATAGTAGAAATCCCTATTGTGCCCCATTCACAGTAATAATGCCCACTGTGCCCCCTTCACAGTAATAGTGCCCTCTGTGCCCCCTTCATTGTAGTAATGCCCTCTAGCGCTGTGTCCCCTCCATAGTCAAAATGCCCATTGTGCCCCCTTCACATTAGTAATGCCCTCTGTGCCCCCTCCATAGTAGTAATGCCTTCTGTGCCCCTCCATAGTAATAAAGTCCTCTGTGCCCCCTCCATAGTAATAAAGTCCTCTGTGCCCCCTCTATAGTAATAAAGTCCTCTGTGCCCCCTCTGTATTAAAAAAAAACAAATTTAGTAATGCCCTCTGTGCCCCCTCCATAGTAGTAATGCCCTCTGTGCCCCCTCCATAGTAGTAATGCCCTCTGTGCCCCCTCCATAGTAATAAAGTCCTCTGTGCCCCCTCTGTATTAAAAAAAACAAATTTAGTAATGCCCTCTGTGCCCCCTCCATAGTAGTAATGCCCTCTGTGCCCCCTCCATAGTAGTAATGCCCTCTGTGCCCCCTCCATAGTAATAAAGTCCTCTGTGCCCCCTCTGTATTAAAAAAACAAATTTAGTAATGCCCTCTGTGCCCCCTCCATAGTAGTAATGCCCTCTGTGCCCCCTCCATAGTAATAAAGTCCTCTGTGCCCCCTCTGTATTAAAAAAAACAAATTTAGTAATGCCAAAACACAATAACTACTCACCTTGTCCCGTTCCTGAAGCTCACAGTCCTCTCTTTCCTACAGGCACAGATCGCTCTGCAGCACTGTGTGGGCGGAGCTTATGCAGATTTCCAGGCTGCAAGCTCCGCCCACACCGGCTAGCAGCGCGATCTGTGTCTGCAGGCTGAATGGTGGAGCGGGGAGAAGTCTTCCTGCTTTACTATTCTGTGCGCCGCCGCCGGAAGGAGGGGAGGAGCGCGGGGAGCTGAGCGGTGAGTGACAGGACCAAAGCTCCCAGCGCTCCAGCAATGAGCGCTTCCATCTGTATTGATGGAAGTGCTTATTGCTTCTGGCATCCCCCTGAGAGACGGCACCTGGGGCGGACTGCCCCCCCTTAGTACGCCATCGGTCGGGATCCCACCATTACTATCTATTGTAGGCAGCTCTGCAAGTGGTGGCAACCAGTCCTGTTCACATTCTAGCACAGGCTGCTGGGGACATTTCCCCCCCCCCCCCCCAGAGACCCCCTTTAACTAAGGCCTTCTCACTGCACCTCGGAGTCCCCAGGCATCACCCACCGGCTGCGATACCCTCAGTGTAGTGATGTTTACCTCTCGTTCCTCATACCTGAGCGCTTGCTTTGGCAGCTGGTCTTGCAGTCTGCTGCTGGCTTGTTGCGGGAAGTGGGTAGGCTCCTCCTGGATTCAAGGTCTGACCTCCATTTTGGAATATGACCTAAAACCAAACCAGGATGAAGCATATCAAAAAGGGGTCAAAACAGAGCCTGGAAACTATAGTCCGGTAAGTCGTGGGTAAACTGAAGATTTTTTTAGGAGATGCTATTCTAGAATATCTCGATGAAAATAAGCAAATAACGCCATATCAGCATGGCTTCGTGAGGGATCGGTCATGTCAGACTAATTCAATCAGTTTCTATGAGGAGGTAAGTTCTAGACTTGACAGCGGCGAATCAATGGATGTCGTATATATCTGGACTTCTCCAAAGCATCTGACACTGTACCGCAAGAAAGGTTAGTATATAAAATGAGAATGCTCGGACTGGGAGAAAATGTCTGTAAGTGGGTAAGTAACTGGCTGAGGGATAGAAAACAGAGGGTGGTTATTAACGGTACACACTCAGATTGGGTCACTGTCACTAGTGGGGTACCTCAGGGGTCAGTACTGGAGAGGTCACTGTCACTAGTGGGGTACCTCAGGGGTCAGTACTGGAGAGGTCACTGTCACTAGTGGGGTACCTCAGGGGTCAGTATTGGGCCCTATCATCTTCAATATATTTATTAATGATCTTGTAGAAGGCTTGCATAGTAAAGTGTAAATGTGTGCAGATGAAACCGTATACTGTATATATATACTACAGAGGACAGTATACTGTGTATATATATATATATATATATATATACTACAGAGGACAGTATACTGTATATATATACTACAGAGGACAGTATACTGTATATATATACTACAGAGGACAGTATACTGTGTATATATATATATATATATATATATACTACAGAGGACAGTATACTGTATATATATACTACAGAGGACAGTATACTGTATATATATATATATATATATATATATATATATACACACACACACTACAGAGGACAGTATACTGTATATATATACTACAGAGGACAGTATACTGTATATATATATATACTACAGAGGACAGTATACTGTATATATATATACACACTACAGAGGACAGTATACTGTATATATATATATATACTACAGAGGACAGTATACTGTATATATATATATATACACACACACACACTACAGAGGACAGTATACTGTATATATATATATATATATATATATATATACACACACACACACTACAGAGGACAGTATACTGTATATATATACTACAGAGGACAGTATACTGTATATATATATATATATATATATATATATACTACAGAGGACAGTATACTACTACAGAGGGATCTGGATAGATTAGAGGCTTGGGCAGAGAAGTGGCAGATGAGGTTTAACACTGACAAATGTAAGGTTATGCACATGGGAAGGAATAATGCAAGTCACCCGTACATACTAAATGGTAAAACACTGGGTAACACTGACAGGGAGAAGGACCTAGGAATTTTAATAAAACTAAGCTGCAAAAACCAGTGTCAGGCAGCTGCTGCCAAGGCCAATAAGATAATGGGTTGCATCAAAAGGGGCATAGATTCCCGTGATAAGAACATAGTCCTACCTCTCCTCCTCCTAATACACAGACATCAGGACACGGACCTCTCCTCCTCCTAATACACAGACATCAGGACACGGACCTCTGCTCCTCCTAATACACAGACATCAGGACACGGACCTCTGCTCCTCCTAATACACAGACATCAGGACACGGACCTCTCCTCCTCCTAATACACAGACATCAGGACACGGACCTCTGCTCCTCCTAATACACAGACATCAGGACACGGACCTCTCCTCCTCCTAATACACAGACATCAGGACGCGGACCTCTCCTCCTCCTAATACACAGACATCAGGACACGGACCTCTGCTCCTCCTAATACACAGACATCAGGACACGGACCTCTGCTCCTCCTAATACACAGACATCAGGACGCGGACCTCTCCCCCTCCTAATACACAGACATCAGGGCACGGACCTCTCCTCCTCCTAATACACAGACATCAGGACACGGACCTCTGCTCCTCCTAATACACAGACATCAGGACACGGACCTCTCCCCCCTCCTAATACACAGACATCAGGACATGGACCTCTCCTCCTCCTAATACACAGACATCAGGACGCGGACCTCTCCTCCTCCTAATAGGACCTAGGAATTTTAATAAAACTAAGCTGCAAAAACCAGTGTCAGGCAGCTGCTGCCAAGGCCAATAAGATAATGGGTTGCATCAAAAGGGGCATAGATTCCCGTGATAAGAACATAGTCCTACCACTTTACACATCACTAGTCAGACCACACATGGAGTACTGTGTACAGTTCTGGGCTCCTGTGAACAAGGCAGACATAGCAGAGCTGGAGAGGGTCCAGAGGAGGGCAACTAAAGTAATAACTGGAATGGGGGGGACTACAGTACCCAGAAAGATTATCAGCATTTAGGGTTATTCACTTTAGAAAAAAGACGACTGATGGGAGATCTAATAACCATGTATAAATATATCAGGGGTCAGTACAGAGATCACTCCCATCATCTACTTATCCCCAGGACTGTGACGAGGGGACATCCTCTGCGTCAGGAGGAAAGAAGGTTTGTACACAAACACAGAAGAGGATTCTTTACGGTAAGAGCAGTGAGACTATGGAGCTCTCTGCCTGAGGAGGTGGTGATGGGGAGTACAATAAAGGAATTCAGGAGGGGCCTGGATGTATTTCTGGAGCGTAATAATATTACAGGCTATAGCTACTAGAGAGGGGTCGTTGATCCAGGGAGTTATTCTGATTGCCTGATTGGAGTCGGGAAGGAATTTCCCCCTAAAATTAGAAAAATTGGCTTCTACCTCACAGGTTTGGTTTTGCCTTTGTCTGGATCAAGTTGCAGGGTAACAGGCTGAACTGGATGGACAGATGTCTTATTTCAGCCTTACAGACCTGGCTGTCATCAGGATCCTTCACGTTACCTTCTTCTGTAGGATGATGGCTTTGTCCACTAACTTCTTTGTAACGAGCAGTGCGGGGTTCCTGGGGGCGGGCAGCGGCGTCCTCGCTCTCCCGTTGACGTGATTATGAGATGCCTGATACGCAGGGCAGGGACGAGCGATGCTCAGGGTGGGGTGGTGCGTAGGGCGGACAGTATCGGATCCTTACAAATAAAAGTGTTGGTTAGTATATAAGGGTGTAATTCTTCCACACAGCCCCAAAATCGAGGGTCACACGACTTCAGAGTACTTACGTGTGTCCTGCACTCTCTGTCCTTCTGGGACAGCCTGAGGCACAGTTCTTGGAGCGTTGGTTGGTGGCTCCAGGGATGGATTTCCTTGAGAAAGGGACATCACACTCACAATTTTGATGTTATCTTTTTGACCATCCTGTGGTTTGACATCACTGGTGGTCTGCTGGGCATTAGGTACCTGCGAAACCCTCTCCTTTTTCTGGCCACCATTGTCCTGCAGAAGGCTCCAGAGCTGGGCCTGTTCCCAGGGTTGTCCTTTTGTAGGTAGGTTCTGGGTGGCACCAACAGACTTCTCAGGTTCAATGTTCTTACGTTTTAAGAAGAGGTAGATGGCTTGTGGTGTCACCTTTATGTTGTCCAGCTCAAGGACCTTTTTGATTTTCCGAAAACTGAGACCGGCTTTTCTCAACACCACAATCCTGTGTTTTGCCTGATCGTCCAGGCGACCCATAACTTCAGGTGTCTAGGATTCCACAAGATGTCTGGAAGAGTCCTGAAGACCAAAAAATACACCTATGATCAAAACAGTACGAAGAGCTCTCCGCCTCCTAATACACAGGCATCAGGACGCGGACCTCTCCTCCTCCTAATACACAGACATCAGGACACGGACCTCTCCTCCTCCTAATACACAGACATCAGGACACGGCCCTCTCCTCCTCCTAATACACAGACATCAGGACACGGACCTCTCCTCCTCCTAATACACAGACATCAGGACGCGGACCTCTCCTCCTCCTAATACACAGACATCAGGACACGGACCTCTCCTCCTCCTAATACACAGACATCAGGACACGGACCTCTGCTCCTCCTAATACACAGACATCAGGACACGGACCTCTGCTCCTCCTAATACACAGACATCAGGACACGGACCTCTCCTCCTCCTAATACACAGACATCAGGACACGGACCTCTCTCCTCCTAATACACAGACATCAGGACACGGACCTCTCCTCCTCCTAATACACAGACATCAGGACACGGACCTCTCCTCCTCCTAATACACAGACATCAGGACGCGGACCTCTCCTCCTCCTAATACACAGACATCAGGACACGGACCTCTGCTCCTCCTAATACACAGACATCAGGACACGGACCTCTGCTCCTCCTAATACACAGACATCAGGACGCGGACCTCTCCCCCTCCTAATACACAGACATCAGGACACGGACCTCTCCTCCTCCTAATACACAGACATCAGGACACGGACCTCTGCTCCTCCTAATACACAGACATCAGGACACGGACCTCTCCCCCCTCCTAATACACAGACATCAGGACATGGACCTCTCCTCCTCCTAATACACAGACATCAGGACGCGGACCTCTCCTCCTCCTAATACACAGACATCAGGACACGGACCTCTCCTCCTCCTAATACACAGACATCAGGACGCGGACCTCTCCTCCTCCCAATACACAGACATCAGGACACGGACCTCTCCTCCTCCTAATACACAGACATCAGGACACGGACCTCTCCTCCTCCTAATACACAGACATCAGGCACGGACCTCTCCTCCTCCTAATACACAGACATCAGGACACGGACCTCTCCTCCTCCTAATACACAGACATCAGGACACGGACCTCTCCTCCTCCTAATACACAGACATCAGGACACGGACCTCTCCTCCTCCTAATACACAGACATCAGGACACGGACCTCTCCTCCTCCTAATACACAGACATCAGGACACGGACCCTCTCCTCCTCCTAATACACAGACATCAGGGCACGGACCTCTCCTCCTCCTAATACACAGACATCAGGACACGGACCTCTCCTCCTCCTAATACACAGACATCAGGACACGGACCTCTCCTCCTCCCAATACACAGACATCAGGACACGGACCTCTCCTCCTCCTAATACACAGACATCAGGGCACGGACCTCTCCTCCTCCTAATACACAGACATCAGGACACGGACCTCTCCTCCTCCCAATACACAGACATCAGGACACGGACCTCTCCTCCTCCTAATACACAGACATCAGGGCACGGACCTCTCCTCCTCCTAATACACAGACATCAGGACACGGACCTCTCCTCCTCCTAATACACAGACATCAGGACACGGACCTCTCCTCCTCCTAATACACAGACATCAGGACACGGACCTCTCCTAATACACAGACATCAGGACACGGACCTCTCCTCCTCCTAATACACAGACATCAGGACACGGACCTCTCCTCCTCCCAATACACAGACATCAGGGCACGGACCTCTCCTCCTCCTAATACACAGACATCAGGGCTCTCTCCTCGGCTGCAGACATCTCACAGGCTTTGTTTGTTTACACAAGGAGAAAGATTCAGCGAAGGTTTCTGGGAGTGGGCGGAAACTTGAGGTGAACTTAACCCTTTAGTTACGAACGTTGTTAAACTCTTCCCTGGAAACAACTCCCGAGGCTGCCTTCCCCTTTAACGCCTCCCTCCCTGCAGCCACACCCACTTTTCCTAACAGCGTGACGTCATCTGTAGAGCGACCGGAGGTTTCTAGGCTGTAGGATGGCGGCGCCGCGTCATAACGAGCGCGACGGCTTGTCTGATCTCAGGAGGGAGAAGCAGAGAAAGTCCGGGAAAATGTAAGTGTCTCCTGCACAATCCGCCTCCATCCCGCGGCTCAGTGACCGCGGTCACCCCGGGGAGGGCGGATTTTCGGTCCGCGGACCGTAGACGTCTCTTATGTCTCCGTATTGACCCCGGATGATGGATTGTTTGTATGAATAGTTCCTGTGGCGGCGCTAGGCCTCAGCCTGCTGTATAGTAGCGGTTCCTGGTGGTAAGATGGCGGCTCCCAGTGTCCCCCTTCATCCCCTCCACCCTATAGGGGGATTTATGCTCCGTGTTTAATCCGTTTGTCTAGGGTTTCCCAACATTTTGACTCCAGTCTTTCGCCTGCACTGCTACATTGTGACAAAACCTCAGCTGTTTGCTACTGTGAGATCCTGAACAGCTTGAGCCCTTCCCGATCTTCTTCCATTCACTGACGGCAAGCAGAGACCATTAGAACTTAGAAACCTTCATTATAGGAGGATTTAAAGGGGAGGTGCAGACTGTTTGACTTGGAGCCTGTTCACATGTGGCGCACACCATGCAGATTTTCTTTCCGCATTTGCAGGCGTAAAATCCGTAGCGACAAAGTGGACAGGGTTTTAACAAATTGACCAATAGCGTGTAAGCCGCGCCAATTCTGCAGCAAATCCGTGACCGTTGTGACTTCCAGTGTAGGTCCTGTGTGCACATGGTCCGAGGAGGAGGCCTCAGGCTGCGGAAAGTCTGCAGCATTTTAACCATTTGTTGCCTATTCACTATGTATGCCCTGGTGGTCGGCCATTGGAAGGGGGGGTTTTAAGGATAGGTCATCGCCGGTATCTGTTCGGTGGGGGTCCGACTCCCGCCATCAGCTGCTTGCAGACACTGCAGCGTTCTTCCCATGGTGTCCTTGCAACTTAGCAAGCACAGCGCCTCCTACTGTATGGTGGCTGTGCTCGGTATCACACTCAGCCCCATTCACTTCAATGGTGCTGAGCAGAGCCTAGGTCATGTGACCAATGAACGTGACAGACCTAGGAAGAGATCGGAGCGCGGGGGTGCTGGGAGTCTTACCCCCCCCCCATCGGATATTGATGATCAAAATAATGGACACACAAGCAAGTTGAATGCGATAAACTCGCGTGTGTCAATGAGGGGTCCCGTTCTGACTTGAACACACAATACTGAGCGTCATTCACACCTCAGTGTTCGGTCAGTGATTGTGAGCAAAAACCAGGAGCGGAGCCTCCACAGACATAAGGTATATAGATCTGCACCTGGTTTTGGCTGGAAATCACTGTGTGAACAAGGCATTACACTGACTTATAAGGCTGTGTAACCCCGAGCTTCCTGGAATCTACTAAATTTGCACTGGCATAATGCTGTCGGTGTAATTTAATAGATTCCAGGACCCTCGCTGCACACAGCATTTGTGTCACACGACCGTATGTGTTTTGTGGTCCGCAAAAAATACGGATGACATCCATGTGCATTCCGCATTTTACGGAGCGGAACAGCTTGGCCGTAATAGAACCGTCCTATCCGTGTCCGTTATGCAGACAATAATAGGACATACATACGTAAAATTAAGTTTGCGTGCATGAGCCTTAATTCAGTAGATTTCAGAACGCTCAGGTCACGCAGCATTATGTCAACATAAGGCTACTTTCAGATCTGCCTTTTTTCCGGATCTGCAGGGGACGGGCAAAAACGCTACCGTCATGATAATCCAATCGGCTGCATCCGTTATGAACGGGTCTGGTCTAGCCATGACTTACAATGGTTTTAGTGCCGGATCCGTTTTCTTTTGTGCCCGAGAAAACGGATCTGGCACCATTGACTTACATTGCGCCTCCCATAACGCACTCAAAAATGACGCTTGCAGTGTTTTTCTGCCCGGCATAGGAAGGCAGCGAAGCCGGACGGGATGCGTTCTGGAGCGCTCTATTCCCTTCAGGTCAGTTTTGTCCCCATTGACAATAAATGGGGACAAGACTGAAGCGTTTTCCTCCGGTTATGGGATTCTATGACGGATCTCAATAGCGGAAAGGAAAAACACAGATGCGAAAGTAGCCTAGTTCAGTAGATTCCAGGACCCTCAGGGTTAGGCCTCATTCACGGACGTGTGCTGTACGCGTTCTCCACGGACAGCACACGTCCCCATTCAATTATTATGTGTGCGTTCAGACATCAGTGTTTTAGCACGGTCCGTGGGTCCGCTTTTTTTAGCACGGATGCATGCTCTATTTTGTCCGTCACGTCCATTATAGTCTATGGGTCCGTGAAAACCACAGATGTCGTCCGCGTTTCACGGATCATTAAGAAGAGATGCTTTGAAAATGTTTTGTTCAGTGTCAGTGAAACACAGATGCAACACGGACAGCAAAAAACGGATCCTTCACGGATGCATCACTGACCACCTGCTCACGGATTTGGACGCGGACGTGTGAATGGGGCTTTACACAGCTTTATAAATCAGTATAAGGGCTCATTCAGACGGCCGTATGTTTTGTTCCGCATTTTTTCTGCTGCGCGCGGCTGCCATTTCTTTATATTTTATCTACTTTGCAGGTAATCTAATATGCCGCGGATTTACCACACGCCAGTCCACGTGGACGTACCCTAAAGATGATTATTGGGGGTTAGTTTGCGGGGTATGGGTACCCATTTGTTACTGCCTAGAGCAGGGGTCGGCAACCTTCAGCCCTCTTGCTGTTGTAAAACTCTCAGCATGTACGTGTTTTGGGCCCGTTTTCTAAACCCCCATAGAAGTGAGTGGAACATGCTGGGAGTTGTAGTTTCACAACCTCTGGAGGTTGGTGGCCTATAGATGTATCACTGGGGGCTACTTTCTGTGCAGAGGTCCATTTATAGCAGGCATGATCAACCTGCGGCCCTCCAGCTGTTTTAAAATACAGCTCCCACAATGCCCTGCTGTAGGCTGTTCGGGCATGCTGGGAGTTGTAGTTTTGCAACAGCTGGAGGGCCGCAGGTTGAGCATGCCCGATTTTATAGCAATGCTGAGACTATTGCGGGAGATATGCAGGTGGAGAAATCTCTGTGCGGTGCCCAAGGGGGTCCGATCTCACTGCAGAGCCCGTTCATTCTGGAAATCAGCGGTGGTCCGGGATCAGAGGCTTCCGCCAGCGTGTCCATGACCTGGACTCCCCAGCTTGTGGTGAGGGATTTAGGATTGGGGTGTGATTTAACCAGAAGGATTTGCCTTTTAGGTGTCAGGGGCAGTTGGGTGCCCCCCGTTCTAGGTCTGTCGGGCTTTCTGTGGCGCCCCCCAACAATATGGGACACCCCCAGGAGGATTCTGGGTATCTTGATATTGCTCATGTTCCCCTGTTGTGTATTGGATGCAGACTTTTAGATGAGACATTGTATTTGGAGGGGGTAGGTGTCTCCCGTGCTGGGGTGGGTGGCCTGGCAGTGCTGGGACTTGCAGTACTTGTGTGCCCCGGGATTGCCTTGTCTGCTTCTGTATAGAATCGCACTGGAGTCTACAGAACTGTAAAGTATTATTAATATAGTACGTATATTGGTGGGATCGGCCCTCTGTCCTCGCCGTCTCCGAACACATGCATTCTCGGTTGAGTGTGCGTGTATGGGGGGGATCAGGGAGATACCTGTCGGCTGACGGGTATCACGTGTATGGCGGGCTGTCGCCAATCCTGAGCATACAGTGGGAGAAGTGATTTGCTTAGTCTTTTATAGGGACCCCCAGATCTTTTTTTTAGACCTGGTAAGGCCTTGTTCACACATCAGTTATTTGATCATTTCCAAATAACTGAAGTGTGAACTCAGCCTAAGGCTACATGCACACGACCGTATGTGTTTTTTGCGGTCCGCAAATTGCGGATCCGCAAAAAAAAAGCAGATGACGTTCCGTATGGCATCCGTTTTTTTTTTGGGCGGATACAGTGTAATAATGCCTATCCTTGTCCGCAAACTAGAAAAAAATAGGACATGCACTATTTTTTTTGCAGAGCAACAGAACGGACATACTGATGCGGACAGCACACGGTGTGCTTTCCGCATTTTTTGCGGACCCATTGAAATGAATGGGTCCGCATCATATCCGCAAATAAAACGGATCGGACGCGGAAACAAAATACGGTCGTGTGCATGAGGCCTAAGTTGCATCGTGATGGCCGTACTAAAGGATTCCAAGACTAGAGCCTGACCCGGCCATATGAATAAGATGGCTGACAGCGGCACAGTCCCCTCTGTCCCACTGTAGTACAGGTAATAAGTGTCTCCCAGAAATCTTTGTGACCCTTATTTTGTGTGATATCTCCCATTAAGTCATGTGAGTAAGGCTCCGTTCAGTGGTGGCACGGGTGCCAGAGGCGGCACTCAGAGCCCTCTCTGTGGGCACCTGCACCCTGGAAAAAGTCTATGGTGTACAGATATGCCTTAGGCCTCTTTCACACTTGTGTTGTCCGGATCCGGCGTGTACTCCATTTGCCGTAATTACACGCCGGATCCGGAAAAACGCAAGTGAACTGAAAGCATTTGAAGACGGATCCGTCTTAAAAATGCGTTCAGTGTTACTATGGCAGCCAGGACGCTATTAAAGTCCTGGTTGCCATAGTAGTAGTGGGGAGCGGGGGGGGGCAGTATACTTAGTCCGTGCGGCTCCCGGGGCGCTCCAGAATGACGTCAGAGCGCCCCATGCGCATAGATGACGTGATCCACACGCATGGATGATGTGATCGCATGGGGCGCTCTGATGTCACTCTGGAGCGCCCCGGGAGCCGCACGGACGGTAAGTATGCTGCTCCCCACTACACTTTACCATGGCAAACAGGACTTTAGCGTCCCGGCAGCCATGGTAACCATTCAGAAAAAGCTAAACGTCGGATCCGGTAATGCGCCGAAACGACATTTAGCTTAAGGCCGGATCCGGATTAATGCCTTTCAATGGGCATTAATTCCGGATCCGGCCTTGCGGCAAGTGTTCAGGATTTTTGGCCGGAGCAAAAAGCGCAGCATGCTACGGTATTTTCTCCGGCCAAAAAACTTTCCGGTCCTGAACTGAAGACATCCTGATGCATCCTGAACGGATTTCTCTCCATTCAGAATGCATTAGGATAAAACTGATCAGGATTCTTCCGGCATAGAGCCCCGACGACGGAACTCTATGCCGGAAGAAAAGAACGCAAGTGTGAAAGAGCCCTTAGACTGTTCCTGCCATTCATCAGCGCAGGCGCACTATGAACGGCACAGGCAGCGCACTGAATGTCGGCAGGCTATTGTAGCTAAGTGATAAAGTACATGGAAGATATACTATACTGGACTGTAGTATTCAGGGTGAATTGCCACTTTGCAACGAATAATTGGGTTTTGGGCTGCAGTTTGGGCACTTGGTCTCTAAAAGGTTCACCATCACTGGTCTAGTTGCTATGAGTATTCTGCCTACTACAGCCTTAAAGAGGTTCGCCCTTCGGATATGCCACCATTGTGTGATAGGTCTGGGACCCGCACCTATCTCTGGAATGGAGCCTGCAAAGTGAAGAAGAAAGGACTGCGCATGCGCGGTCTCACTCCATTAATTTCTGTGGGAGTGCAGGAAATAGCCGAGGCTGTTTTCTGGCATCCCATAGAAATGAATAGGAAGCGCACTGCACACGTGCAGCCTCCAGTCCATTCACTTCTATGGGAAATGAATAGGACGCGCGTGTGCGGTCCGCGCTCATTCACTTTGCAGGCTCCGTTCTAGAGATGGGTACGGGTCCCAGAGGTGGATCCCACACTGGTCAGACACTGGTGGCAAATCCTAGAGATATGCCCCCTATGTATGAGATGGGACAACCACTTAAATTTTTGGTTGTCAGGCAGCGGGTCCATAGTAACCAGCCTGTCTTGCATTAGTCCAGACCAAGTGGCTACTGTTCTGGTGACAGGAGCTCGGCTCAGGAGGAGTGTATCTGTATAGCGCCACCTGCTGTTTGTTCTTTCTCTTGTTTCTTTGTCCTGCTCACTGAGATGATCGAACGTGCTCAGTTTAATTCAACTGCCTCCTGAGCTGTGATTGGGAGAGCATGGACACGCCCCCCGGAGCTGTAATAGGTGGAGCATCGACACGCCCCCTTAGCTGCCGCAGAAAAGACACTCCCCTTGAGCTGTCAGCTTGATATAAATCTAGCAGAGCAATGAATGGGGAGATCTCTGGACCCATGTGAGGTACAGGGCTGGTTCTAGCTTTGT
Source organism: Bufo gargarizans (assembly GCF_014858855.1). NCBI lineage: Eukaryota > Metazoa > Chordata > Amphibia > Anura > Bufonidae > Bufo > Bufo gargarizans. The sequence goes on along the minus strand of NC_058087.1, from coordinate 175,903,630 downwards.
TAGAAAGAGATTGTCTTGTACTATATGATGTCTGATTTTTTTTTTTTACATCAATCCTGGGAGAACCCCTTTAAGGGTGGTTCGTTCTCAGCAGTGTCCTCCTGTCGTACTACTGATAACATGCAGTGATTAAAGTAACTCGCCTCAAACAGCTCCTCAGATTCTTCTGTGATTTCAGGAGGATTGAGTGTTAATTGTAGTCCGGTCCGAGTTTTGTTTCCCGGCGTTGCCCTTAGTATGTGACGTGTAATGGCATTTTCTTTGCAGGGCTCCCTCTCCTAGCAAGCGTAAAGAGCGCTCTGAGGACCGGGCCAAGGAGCGAACCAAGGAGAAGGCCCCCAACAAAGAGGCAGGAGAGAAAGATCGCGGGCGGGATAAGACCAGGAAGAGGCGCAGCGCCTCTAGTGGCAGCAGTAGCAGCAGGTAAGTCTAATGGCTGTGTGAGTGACGCACTGGTTGTTGCATGCCGCAGTCACTGACCGATGGGCGTTCTCCTCTCCTCCCCTGTAGTCGCTCGCGGTCGAGCTCATCATCCAGTTCTTCCTCGGGCTCCAGCTCTGGATCAAGCTCAGGATCAAGTTCTTCATCTGCTTCAAGCCGGTCAGGCAGCTCCAGCTCATCCCGAAGCTCCAGCTCCAGCAGTTCCTCCGGGTCCCCAAGTCCTTCCCGCCGTCGCCATGACAATCGAAGGCGCTCCCGCTCAAAGTAGGTATTTGTACGGGGTCCGCTCAGCTCAAACCACTTCTCTGCTCTTAGTTTTGAACCCCCCCCATCAAAGGAAGCTCCTTTGCCTCCATGACAGCACTGTACGCCCTGCTGTTAGTCGGACAACCTGCAAATGTGACTTTTTTTTTTCTGTTAACAGATCAAAACAGCCAAAACGTGATGAAAAAGAGAGGAAGAGGAGGAGTCCAAGTCCGAAGCCCACCAAAGTGCACATTGGGCGGCTGACGAGGAACGTGACTAAGGTTAGCTCGGGGTGTAGTGTCTCTCGCCCTCCGATCTGATATCTCTGCCCTAGGGCAAAAAATATATATATTTTTTTCTCTCGATTACATTGGCTCCAGGTGATACATGCTGTCCAGCAGGAAATTCTAAAACACCCTAAAGTACACTCCTTTCTCCTTTTTTGTAATTGCATCTTAAGACAGTCTCCTTGCTTTTTTTATTTTTTTGCTACCTTTTCGTGTCCTTTTTTAAATTGTGGCCCTTATGACTTTGTCTCATAGACTTCAGTGTAGCAAAAGGCAAGAAAAACGGCACACCAAAAAATGCCTGGTAAAAACCATGTGGCATTGGCCTCTGAGACCTGTCTACTAGTCATCTTTGTAGATTGTGAGCCGTGAATAGCTTCATGCTTATTGTACATGTTTTATGTCATGTATGTGAACCCCTTCTTAGATGTCCAGCACCATGGAATTAATAGGCAGGACAGCACACTAGTGGTTAAACGTCTACTCTTCTCTATGGTCTTCTCCTAGGACCACATACTGGAGATCTTTTCTACCTATGGGAAGATTAAGATGATTGACATGCCCGTAGACCGCCTGCACCCACATCTCAACAAGGGCTACGCCTACGTGGAGTTTGAGGCTTCCGATGAAGCTGACAAAGCCCTGAAACACATGGACGGAGGTAATGAGGGGAAATGAAAACGTCTGAATGTTTGAAAAAAGTCATGTCCTATATAAGTGTAGGTCAAGGGTATAGTATATCTCTGTGCCAGACCCTTAACGTAACCAAGAGCATATGCAGCTCCTGAGGCCGGTCAAATGCCTTGGACTGCGGCCTGCTTCATGGTTGCGCTATGATCAAAGAGTAGGACGGGGCCAGCAAGTCTCTGCACTCCAAACTACAATTCCCAGCATGCACACATCCTTGGCCGTTCTTGTAATTCACGTAGAGGGCGTTGTAGTTTCAGTTTTTTAGGACCTATCCTAAGGAGTGTGGATTGTTCGCCGTAGCCACATGTAGGGAAATGAAAACCGTGAAGAAGTTTTTAGAGTAGGTCCGCGGGGAATGTAAATTGCACTGCAAAGGGTGAAATCCACAGCATGAATTGACATGCTGCAGACTTAAAATCCACACAGCAGACTTCCACTTATTGTGTGAGGAGACTGCTTGGGGACACATCACTACCGAGGCGCACGTGACCCCATCCATGTGGAAGTCCAGCAGAACCAGAACAGGGGAGCAGGTAAGGCTACTTTCACACTTGTGGCAGAGGAATCCGGCAGGCAGTTCCGTCTCTGGAACTGGCTGCCGGATCCGGCAAAATGTTGATACGGACAAACGGATCCGTATCCAATTTTTTAAAATTTTCACATTTTTACCGGTCTGCGCATGCGCAGACCGGAAGGACAAATCCGGCATTCCGGTATTTTGAATGCCGAATCCAGCACTCATACATTCCTATGGGAAAAAAATGCTGCATGCGGCATACAGGCAAGTCTTCAGTTTTTTGGGCCAGAGATAAAACCGTAGCATGCTGCGGTTTTATCTTTTGCCTGATCAGTCAAAATGACTGAACTGTAGACATCCTGATGCATCCTGAACGGATTGCTCTCCATTCAGAATGCATGGGGATATACCTGATCAGTTCTTTTCCTGTATTGAGCCCCTGTGACGGAACCCAGCGCCGGAAAAGAAAAATGCAATTGTGAAAGTACCCTAAGTATGGATGTTATCACAAGTAGCTTGGGTTGGGGTGGGAATACATTTTTATTTTTTTATAAAATCCTGGACAACCCTTTAAATGTATATTTTATGCCAGGGATTGATGGAACATGTTTTGTGTCATTTCCAGGACAGATTGATGGCCAGGAGATCACCGCTTCAGCAGTGCTTACTCCTCGACCCTTGAGGGTGGTGCCTCGAAGGTTCAGCCCTCCCCGTCGGATGTTACCCCCTCCCCCTATGTGGCGTCGTTCTCCCCCACGCATGAGGAGGAGGTAGGACATATTTTGTTTTCTGCAAGCCATGGACACAATCAGGCCCAGCACTAGTCTTAACACCGTATCCCTTTCACATGTAGTACCTCTTTAATGAAAGTGCCCATTCTTTCACATAGCAGAAGTTATGAGGAGTTGACTGCAGATTTTTGCTGACGTCGTCAAACCTCCCTTTAAACACGTAATGGTTGTCTCTGGTATTGCAGTTTTAATGTAATTGTGGTGGAGGTGTAATACTCGGCACAGCCACTGGATGATGGTGGTGCCATTTCTGGGGGCATGTACGTCCCTTTACAGTCCCATGCTACCCCTTTAAAGGGATTCTGTCGCTAGCGGCGTCCCTGTGCAGATGTTTGCGTAGAGACATAGCTGTGGTTCTTCTGTTGACCCGATTTGGCTCCGTTTCCATGTTATGATACTCTTTTAATGTGCAGACGAGGAAGTCACCATTACTCTTATTGCATCCAAGCTCTGCTCATTTCTGTAGCTAGTCCCTCCGCCTCTGCCTGGCCCTGTCAATCAAAGCATCCAGGGAGGGGCTGGCCACAGAAGGGAATATAGCTTGGGTGCAACAAGAGCAATGGTGACGCCCTCGTTGCATCCAAGGCCTATTTTGCATACTAAGGAAAACTCGGGACAGAGCCTCGGGTGAACAAACGAAAAATGGAGTTTTAATCGAGTGAACCACAGCTATGCGTCTATGCAAACAGTTGGACAGGGAGGTCGCCCGTGACTTATTCACTTTAAGTATTGTCCACTTAAAAATAAAAACAATTAATATACTGTGTAGCTGGTAACGCTCTGTTCCCTCCACAGGTCCCGTTCTCCACGTCGACGCTCCCCTGTCCGCCGCCGCTCTCGGTCCCCTGCACGCCGTCGCCACCGCAGCCGTTCCAGCTCCAATTCATCACGGTGAAACTTCATCTTCCCTCTGTCTCGACACCCTTATCCAGCAGGCCACCCCCCCACACAAAGACCATTTTTATTGACAGTGCAGCCATAACAAGGACTGTTATACCGGACAACACGGCTGTAGCCTGACCCTCGAGGCAATCCAGTAACACATGGTGATGGAGGACTTGACGTTGCCGAAGTGTCACCATTTTGTAAAAATAACCAGAATCAAGTTTTTCAATGTTTTAGCGAGTTCAAATTTTTATTTTTCCCCACATTTGACCTCGCAATAGTTACCATACATAATTGCATTTCCAATAGTTGGAAAAATGCTCTTTTACTTATTATTTAAACTGAGATCTGCTCTCTAGACCGAGACCTGGGGTCGGCATCCTCTGGCTGTTGGAAAACAACAAATCCTAGCATCCTCTATATGTTTCTATAGGAATTCAAAGTCCAGATGAGCAAGTGTGCATGCTGGGAGTTGTAGTTTCACCACAGCTGGAGTGCTGGAGGTTGCTGATCCCTGCTCTAGACTGTCAGTAACTAACCCAAATGGTGTATCGCTCTGCACCCACAGTAACACTGCATTTATTAACGGGTGCTATTCTGTACTGGAAATGTGAGGGGTTACAACTCTAGCCAGGTAGTCTTCATGCTCCACAGCTCTTCCCATGGACATGGCTATTTGCATCTTTCTTGCCCGTGGTGGGAGCAGGAGCTTGCAGTAAAGCTGTTGTGAAACTACAATTCCCAGCATGCTCCATCCATTTCTATGGGAGTTCTGAAAAGAGCAGAGCAAGTATGCATGCTGGGAGTTTGTAGTTTCATGGCAGCTGGTGTGCCAGAGGTTGCTGTAAGGCATAATGGATCTATAAATGCAGCTGTATGTCTTTTAAAGGGATTTTCCCACATAGAACACTTATCCCGCTAGTCACACGAGAGAGGGTCTGATTCGGCAGGGTCCCACTGGAATGCATCATCATTTGCACGTCTCCCACTGTCGATCTGTTCAAACTCTGGGAGTGCTGTACTTGGCAATCGGTCCCATAGAGTTTGAATGGAGTGGCTGTGGGCATGCGTGACTGCTGCTCCATTCAGACGTGGGACCCCTCTGTTGTGGTGGTGGGGGGGGGGGGGGACCCACAGCTATCACTTTTTACCCTATTGTGTGGATGGAAGATAAGTGTTCTTCACTGGAAGACCTCGTTAACGAAGCAGCATTATGTTAATTGTGATAATTATATTTGCAAACTGCCTTTCAGTGTCCAGGGGTTATAATGGAACAGCTAAGGGTGATGGACGCCCAACCTCACCCGGCCGCCATGTTTCTTCTTTTCTTCGTCATTTATCACTTTATCAAAATGATTTTTAGACAAATGCAGAACTGCGATTTGCAGGGATCCCCTAATGTTCCCAGAGCCTTTAGGGTGCAATGTTCTGTTAAATATTCCCAGTTGCTTTGTGTGTCCCGACCTTCATATAGAAGAATATATTTGAAGACAGAACCTGTACAGTTGACCTTCTTTACATTTGATGTTGCATTCTTTATTTTGTAGTGTTTCAATTATTTTTTTTTAAATGTCTGTTCCATATCTGTAAACTGAAAACTGTGGATTAAACGGACAATTTATGGTGCAGAGGTTTCCTTCATTGTCATATTAATACTGTCCAATCAGGGTGGTGAATGGTGCCATCTGCTGGAGAGTGAGTGAACTGTAGGCGCCCATACGTGTGACTGCTGAGCCGTGACTTTGCTTCAAGTACAAGCGCAACACATAAAAACATGCGCTTCACCCATACTTGCAGTGAAACCACGGCAATTTACAGTAATCCATATTCTGTTAACTTGTACAGGCACCTTAATTTTATTTATTTTTTAATTAGAGAGGCAACAGGACCTCTTTAACCAATCTGTTTTAGTAAAGGTGTGATTTCCAGAAAAAAAGAAATCTGACATATGCAAATCTGTGCAAAGGGCCATTTCAATCCGTTAAGGTATGCTCAAACCATTCACATTTATTATAATTAATGGGGTGAGAACATATCCCTTATCCAGAGGATCGCTGGAGGTCCCCACCAATCACAAGAAGGGGCTGCTGGACTTCCCAGAGTGCGTGTAGCAGTGGTGGTCATCTATGAGTACTGTACGCTGCTTTTCTTCTGTAGTCCCATAGAGTTAAATGGAGCGGCAGTGTGCATGCGTGACCACTGCTCCGTCACCCTAATTCTTGTGATCGGTGGGGGTCCCAAGTTCTTATGGTGGCACAACCCTATTTTAAAGAATTTTCCATGACTTCAGTACTGATGAGCTATCCTCGGGATAGATCCCCACCAATCGGATACGGATGACCTAACACCTGGGATGCCCACCAATCAGCTGTTTTGAGAAGGCCACGGGGCTTAGAGTAGCACCACGTCCTTCTCGCAGCTTTCCCTAGGCCGTGTGACGTCACGTTCATCGGTCCCATGGCCTAGGCACAGCTCGCCCCCATTGAAGTGAATGAGGCTGAACTGCGATACCAAGCACAGCCACTATACAATGTCCAGGGCTGCGCTTGGTGAGCAGGGAGAAGGCGGTGAGCACTAATGCAGCTGATCGACGAGGGTATCAAGACCCCCCACGATCAGTATAAAAGCCTTTTATAACCCCTAGCACAAAACCGGAGCCAATGGTGAACTGATAAAAGGAAGTCCGGCTGTTATCCTTGGGTCGAGCCTAATAAAGTATGTGAATTAAAGGGAGATCTCTAAACCGGACCATAGGGATCACTAAACCGGACAGACCATTTTATTTTTTTTAAACAAAAAACCCAACAACTTAGTTTATGCTAAATAATTATCGTGACTATTCAAAAGTAAGGCCTTGGAGTTAGATGAGATCTTGCTGGAGGCACAAGATCAGGGCATTATCAGTCTGGAAATGATGGAGGGATTGATGGTGGAATTTCCCATTAAGCCAACACTATACCTACTCCAGAAGGTCCGCAAAAATCAGCCACATCGTGTCGGGGATAGGGGGCCTATGTGCTAATGTAAATTAACTAATTATTCACAGTAGTGTTTACGTACTAACTCAATGTGTATCTTTTTACTGCCTAAATAAGTACGCTAAAATTATATTTATTAAATTGAATATTAAAATTGTCTGCAACAAATTAGGCTTGGTAGGGTGAGAGGGGATATCTCAGACTAATGATGCTGATCCCTACAATCATCCCTACCACTAGAACTCCAAGATATAAGGAGTCAATAGTATGTGGCGTGTACCACTATCAGTTTGGGGCATCCATACATAGGTACCTGATTGAAACAGTGAGTAATGTGACAGGTCTCCTTGAAAAGAGACACTGCACACCACACAGTGTCAGGCAACACTACTAGGATAGTCCAATCCCCAGCCGATAATTAAACATAGGAACAAGCCACTAGGCTCCTCCAGTCAGCAAGTCAGTCTGTAGCTGTTTCAACAGAAATAGTTTGCTCGACGCGTTTCTCTTGTCCAACTTATTTGTTGGTTCATCAGGAGCAGGTAACTAAAACTACTGTTGTCACTCCCTCACACCGGGTGCATCACAGAGCCACAGGAAGTTTTAGAAAGTATCTGACTAAATATAAGCTGCATGCAGTTGATATCATGCATGTAACCCTGTTTTGAACACCAAGCTCACTGTCACCGTTTAGATATTATCCCCTTACACTGAGGATGACGGTTGACATAGAGCTCAGGAGCATTTTACATTTTCACATGAGGTAAGCTGGACGCCACTGATGACGTGCGTGCAGCAAAGAGCCTTCGGCAATGTGGCCGTACCCCGCGCGTAGCGCGGACTTGTTTAAATGGAGGAAAACACCTCCCATCCATGAGGCCACCTCACCAGATGCCCAATCCGGAGCAGGACACGTCATCCGACTGCGCATCATTACTCCCGTCGCAGCCGGATGACGCGCGTTCCATCCTGTCATCACTAAGGGACTTGGAAAATTATCGCTCCACCCACCCATAAACGTCATCCATAGGGGAGGGGGAGAGATCGATGACGGATGCCTTCTCCCTTTACTGCATCTATTGTGGTAAGAGGGAGGAAATATGTCAGATTTGTAATGATTGCTAGAATTTCACATATTTATAGGACATTACTAATAACGAGATGCATAGCCAGTAAAATGAACATTTCCAGTATTATAGTTATAAAAGGAGGATAATTATGGATAATTACATCCCTCCCATACTAGGTTACAATGAAGTGACAATAATAATGGAAAAGAAATATACAGGAATGAGCACCAGAAATATCCAAATTAGTATATCCAGTATCTATATAGGATATAATGGATCCCAAGGAAGCCAGTATTGTATTACTCCACAAATGTCATATCATAGAGAAAAATGATTTCATGGCATAATGGAGAGTGATAGCAACTAGAGGTTATTCAATAAAACAGGCAAAAGAAATCGCGTCATTTAGGCCATTAGGTTTCACAGTGTTGAGAGTGAATGTCCACTGTGCCTCTTTTTTAAGGAGCAGCGTGTCGATGTCACCTCCCCTGGGTGGTGGCCTAACATGTTCTATACCTTGGAATTTAAAACTAATCCAAATTGCCAGGGTGGCAAGTGGCCACATGTTGTGCCACCGGGGTATCTCCAGAATTTTTAATTTTTAGGAGATGCTCACCAACACGCCTCCTAAATTCGCGTTTCGTTTTGCCTGTATATTGAATACCACAGATACAAGTGGCCAAGTACACCACTCCAACTGTTCTACAATTAATGAAGGACTTGATAAAATATTTGTGTCCTGTAGTGGAGCTCTTAAATGTAGTACTTTTCAAGATAGCTCTGCAAGCAACGCAGTTACCACACTGATAGGTACCATTGGGTCTGTTGGTTCCCAGCCACGTGGTATCCCTGGGGGTGACAAAAGCACTGTGAACCCGTTTGTCCCTGATATTACCCCCTCGTCTGTATGTGATCATAGGGCTACTGCCTACCAAATGACCAACATCCGGATCAGCTTTAAGAATGTCCCAATTTTCAGTGAGTAACCTGCGTATCTCGCTGCTTGCTGTATCGAAAGTGCCAATAATTCGTATCTGTGTCTCTTCAGATGTTCTGTTCCTAGGATGCAAAAGTTCTTCTCTATTGCATGCTGCTGCATGTTGATATGCTTCCTTAAGGATAGGTTTCGGATAACCTTTATCTGCAAACCGTTCTTTAAGGTCATCAGCCGAGGCCTTAAAGTCAGACCACTGGGAGCAATAACGCCTCATCCTGAGATATTGCCCCTTTGGAATGCCTCTCTTGAGCGGGTAAGGGTGTCCACTCTCCCATCTCAAGAGGGCATTCGTGGCCGTCGGTTTACGGAACACCTTCGGCTGATGACCTTAAAGAACGGTTTGCAGATAAAGGTTATCCGAAACCTATCCTTAAGGAAGCATATCAACATGCAGCAGCATGCAATAGAGAAGAACTTTTGCATCCTAGAGACACAGATACGAATTATTGGCACTTTCGATACAGCAAGCAGCGAGATACGCAGGTTACTCACTGAAAATTGGGACATTCTTAAAGCTGATCCGGATGTTGGTCATTTGGTAGGCAGTAGCCCTATGATCACATACAGACGAGGGGGTAATATCAGGGACAAACGGGTTCACAGTGCTTTTGTCACCCCCAGGGATACCACGTGGCTGGGAACCAACAGACCCAATGGTACCTATCAGTGTGGTAACTGCGTTGCTTGCAGAGCTATCTTGAAAAGTACTACATTTAAGAGCTCCACTACAGGACACAAATATTTTATCAAGTCCTTCATTAATTGTAGAACAGTTGGAGTGGTGTACTTGGCCACTTGTATCTGTGGTATTCAATATACAGGCAAAACGAAACGCGAATTTAGGAGGCGTGTTGGTGAGCATCTCCTAAAAATTAAAAATTCTGGAGATACCCCGGTGGCACAACATGTGGCCACTTGCCACCCTGGCAATTTGGATTATTTTAAATTCCAAGGTATAGAACATGTTAGGCCACCACCCAGGGGAGGTGACATCGACACGCTGCTCCTTAAAAAAGAGGCACAGTGGACATTCACTCTCAACACTGTGAAACCTAATGGCCTAAATGACGCGATTTCTTTTGCCTGTTTTATTGAATAACCTCTAGTTGCTATCACTCTCCATTATGCCATGAAATCATTTTTCTCTATGATATGACATTTGTGGAGTAATACAATACTGGCTTCCTTGGGATCCATTATATCCTATATAGATACGGGATCTACTAATTTGGATATTTCTGGTGCTCATTCCTGTATATTTCTTTTCCATTATTATTGTCACTTCATTGTAACCTAGTATGGGAGGGATGTAATTATCCATAATTATCCTCCTTTTATAACTATAATACTGGAAATGTTCATTTTACTGGCTATGCATCTCGTTATTAGTAATGTCCTATAAATATGTGAAATTCTAGCAATCATTACAAATCTGACATATTTCCTCCCTCTTACCACAATAGATGCAGTAAAGGGAGAAGGCATCCGTCATCGATCTCTCCCCCTCCCCTATGGATGACGTTTATGGGTGGGTGGAGCGATAATTTTCCAAGTCCCTTAGTGATGACAGGATGGAACGCGCGTCATCCGGCTGCGACGGGAGTAATGATGCGCAGTCGGATGACGTGTCCTGCTCCGGATTGGGCATCTGGTGAGGTGGCCTCATGGATGGGAGGTGTTTTCCTCCATTTAAACAAGTCCGCGCTACGCGCGGGGTACGGCCACATTGCCGAAGGCTCTTTGCTGCACGCACGTCATCAGTGGCGTCCAGCTTACCTTATGTGAAAATGTAAAATGCTCCTGAGCTCTATGTCAACCGTCATCCTCAGTGTAAGGGGATAATATCTAAACGGTGACAGTGAGCTTGGTGTTCAAAACAGGGTTACATGCATGATATCAACTGCATGCAGCTTATATTTAGTCAGATACTTTCTAAAACTTCCTGTGGCTCTGTGATGCACCCGGTGTGAGGGGGTGACATACAGTGACAACAGTAGTTTTAGTAACCTGCTCCTGATGAACCAACAAATAAGTTGGACAAGAGAAACGCGTCAAGCAAACTATTTCTGTTGAAACAGCTACAGACTGACTTGCTGACTGGAGGAGCCTAGTGGCTTGTTCCTATGTTTAATTATCGGCTGGGGATTGGACTATCCTAGTAGTGTTGCCTGACACTGTGTGGTGTGCAGTGTCTCTTTTCAAGGAGACCTGTCACATTACTCACTGTTTCAATCAGGTACCTATGTATGGATGCCCCAAACTGATAGTGGTACACGCCACATACTATTGACTCCTTATATCTTGGAGTTCTAGTGGTAGGGATGATTGTAGGGATCAGCATCATTAGTCTGAGATATCCCCTCTCACCCTACCAAGCCTAATTTGTTGCAGACAATTTTAATATTCAATTTAATAAATATAATTTTAGCGTACTTATTTAGGCAGTAAAAAGATACACTATGTGCTAATGTAGGCAAATTTATTGATTTCTTTCTAAAAAAAAAAAATGTAGCGATCCTTCCATCATTTGTGAAGGACACCGCTGAGATGATTAAATGGCATTCATGTGGGGGAGGATGTGATGTCAGTATACACGTCTATATACCATGACCAGGGAGTGCGAGCATCTAGGTTCTTTTTTTCTATGTCCGACTATGACAATGATCTGGTCGAATTTATTTTGGCCCTGTTAGAATTTGTTAACTGATAATTATTTTCTTTTTAAGGACGGCCTCTTCCTACAGCTCCAGGGACCAGCAATGGGGGCGTCATGTGCCCCTCATATGCTAATTTGTTCCGGGGGCTGTGGGAGAGAGAGATTGTCCAGGCTCTGATGCCGCACTCCTATGGTCTAGGTATATAGACGATGTATTTTTCATGTGGCAGGACTCTGAGCCTGCATTAGAGAACTTCCTGGCTAGTTTGAATGTCAATGATCGTAATATCAAGTTGACCTGGAAATATAGCCAGACCAAGGTGGAATTTTTGGATATTATGATTATGAAAGGACCTGATGGAACCATATCCACCAATCTTTTTAGGAAAACTACGGCTATCAATTCCCTCCTCCACGCTTCATCTTCGCACCATCTGAAAACTATACAGGCGATACCAACGGGGCAATTTTTGAGAACACGTAGGATCTGCTCCAACTGATGAACACTTTGAACAACAGGTGTCCCTCCTGACACGACGATTCTTGGAGAGAGGTTACCAACCAAACACGATTCGGCAGGGTTATGAAAGAGCAAAAAAGACCACGAGACATTCCTTGTTGGTAAGCAAAGTTAGGCGAAAGGATGGTAGAGACTCGGGGTGAGATTCATTACTCCTTTTAATAACAAATGGCGATTTATCCATGAAGATCTTATGTAAACACTGGCCGGTTCTCCAAACTGATGGAGATCTGGCAGCTTGCTTGACCCCCTATCCCCAGATTACATGGAGGAGATCACGGAATTTACGTGACCTCCTTACCAGGAGCCACTATGTAGAACAGGTAACATTTTTGGCAGTAGAGGTCCTAGATGGGGATCATTTTCGTGTGGATCATGTGTTGCGTGTAAATATATGGTTTGTTGCAGTGCTTTCTGTGATTCTGCAGGGAGAAAAAACATCAAAATTGTCCGTAATATTACATGCAACACAGAGGCAGTGATATACCTGATCACGTGCCCGTGTAACCTTATTTATATTGGGATGACCACCAGGGCCCCTAAGGTCCGGGTGTTAAAACACCTAAGTAAGATCCGTGCAGCCTCTGAAGTACCTGAAAAAGATCTTGACGTATTGCAAGCAGGCCCCACGGCATTTCCGAAGGTATCATGCATCGGACCCACGGGGTTTGAAAGTTAGAGGTATAGATGAAATTAATTTGGGGTCCAGGGGCGGGAATATTAAACAAGCCCTGTTCCGTAGAGAAACCAGATGGGTAACGTAGCCCCGTATGGTCCTTAATGAGTCCAACAGCTTCTCCTCCTTCCTATAAGAATAGCGCAAATTTTAATTGCAGGGTATAGTATTTTTAAGTTGTATTATTTTTATTTTCTACTAGTAACTTTGTCTTTCCTCCTTTCTTTTGAGATTATTAGCCGACTTCCTTATGTAGGATAAGGTGGAAATGGATCTAAGTGGCCATGGGAAGACTATTTTTGAACAAATTAAGAAGATCTGGACTCGATAAGAACAAATATATATGTGTATATACTGTGTGTGTGTGTGTATATATATATATATATATATATATATATATATATATATATATTTTTTTTTTTTTGTCAGATAATTTTTATTACTTTTTTTTGAAAATCACAAAAATACAGAGAAGGAAAATAGTCTGCACAGTAACAGTCGATGACAATACCAAGGCATTACGATATCAGACAAAAAAATTACTATCACGAGTATACATGGATATACTATATTAATGATGCTTAGATGGGACCCTTTTTTTCTTTGGGGGATTGTAGTTTTACTCTCGGATATAGAATTATGCAGGGGAAGATCTATCGGTCATATACATATAAATGATGATTTTTGGGTTAACTATGACCTTTATAGGGGGGCGGGTCATGAGTGCCACAGTTGACTGCATGATATCTGGTTGAGTTTTGTCCTCAAAACTTTGTCCTCAAAGTTTTGTGATGGGACCGGCCATCACCTCAACTGTTCCAAGAGGGGTGGGACATGGCACTCGTGTTCCACCCCTGACACTATATGCACTTTATATTACTATGTACTGAGCCTACTTTTGGCACTGATACTTTATTATTGACACTATATGCACTGTGATCACTTGTCAGGGTTTATGAGACCCAATATATTATGAAATGTGTGATGCCTTCTAACTGGGATTACGCTATTAATCACATACTGAATGTATAATTGTCATCACTATTTTTCTTACTATTAATTTTTTTAATTTATTTAAATTTTTTATCTATAGGGTTTTTTATGTGACACCAATACTATTTTAAGCATAACCTAATCATGTCATATAAATGTAGAATTCCAATCATGTGTAGCATTCAAATTGATTATTAATCGATTCTTGAAATATTAGTGATGCCTTGATTGGATATAGCAATCATGATGATATGTGTATTGTCATCTTTAGATAATGTTTTGGATGGACAGACTATATAATATATGTGGTCACGGTTTATTCCTTTATATATTGATAAATATGATGATTCTGATATGTTCTGGCTAGTTGGTCATACTTAATAATGTAAAACATGTGCCTAATGGATTACTGTTATGGAGTTTGCAGCATTATCTATTATTGAGATCTATCCACAGCCGTTACATTAATAGGAGCCGACCGACCAATGGCCAAGTGTTTGCGGGTCACATGCGTTCCACTGGGTCGCGGCTCCATCTCGACGTGCTGCGCATGTGCAGTGAGTTGGCGTGGACGTGCTGAGAGATGGCACCGTACATCATAGGTTGGAGCACAGGTGTCCGCAATTCAGGTACCTTACCCACTAATGTTACTAGTATATATACCCTGCTATTTCATTCTTTCATACCTCCTGATGAAGCCGCTGAGGTGAAACGCGCGTCGAGGTCCTGCGCTTAGGGCTATTATATCCATCTGGGCTTGGTCATGTCTTCAGGTACGTCCCAGGACAAATGTGTCTATTGAGACATCATTATAGACACTGCCATATACAGCATCCATATTAGGCCTATGTTATTGATCAGGTCATATATATATATTATCATGTGCTGTGCTTAGATTAGGCTGTGGATATTTTGGTACCAGGCACCATATACATATGTTGCTTACGGCTACCAAGGACGTAGGCTGTGGGTCGCACTAACATCCATGAAATATTCTTTGATATAATTGTATTATATTATGCAATTTTCCATTGGGGGGTGTATTATAGATCACCTCCGTGGCATACATTGGATGCCTCTGAGACACCGCATGGACCTGGTACCCGGTAAGTGCTTATTAGCCTTGTGGGGATACATGGCAGTCTAGTGGAATATATGCCCTTTGCTTTTCTGTATACTTTTTCCATCTTGCCCTTTCTCTCTATATTTTATACATAATAAAGTGATATGAATTTGGATATATTATCTCCACTGGCTTTTTTGTTACTTTCACACCTGCGTTAGGTGCGGATCCGTCCTGACTTATACTTTTTTTTTTTTTTTTTACTGAATAATGCAAATGGATCCTTTCTAAACGGATACCAGCGTTTCCGTTTAGAATGGATCTGTTTGCATTATTCCTACCTTGTGCTTATCACCTGGTATGTATTGTGATTGTCCATATTGCCTCTTTGCTGGCTTGAATCATTCTTCCATCACATTATACACTGCTCGTTTCCAGATGTTATGACCACCCTACAATCCAGCAACAGTGGTCGTGCTTGCACACTATAGGAAAAAGCTTTGGCCTAGGCATGCTAATGTCTTTTCCTATAGTGTGCAAGCACGACCACTGCTGGATTGTAGGGTGGTTGTAACCCCTGAAAATGAGGACTGTATAATGTGATGGAAAAATGAATCCAGCCAGCAAAGGAGGCAATATGGACAATCAGAATACATTAGTAAGCGTCTTGTATTAACTTTTTCTACATGATAAATGCTATTTCCTGCAGTGAGTTAACCCCTTTAATACACTGAGTTATCGGTGCTATATGTTTCATCTTTCCCAATCCCACATGCATGCTCGGCTTATGTGCAATGAATGAGGGAAGGGAGATAATCCCCACAGCTCTCTATCTCCCTGAGAACTAAAGGGTTGGGCAGTCAGATTTCTTCTGCCGTCAGGAGAGATTCTGGAGGTCCCGCACCCATTAGCTAGGTGGCAGGTCTCGCTAAATCTGTGGTTTTGGCCAACATTTATCTAATAAATGGCCAGGTTTACTGAATGCTGCCTCTGTTATAACCACCTCTCCTGCACCACTAGGTGGCGCTCATTCATTATGTCTATGGAAGCTTCGTATAATTCCATACTGGACTCAAGGATTGAATATTCCACCCACTTACAAGAAATGGAAAGCAACAGGCATCTAATAAGTGTCTTGTTCTAGAATCTAGGCATAGTAGGGACTAAAGGGACACTCTAGGCAAAATAGACACAGGGGTGGGGGGATTTACCAAGCAAAATGTGCCAGAATTGTGGCTCAAAAAGGATTCACATCGTAGCATGAAATTTGGACGCTTTTCATGCCTTACTATACAATTCTGAATATGGTGTACGAAAGTAGGCACAGCCAAGTGGATCCCTAAAATATAACATAGGGGGTTGTCCCACTTAAGCAAATGGCATTTATCATGTAGAAAAAGTTAATATAAGGCACTTACTAATGTATTGTGATTGTCCATATTGTCTCCTTTGCTGGCTGGATTCATTTTTCCATCACATTATACCTCTCTCGTTTCTAGGGGGTTACGACCACGCCACAATCCATCAGCGGTGGTCGTGCTTGCACACTATAGAAAAAATAAATATGGTGGCCTCTCTGGTCAGCTTGGCCCCAGCCACCTAGTGTCTGTGCTGTGGCCGTAACCCCAACTAAGTGCCTTGTATTAACTTTCTCTACATGATAAATGCCATTTGCTGAAGTCAGACTACCCCCAGAGCTCCAAAACCCCTGCTTCCCAACGGGCATAGAGAAAAGTGAGAAATAAAATAAAAAAATGCTTACTGCTACCACCAGGGGGAGCTATTTGCATAGAAGAGTTATAAAGCTCTCATTGAATTCAATTCCTCCTTCGCTAAGCTCCCCCTAGTGGTGACTGTTCAATGCGATTTACTGTAGTAATTCAGTTCAATATAAGTCGCTCCCTCTCCAGATTCTAACATCTAAAAGCAAAGTTTTGTATTTCCCTCATGTGTCTGTAGCTTTTCCCTCTTTATGTTGTGTGCACGTTACTGTCAACTTTTGAAATGACACCAAGTTGTTCCCCCCCCCCACACACAGAAGCAGCGATGAGCGCGGCAGCCATGTTTGCTGTCGGTAGGAAACCAAACTTCCTTTTTCATGTTGTTTGACTGGATTCTATATCCTGAACAAAGAGTCCTGGGGAAGGAGAGAGGAACTGGCAGATGAAGAGTCACACAGAGGACGCACTATATTAAGCCGGGCTGATCCCATGCGCAAAAAAAAAAGAAAGCTAAAAATACCCGTTGGGATCATCTTCTCACGACTGCACACAGGGCGGCTCCTCCTGGCATACACGCTAATTGGGAGTCACCTTAACTGGAAGGTAAACTACTGGGGCTGACGGCACGCGGCGGCGTGATGAAGTATTGTGTTTAATCAGATGGATTTTCTCCGGTTGTCTCTGCAATCGCTGAGGTTCAGAGGCACAATCAGCGATGATATCCAACTCGCCACTCTCCAGCCGCTGCAAATACCGTCAACTGCAGGCTAAAGAGTTGTCGTTTTGCCACAGGAGACGCCACGGGTTGGCGATCTCTGATGTAGAGACTTTTTCAAGTGGATACGTGATCAGTGTCTCATTGGACGTGGTCCTGACTGAAGGGATGACAGTGCTAGGGCTGAGGACTTGTAAAGAGTTAAGGCTACTTTCAAATCTGTGCTCTTGCGGGATCCGTCAGGGAATCGGCAAAAAATGCATCCGGCCAATAATACAACCGCCTGCATCCGATCAGAACGGATCCGGTTGTATTATCTCCCCAATGAACAAGGCGGATCCGTCACTAAATCCATTGCAAGTCAATGGGCACTGGGTCTGTTTTGTTAGTGTCCGGCGCCATTGACTTACATTGCGTTTCATGCTGGATCCGTCTTGATCAGTATCCCATGACATAGTGCTTGCAGCGCTTTTTTGTGCATTCTGGTGCGCTCCGCTCCGTTCTGTCCCTATTGACAATGAATGGGGACAAAACTGAAGCGTTTTCTTCCGGCTTTGAGATCCTATGATGGATCTCAATATCGGAAAGGAAAACACAGATGTTAAAGTAGCCTAAGGCTTATTGCACACGAATGTGTGCGCTCCGTGGCCATATTGCGGACTGCAATACACGGGCACCGTTCCAGTGTGCATTCCGCATCACTGGATGCGGACCCATTCACTTCAATGGGTCGGCAAATCCGGAGATGCGGAACGGAAGCACGAACGGAACCACTACAGAGTGCTTCATCTGGGTTTCATCCCATACTTCCGTTCCGCAAAAAGATAGAACATGTCCTATCTTTTTGCGGAACGGCCGGATTGTGAACCCATTAAAGTGAATGGGTCCGCGATCTGCTGCCCAGCAGTGGGTGTTCGTGCATTGAGGCCCTGCAGCACGGCCACGGGGCGCACACGTTCTTGTGCAAGAGGCCTAACCCATTCTAGGGATAGTCAGGTATGAAGCTGAGGTGAACTTTCTGTGTAGTGCAGGGGTCAGCAAAATACCTCCCTCCAGCTGCTGTGAAACTACAACGCCCAGTATGCACACTTGCTTGGCTTGTTTCTATAACTCCCATAGAAGTAAAGAGAGGATTCTGGGAATTGTAGTTGCAGAACAGCTGGCGTGCCGGAGGTTGCTGACCCCTGATCTAGTGTGTTATTTTCCATGCAGAATGTCCACTCTAGCTGTTTTAGGCAGAGGCCAGTGCTGGAAACAACAGTTGGTTGGGGTGCTGGGTGTAGAACCCCCACCATTCAGCTATTGATGTCCTTTACTGAGGGTAGACGATAAATATAAGAACAGCACCAATGTCCCTCACCAGAACGTCTCACCGCTGGATCCGCATCCGACATATCCATAATCTTCAAAAATGCTAATCATCAGCATCTCCATCAGTGGTATCTTTATTTATTCAGTTCAGTACAGAAAATGCAACGTTTCGGATACAGTTGCCTAGTAATGCTTGAAAAAAAGCTAAGATATTGCCGAAACGTTGCATTCTCTGTACTGAACTGAATAAATAAAGATACCACTGATGGAGATGCTGACATCTTTAATAAGGGTAGGTGATCATCATTCTAGACCAGAGATCAGCAACCTCCTGGCACTCCAGCTATTCTGAAACTACATTTCCCAGAATGCTTCATTCGCTTCTATGGGAGGTACAAGAACAGCTGAGCAAGCGTGCATGCTGGGAGTTGTTTCACAGTGCGGAAGGTTGCTGATCCCTGATCTAGACCAGTGTGCCTCCAGCTGTTGCAAAACTACAACTCCCAGCATGCCCGCACAGCCGAAGGCTGTCCAGGCATGCTGGGAGTTGTAGTTTTGCAACAGCTGGAGGCCCACTGGTTGGGAAACACTGATCTAGACAATGGAAAACCATTTAAAGGGGCAGTCCATTTGAACATAAATGTGCAGCAGAGAAAGCTGGTATCCATTGGATCCAACATGGCATTGGTCAGGTGACCGCTTCCTGCATTTTGGCACAGGTGCTGAATGTGGTCCAGTGCAGATACCGGAGAGTCTGCTGCCTGTATCCGCGCATGCCCTGTATGTGCCCAGTTACCGTTTCAGAATTAGTCAAGGGCGCCTGGACACACAGTGGCTTTTGCCATGCAGCCAAGGCAGGTTTGGATAGAGGAAACACAGTTTTTTATTCAATGTGCTTCACTGAACTGCGGCAATTCACCGTAATAGCCGACACATGTACTGGAACCTTATTGACATTGTAATTCCACCCTCCACCCTGCGCCTTTGTCTACGCTAGTGCCCATGGGGTGCACATACACAGTTACGCTGCCTCAGTGAAAAGAATACAGAGCAACAGATAATAAAATCCTTTTATATACACTTATATAGAAACAGACAATAAAAAATAATTTAATCATGTAGAAAAAACACATTTCTTACTTTCTCCTTATGGTGAATATTATATAAAAAGTAAGACCTGGGCGTTGGGTTCAATCCCGGGGGGCATGCTAGCGTCTGTGACTATTGATATCGTAAAATTAATCTGACAGAGAAGAACGTTTTCAGATTTTGGCTACTGGGAAACCACTGATTATAGAGGTTTGTGTAAGGGCTCATGCACACGACCGTATGTATCTTGCGGTCCGCAAAAAATACGGACGACTTCCGTGTAAATTCCGCATTTTGCGGAACGGAACAGCTGACCCCTAATAGAACAGTACTATCCATGTCCGTAATGCGGACAATAATAGGACATGTTCTATTTTTTGGCGGAATGGAAATACGGACATACAGAAACGGAATGCACATGGAGTACCTTCAGTTTTTTTTGCGGACCCATTGAAATGAATGGTTCCGTATACGGCCCGTAAAACCCCCCCCAAAAAAACGGAATGGACACAGAAAGAAAATACGTTCGTGTGCATGAGCCCTAAAGCTGTGGCATAACTAGTTATGGAATGACGTTCCCTACCCTGCTCCCTATCGCCGGGTACGGTATTTACAGTTTGGTAACCATATTTTTATTACTCCAATGTATGTATTATAAAAAAATCTCCTACCATTCTGCGTATACAGCTCCGTTGCAGAGCTCTGTCTCTCCATGGTAACAGACTACAAAGTCTGTGTGTTCTAACCCTGCAGACATCTGTAACCCTGGGTTCACACCTGAGCGTTTTACAGCGCGTTCAAACGCGCTGTAAAACGCTTAAGACATGAAAACCAATGCTTCCCTATGGGAAGGGTTCACACCTGGGCGTTTTACAGCGCGTACGAACGCGCTGTAAAACGCCCGACGCTCAAACAAGTACTTGAGCTTCTTTGGGGCGTTTTGACGCGCGTTTGTGGCCATAGGACACTGCAGTCAATGACACAAACGCGCGTCAAACGCGCGTTTACTATTACAAAAAACGCGCATAAAAACGCGCGACAAAAACGCGCGTAAAACGCGCGTTTGAGGAACGCTTAGGTGTGAACCCAGGGTTACTCTCTTCCATCTACCCCCTCGTCTACTGTCTGCAGGTTAGCAAGAAGATAAAGGACTAACATACAATTGCAGGACCAGACTACGTGCACAGGTTGCTGGTAGGATGTTATGGAGACACACGGGTCCGCATAGGATCGGTATTCGCTAAAAAGTGCTTCATTAAAAAAAAAAAAAAAATTATTGTAGAAATAAAAAAATGATTGCAGAAGTACATACCCCTAACAGTATAACTGCATGCCACGACCCCAGTGCTTGATAGGACAATACACCATTAGTCATATTTCAGGCAGCACTACTGGGAGATTTGCTGCAAAGGCCGCCAAAGTTTTTAAGGATACATGTCAAATGTGCAATAAAAAAAAAAAAAAAGTGTGACCTGAAAAGGGTTAACCATCATAATCTATGTCGGGCGCTTCCTCCACCTCCTCACTGTCTTCTACGCTGTTGTGGCGCACGTGCTCAGTAGACTGGTGCGCGAGTGGGATGGAGAGGGCGCGATACACGGCCTCCACTGTGCTCTGCGACACGTAGTAGCTGAGATTGGCTGAAGGTGTCTTGGATCTCATTTCTTCTAGGCACCGGTACGCCTGGAGAGAATATTAAGGATCAGTGTTATTCTATCAGAGGGCAGCATGACGATGGACACTACAAGAAACACAGAGAACCTCCTGCCAAGGGTAATGTGCAGCAACATACCAGGTGATCAGCACAAGGTAGGAATGCTGGGGCCGGGCCTTAAAGGGGTCCTCTCACTTCAGCAAATGGCGTTCATCATGTAGAGAAAGTTAATACAAGGCACTTACTCATGTATTCTGATTGTCCATATTGCCTCCTTTGCTGGCTGGATTCATTTTTCCATCACATTATACACATCTAGTCTCCATGGTTACGACCAGCGCTGCAGAGCACCTATGCATGGTCCCGGCCTCCAGGGAGGCCAGTGCTTAATGTGCAGGGTGGTCATAACCCCTGGAAACGAGCAGTGTATAACGTGATGGAAAAATGAATCCAGCCAGCAAAGGAGGCAATATGGACAATCACAATACATTAGTAAGTGCCTTGTATTACCTTCATCTTACCTGATAGATGCCACTTGCTGAAGTGAGAGAACCCCTTTAAGGGACAGCGAAGAAACTCTGAACGCTGCTGTACCTTCTGAAAGTCTCCTTGCTGTGTGTAATGTTCTACCAGAAACCCGTACACATCGCCGATGCGGACGGCACTCTCCAAATCCGGCTCTTCCAGCAGCAGCTCGCACTGTCTGATGGCTTCTTGCTTGTCTGCGGAGTATGCTCTGTGACGGCGACAAATAACATGGTGTCAGAATGAACCCGCAGCGGCACAGAACAAGGGGGCTGTGTGGCACTGCAACTGGACTACAATACCGGTGATTCCATCACTATCTGATCGTTGGTGGTCTTACTCCTGGCACCCCTGCTAATCAGCTGACTGCTCCAGTGCCATGTTTTAAACTGCAAAGGGTGAAATCTGTGGCAGAAATCCACAGTAGAAACGGACACGTGGCAGATTTAGGGTGGCTGCACACGGTGTGGATGATGCAAAGTTTTTCTGTGTGGATTTTGTGCAGAAAAACATAGTGTAAGGCTACATGCACACGACCATATGTGTTTTGCGGTCCGCAACAAAAAAAAATGGATGACATCCGTATGCCATCGTTTTTTTTTTTTTTGCGGATCCATTGTAACAATGCCTAAAACGGGCAAGAATAGGACATGTTCTATTTTTTTTGGGCGGGGCCACGGAACGGACATACTGATGCGGACATCACACGGTGTGCTGTCTGCATTTTTTGCAAACCCATTGAAATGAATGGGTCCGCATCCTATCCGCAAAAACAATCGGAACGGATACGGATACATTGTTGCAACAGTGATGGCAACTAATTGTCTGTTTGTGTGAATTCCAATATCAACACATTTGCCGCACAAAGTTTCCAACCACGCAATTGTCATTTGTTTTTAGCAAGTTAACTTATCTGTTTTATTCTATTTTGGGGGAATTTATGATATTTTATTATATGTCGCTTTACTGCATGTATTAAAGTAGGTATTACTCTGAACAACTCTTTCTCCGTTTGGTGCCAGATGAAGAGTGCCCGTCTTTACACTAGTTAATACAAATATTGCACATTTTGTCATTATTGCTATATCGATTTTTATAAAATACCAAAACACATAATACATACTTTAGAAATTCCCTCCCAAACTTCCCTGCGGAGAGACGGCTACATCACGGTGCATGGCAGGTACAATGTGACACTATCTGCACAATTGATTGCATAGTCCAGAATGTCTGTCACAGGTCGGAGCCGTAACAGGAGTCCCCGAGGCTCATATCATTTGCCCTAGTACGGATAGTTGACCCCGTAAAACAGTCTCTTGCTAAAGCCCACAACCCTAATCCAGGGGCTTCAAACCATCCCCTGCCAAATACCCAGGTAAGTGTATGGCTATCTTCTTTTAAAATATATTCCTCCTTCACGTCTCAGAATATTGTTAAGTCGGTTTACGTGTTCCCGTTTAGTGGGTGGGTTCTGTTCTATCCAGTGTCTGGCTATCAATATTCTAGCTTGGAAGAGCATTCTTTGAATACTTAGAGACACTCTGCTATCACCTCCGACAAGTCTACGAGACTCTGGGATCTCTCGGCAACTTTATCCGAGTCGTCTGGGCAACTATCCGCAAAACTTCCTTCCAGTAGACCCTAACGCAGAACATTCCCAAAACATATGCATCAGGGAAGCCTCCTCCGCTCCACACCGGGGGCAGCATGAGTTCGTCCGAAGACCTTGTAAGAATACAGGGGTTTTATACACTATGTACTAGGTATAGCTGGGATAATCGCTGAGCCTCACTAAGTGTTAGGCTAGGAGTTAAAGCCAGGACAGCGTCCCATTGCTCCTGCGTTACACCAACGTCCCGTTCCCACTTATCTTTGATCGGTAAACAGCCCGATGAGGTAGATTTATCAAACAGATGACTATAGAGCATAGAAATGAATCCCTTAGGGTCCATTCACACGATCACAATTTCGTTCCGCATTTTGCGGAACGGAATTGCGGACCCATTCATTTCGGGTCCGAACTTCTGGGTCCACATTTCAGTTCCTGAAAAAAATAGAACATGTCCTATTCTTGTCCGCAAATGTGGACAAGAACAGACATATTCTATTAGTGCCGGCGATGTGCGGAATGCAAAATGCGGAACGCACATTGTCGCTGTGCGTGTTTTGCGGATCCACAAAACACGTTACGGACGTGTGAATGGAGCCTTAGAGCTGCCGCCACACATGACCTGTTGGACTATCGGAGGGGAGGCTGACATTTGCATGCCTTCCTTAAACTGCGCCTGTTGTGCATGTCTCAGCTGCAGGAATTGGTAGAGTACAGTATGAGGGAGACCAAACTGTAGTTGTAATTGTGCAAACGGTTTCATAACGCCTCCTGCCTGAATATGATGGAGAAAAAGAATACCCTTTTCTTCCCATGGGGAAAAACCTTCTAGACTAAATAGTTCAGGTAATCGCGGGTTGCGCCACAAAGGTGTATTGTCATATAATCCTTGGAGACCAATCAATTCCTTAAACCTAGACCAGATTTTCGCTCCCCGACGTCAGAAAGCTAGAGCGCCGTAATCTGGTGATACGCGAGCTAGCACATGCGCACTTCGTTCCCTGAGGCTGATGCCAGCACAGGGAAGGAACACTATGACAACACTGCGCATGTGCTAGCTCGCACATCGCGAGATTACGGCGCTCTAGCTTTCTGACGTCGGGGAGCAAGGAGGAGATTCTGAGGATGCGGGGCGGTGCTGGGCTCCTTCACGCTGGACTCATCTCGGGGACAGGACTTATTTCAGGTTAATTTGCATATGTATCAAATCGTTTTTTTTTACACAATCAAAGCACACAGAGCTATGGGGACTGGGTATTGTGGATGTGCTAGCGGCAATCTAGCAACCCATGTCCTCAGCTCTATACACAAAATCCCGGTGACGGGTTTCCTTTAAGTTGCCAAAGAAATGGTCCCCTGTGCTCCCTACCTCTCACAAGTTGCATCTGATGGGGGAGGGGTCTGACAGACTACGTGGTAGGTATTCTATAGAGGAAATATATGACGAAAACCTCCAGGGACCCAATAGGCAAGACTATTCTGGAAAGAGTTATAGGATGTTGAGAAACAAGAATATTTGCGTACGTCAGGATATCGGAGTCTCCACAGATCATGAAGATCCAACTCGCGCAATAGCCTTGCCAATGAGGTTTCCGGGGTACCTGCCGGATTGGGGCCCTGATGGAATTTATCTAGAGAAGGGTCTAAGTACTTATTAAAGTCTCCCAAAATGAGTATCGGCACCGGAGGGCCCCGAAACCAGCTGTCATTGCCTGCCTTATCACATCGCAGGAATATGGTGGCGGAATATACATAGCAATTAGAAAAAAATTGCACTTTATATAAAGAACAGTGCACGCAAACATATCTGCCGTCAGGATCAATTTCCGAAGAATAACATTCAAAGGGTAGAGCCCTATGAACTAGGACAGTGTTTCCCAATCAGTGTGCCTCCAGCTGTTGCAAAACTACAACTCCCATCATGCCCAGACAACATTTGGCTGTGCGGGGATGCTGGGAGTTGTAGTTTTGTAACAGCTGGAGGCACACTGGTTGGGAAACACTGAACCCTCACACGTGGCTGTATCTGGTAAACTATTTGCACTAGTTCATCTACATCTCCGGCAACATTACCTCCGAACCTGGAGGAACCTCTTGACCAGAGTAACCTTGTTCTGCATATCAGACAAGCGTCGTTCCTGCTCCTCTGGGCTTCGCATTTTGGCTTTGGACAAACACTTGTACGCCTCAGTCAGTGCCCCCATGGCCTTCTCATAATTCTGATATTCGTCAATCTCCACCTAAGACAGAAGATGAGGTCAAGAAAAGACCAGGAGCATCTGCCACTCACGGAGAACTGTACTGATCACTCACCTGAGCGCAAGCATCATAGAAACCAGCCAGAAGGTCAAGGGCTCTTCCCTTGGTATAGAAGTTAATGATGTTATTGACAATATGGGGATCTTGCCGCCAATCCAGAGACTGCAGATAATTGGCGGCCATTATGTAGATCTCTTTCTGTCGGGAGACTCCGGCAAAGAACACAATCTTCTCAGTGTCACCTGACTTCAATAAGGACCTCATGGCCTGGTAAAACGGAGAACATAAGATGTCACAATGGTATAGCGAGACCTACTGCTCCTTCATCTCTGTGCACTGAGGAATCCCCACATACCTTCTATACTATACTGGTATTGTGTCCCAGGTGCAGGAATTGGGATGGGGTGTGTATTTTCATCTAAATCTCTTACCTTCATCTTGTTCCCAGCCTGAGTGTATTTCTTGGTTGCAAGATGATAATTCCCTTGTCGCATGCAACAGTCAGCAATGCGTTCGAGAAGTTCCCGTCTTGCTTCCTCGCTAAGCTCCTTGGAGTTTTTGGATACGGTCATCTTTTCTGCCATATCCTCTGTGATAATGAGATTCTGCTCCAGGCACAGCTGCAGGGCATCGTAGTACTACAAGAGAGGAGATCCAACACACATGGAACCACAGGTGGCCTCATTTTATGATGGCTTTAAATTTCCTTCAGGTTTTCCGAATGTGTTTAAAACGTCCATGTCTCCAACGACTACTTAAAGGGGATGTCCTGGGTTCAGAGCTGAAACCCTGACATACCCATATTTTCACCCAGGCAGCCCCCCTGATGTTAGCATCGGAGCATCTCATGCTCCCCTGCCCTGCGCTAAATCGCGCAGGGCACAGGCTTTTTTGTTTACAATAACACGCTGCCGGGCGGTAACTTCCGCCCGGCAGTGTGTTCGGTGACGTCACCAGCTCTGATGGGCGTGCTTTAGCGCTGCCCTAGCTGTTTTACTGGCTAGGACAGAGCTAAAGCCTGCCCATCTGTGCCGGTAACGTCACCGGGCTTCCTGGCAGCCCCATGGAGACCTGGGTCGTCAGCGGAACTCCTGAAAATGCCTTTGCCCCCCGCGATTTAGCGCAGGGCAAAGGAGAGCATCGGAGCATGAACTGCTCCAAAGCTCAAGTCAGGGGGGCTGCCGGGGTGAAAATGGAGGGATGTCCGGGTTCAGCTTTGAACCCGGACAACCCCTTTAATTGAAGTAATCCCAAGTGGATCCTGTTCTGGAGGACTTGGCCACCAATTTATAAATGGGAAACTGTATGGTCACCTGTATCAACCCTTGGCTGCTTTTTGAAAATTAGTTGTCCAGATGGGAAAAGCCCTGTAAGGTCACAATAAATAAAGAGGTTGTCCTACGCAGTGTTGGACTGGCCATCCTGACCACCAGAGGATCCTCTGGGCCCAAGCTCTGACAAAAATAGGACTCCCAGTAAAACAGGGGCCTTAAAGGGTTTCTGTCACCTGAAAAATGGTATTAAGCTAGCTGATATTAGCGATGTGCAGGCAGCGCTGCTCTCTTCCCGCCAGCAGTGTAAATCTCACGCCGTTCAGTATTCGGCGCAGGCGCAGTGAGGGAAGTACGCTTGGTAGCTGCTGGCTTCCTCACTGCGCCTGTGCCGAATACTGAACAGCGTGAGATTTACACTGCAGACACGGCCGGCGGGAGGAGATCAGCGCTGCCTGGCCCTGTCAATCAAGAGAAGAAGGGCGTGAAAAGAGGGGGGCAATCCGAGCCTCTAGGAGCAGGTGCAACGCCTCCCCCCCCCTGCTCCGAGAGGCTAATTAGCATATTATAAAAGTTCATTTTTCTCAATAAAGGCTTTAGGCAGTGAGATGGCGCTAATATAGTTATGTTCAGATGACATTAGCACATCGCTCATGTCAGCCAGCTTAATACCCATTTTTCAGGTGACAGAAACCCTTTTAAGATTTCATATACTCAGAGGGTGTGCCCACAGAATCATTTTCTCTGGTGGGCCCAAGGGAGTTCAGTTCGATGCTGTTCCCACAAAAAATATTCTACCGTTTTCAAACCAGCACCTGGATCTGAATACTTTTGTAATTGCATGTAATTAAACATTTTGCACAGCCACTGAGTTTTTCAATAAAATGTGTCTGTATAGCGCCACCTGCCGTTTTTTATTTTTCTTATTTCTTTGTCCGGCTCACTGCGATGGTCGCACATGCTCAGTTTTATCCTCCAACTGCCTCCTGAGCTGTGATAGGACAGAGCATGGACACGCCCCCTTATCTGCTGCAGAATAGAC
Source organism: Bufo gargarizans (assembly GCF_014858855.1). NCBI lineage: Eukaryota > Metazoa > Chordata > Amphibia > Anura > Bufonidae > Bufo > Bufo gargarizans. The sequence goes on along the minus strand of NC_058087.1, from coordinate 175,875,624 downwards.
ACTCCCCTTGAGCTGTCAGCTTAATATAAATCTAGCAGAGCAATGAATGGGGAGATCTCTGGACCCATGTGAGGTACAGGGCTGGTTCTAGCTTTGTTAGAAAGAGACTGTCACGTCCTGTATGATGTCTGATTTTCATTTTTTACATTGACCCTTTAAAAGGGTTTTCCAGGCCTTTACTATTGATGGTCTATACTCAGGATAGGCCATCAATATCTGACTGGAGGGGGGTCAGACTCCTGCACCTCTACTAATCAGCTGTTTGGAAGTAGCTCCAAAAGTACAAAGCTCTATCCATTGTCTAGTAGACAGAACCGTGTAGTTCAGGAGCCAAAGCTACCCTGAATCAGCTGATCATGAAGGTGCAGGGTGTCGGACCCCCACCGATCAGATATTGATGGTCTATCTTGAGGATAGTCCATCAACAGTAAAACCCTGAACAACCCCTTTAAGGGTTGAATCAGACACCATTTTTTGTGGCAGTTTTTGAGCCAAAGCCAGAAATGGATCCAGCAGGAAGCAGAAGCAGAAGTCCTTCCTTTATATTTTCCATTTCCTCCCAACTTAAAGAGGGTTTTCCCACAAAACGTTTATGGGATATGAATTGATGTGTCTTTGGCACTGATCCCACCACTGAGGGGGCCTGGTCCCCATTCCTGCTAGAAAGACTGTTTATATATGCAAGGTTTTAATTTTATTTTTTGGAGGGAGGACAACTCGATTAATAATAATTTCAAAGGGCATGTTCCTTATATAGCAATTATTTGAGTGTAATGTTCATAACTTGCTACTCCTATGTCTATAACATAAAGGGGCTGTGTCATCTCAAGCAATGGTGGCATATCTCTAGGATATGCCATCAATGTCTGATAGCTGCGGGTCCCACCTCGGCAATCCCACAGAAATGAATCAAGGGTGGCTGGGCATGCGTTGTCTTCTCTCGTTCTCCTTGTGGGCTCCGTTCTAGAGATCGGTGTGGTTCCCGGAGGTGGGACCTGCACTTACCAGACATTGGTGGCATATCCTAGTGACATAACATCAATGTCTGAGATGAGACAACCCCTTTAAGAAAGTATCTTAGTCTGGGTTTCCACGTGAAGGTTTTTTGAAGTCAAAGCAATCAACGGGTCATTAACGGAACATATAAAAAGGTCGTTGCCTCTTTTTGAATCCACTCCTGGCTTTACGTGGAAAAGTTAAGGGTAGAGACATACCTAAATAGTAGACATGGGCATGATATGGATGAAAAAAAAACATACTTTGGCCTGTAAAACCATGTAAAAGTCATCAATTAGAAAATGGTGCTTAATCGGGGCTAAACCCACGTGTCCGAGAAGTTTCTAGTCAAACCAAGCTCGCACCTTGGCTGGATGAGCTATCTGCGTATCTGCTCTTACATTGGAAGCACAGAGCCAGTGATCAATGGTTGAGCACACTGATCTGCAGTCACGTCATCAGGCAATGTGTTCACCATATAGAAATCATTTACCTTTTTAGCTGCCAGTAGTAATTCCACAGCCTTCTCAAACTGGTTGTGCTGGATGAAGAAATCAGAGCAGCGTGCAAGGAGGGCTGGGTCAGACTTCTCATCTAGGTCCTCAGCTATTAGCTGAAGAGCTCCAAACTGTTCAGTAGCAAACGCCAACTCCAATGCCTTGGACAGATGACCTGACTGAAATCGAGGGAAAACAGAAAAAAAGTTGTTAGAACTTAAAGGGGTTCTGCAGTTTTTTGTTTTTACTGATGATCTATCCTCTCTCGACACCGGGGACCCCCGCCGATCAGCTGTTTGAGAAGGCAGTGGTGCTAGCAGTAGCTCCGCGGCCTTTTCACTGTTTCCCGCAGTGGATAAACCCCATTCAAGTGAACAAGGCTTAGCCATGCCCAGGCCAGTGATACTAGTTGTGACATCACTGGGCCTGCGGAAAACTGCGAGAAGGCAGTGGTGCTACTGCCAGCGCCACTGCCTTCTCAAACAGCTGATCGGCGGGGGTCCTGGGTGTTGGACTCCTGCCGATCAAAGGATAGATCATCAGTAAAAAAAAAACTGCAGAACCCCTTTAAAATTAGGCAAAACTGGGTTTATTTTTGCAACTACCGCTTCCCTTCACACCGCCTTCAAGGTAAGTGAATATTGTCACCAATAGAGGGAGTGTAGTCCTAGTAAACAAAAATTATAAATCTGTCATTTGTAAGCTCCTAAGCTCCCCCTGGTGGCTGTGTTTATCAGAAAAAAATGGAGCTCAGACCTGTATGGAAATGTATACTAAAATTAACTGGCAGAGGATTTTGAACCTATTAAGATGAAAAAATAAATGAAAGGTACATTAATAAATTATACAATTACATTGTTCTAGTAATTGTATAATTACAATTTTCTGGTAAGTAATTTTCCCAGCAGTGTATTGACGGCATTGCAAAAATGTAATAGAACGAAAAGCTATTCCTAGTAGTAAGCAGTCTCAGTTTTACCTTGTGGTACAGCATGACAGCTCTGTCCATTTGCTCTGCCTTCTCTTCATAATACCGAGCTGCATCCATCATATCCTCTGGGGTGCTCAGCAATGCCAGGTTCATGAGTTGGTCATCCAGGTTATTTTCCTGTATGCGGAATTAAGTATTAAGGTCAGAAATGATACTGAGGTTCACTGGATGATCTGGTAATACCTGGAATGGATGCGACTACCTTGCACAGCCTGATGGCGTTATTATAAGCCTGGGCTCTGGTATAGAAATGCACTGCCTGTTTGAGATCCCCTTGGCTTTCGTACTGTCGTGCCAGGTGGTAGGAAGCCGCTAAGTTACCAGTCTCATTGGCGATTTCTGCAGCCTAGAAAGAAAGGAGCCTTTATTTCCCATGAGAGTAGGTGAAGATAGTCTGTATATAAAAAGCAATGTAATGTGAAAGGGTATATTATATACACTTCTACTGTAGTCTCTCTCATACCTTCTGAATGTTACGCAGGTAGCAATGCACTCGCACCAGAGACAGGTAGTCTTGTGCCAGCTCATAATATTTGAGAGCAGTATCCAGGTCCGACTGGCTCTCCAGGTACTGAGCCCACCATTTCCAGAGAATTCTGTATGTGGACAACCAGAAAAAGAAACTGTATAAGTAAAGTATCATCGTAATCTTGTCTCCTGTTTACTGCTACCCGGTGCCAATGCCTGGGAGAATCCAAGCAGGAACAGCAGAAATAGATGGTCAGGTATACAACAGTACATGAAACCCCGGGACAAGCTAATGCAAATTCTGAAGGAGATTAAAGGCTAAGTACACCTTTGGGGGTAATTTCTTTTATTATTGCTCTGTACTCATTTTGAGACAAAAAAAAAGTAAAAAAAAAATTGTGAACCTCTTTCTCTGTACAGCCTTGAGTTTCTCTAGAAGCAGGATCTGAATTTTCTCACTGTTCCGTCAGCCAGCAAAGCTGATGGCTCCTTATCTCTGATCTTATAAACACTCCTTATAGCTTAATTCTTATCTTACTGATAAGAATGTGGCTTAAAGGGGTTGTTGAACCCGGATATAACCTCTTCTTTACTCATTTACTATGTGTGAGTGAAGCCTTGGAGCATTTCCTTGCATCGCACAGGGCAAAGTCTTCTTGTTTACTACCGGTGACGTACCAGGCTTCACGTCACTATGCTAGGCAAAGGCAACGGGGAGCATCAGAGCAAGGAAATGCTCCGGTGCTCCACTCATACATAGTAAATGAGTAAAGAAGAGGTTATATTCGGGTTCAGCTCTCAACCCGGACAACCCTTTTAAATAAGTGTTCATGACCTTTTAGTAATTTATTAGATGACTGGCACAAAATCAAAGTAAAAAGTACAATTCACACAGCTAGAAAAACTGCAGAGACTGGCGGCTTTATTGGGTCTCCTGACCGGACATAGGAGCTGTCAATTAGGAGCAGTGGCGAGTGATTGGGGAGCATTCAGTCCTGGCTACTGTTAGGAGAACACCTTCTGGGAACTTGCAATCCTGGCACCAAAAGGATCATCATCATGCACATAGGTTTGTGTACCCAGCTCTCCCCATTGCCTTCATTGATCTGTCACGGAGGACTATCTGCAAGTGTCAATGACAGACCAAGAAAGCCCAACCAGAAAAATGCATCACCTCCAAACTAACAAATGTACCTGACCAAATTCCAAAACTGTATGTATAGTATTGTGGAATAATCCAGGGACCCTTTCCTGAATGAGATGTCCCTCTATAGAGTGCATCTACACCCCAAAACGTGTCCAGTTCATGCATTTTAGAACGTCCTCCACACAGTTCATTATCTTACTTGTCTTTCTTGTTATTGATGTAGGTCTCTAAGTTCTGTGGGTTTTCCAGTAGCATCCTTGGAACCTCAAAACGGTGGGTGTCTGACTTCTCATAACTAAGGAATACAGAAAGAATAGCTCAACGACCTGTTCTTCGGATCTACACTTCGACCTTATGAATGTTGTCAGCATCTAATAAAGTCTTCCCCTGAGTTTCAGTAAAGGGGTGCTCATCTAGAAAAACTCTAGGGGGGGGGGGTCATTTACCAAGATCAGCGTTTTATGGCGGTCTTAGATTCCCCCCTACACTGCCGTAAGATTTGGCTAATTTATGACAAGATGCATGCTTCATCGTAAATTAAGCGCATCTACGGAAATCCATGCCCCTGGCGTAAAAACTACTCCAGCTCCTGGATGGAGTTGTTTTTCGCCAATATTTACACCTGTTTCCAGGCGAAAATGTTAGCAAATATGCTGGGACTGACCCACCACCACTCCAGCTGACGAACATGGCATGTGTTTTTTCTTTTTACAAATAAACTAGTCGCTAGATAAATGACCCCTAGGTCTCTTGTATGGGTATATAAAGTATATCAGTGTGGTGGCCTTCTCACTGAGATCTCTGTTTTTGCCTCTCATGAAGCTTAGTACTGCTCAGGCTTTGTCTATATATCGCTGAAACCTCAGTACATGGATGGCCAACCTGCGGCTCTCCAGCTGTTGTAAAACTACAATTCCCACCATGCTCTGCTGTAGGTAGTCTTTGCATGCCGGGAGTTGTAGTTTTAGAACAGCAGGAGAGCCGCAGGTTGGCCATCCCTGCCCCAGTACATCATATGGCTACTTACTAGCTGAGTGATACACTGCGGTCTCCCATAGCTTCCAAGTGCTTTGCATAGTGATAATAGGTGGTTCTCAGGTGGACTCGGTCATGGTTCTCCGCAGTCTCGATAGCTTTCTGCCACTGACCCCAAGCCTGGTACAGTTTATTCAGCAGATCGTAACGGTTGCAGGTTTTGTATAGATGCTCTGCGTCGTCCTGCAAAGGAGAAGAGATACTGTACATGGAGAGCACAACCAGCCATTCATCCATGATCTAAGAGTAACCAATACAGCAATACAGACGACGTGGTCAACAGGGGCAGTGGGTGGAATAGGCTTCAGAAATCACCATAGAACCTTATATACTTTCCAGTAGGCCAAGATTCCTTCTGTACCAAAATGTTCTGCACATGTTCTGGTACAAGCCTGATTTGTCTTTACCAAGCATTAAAGGGATTACCCCATGAATCATTTCATACCACAAGACCTAATGTGATTAAAAAAAAAAAAATTATATATATAACTTCTGTTTATTTTTTTGCTTCTAGGCTTTCCTCTGGGTGATACTGGGGAAAAACTCTGAGAAAAATCAGTCTCCCTCCCCCTCTGGCAGCCCTTTCTTTACTTCTCCTGCAAAAGCGTCTTCTCAGCTACACTGCCATGCTACTGCAGAGTAGTGTTGAGCAAACTTGTGTTTTAAGTTCGGCGTCTAAAGTTCGGGTTATCGAAGAATCGCGTTATGGATTCCGCTACCACGGACCATAACGGAATAAAAAATCCATAATGCGATTCTTCGATAACCCAAACTTTAGACGCCGAACTTAAAACACAAGTTCGCTCAACACGACTGCCGAGTCTTCCTTACTGACATTTTTATTGGCTCTGCAGTGGACGGCAGATCACCATGTAGAGACCTTGATGTGGTGACAGTGACTGAGCATGCGTGTCCACCAGCACTCAGCTCATCTGGTGGACGTGCACATCGCCATAACACCCAAGTGGGGCCACACTGTGTGTGTAAATGTCATAACTGTCCATGGAATATGATAACCCCTTCAACCCACCATCATTCCAAGCTGTATCGCCAACATGGCCACTCTGGCTTCTATCTCCGGCTCTTGCTCTGCCTCCCGTAGCGCTTTGGCACCCCTGGCGTGGCCCATTTTTCCCAGGCATACTTTGGCGACATCCAGTCTTCTTGTCTTGACGCACATGCGTGCCATGTTTTCCCAGACGGTTTCACTAGACAAAAATAGGTATATAGTTCAGTGATCATTAGCAGACGGAAAAATGGAGGAGCCTGACAACCAAAATGGCTGCCACTAGAACGTCCTCCGGGGGTTGTCAGGCTCCTGAGTGGTTAATCGGTGTAGATGAGCCACATCCTTCCCCACCGTACACTATTTGTGCACCATATTGGTTGTCCTGTGGGTTTTCCCAGAAATGTCCAGTATCTCCATGGAAAGGGGGGAAATGATGGTGTCACCCCGATTCTTGGCATGGCGTTCTAAGTGTTCATGACATGGAGGAGAAAACACGAAAACACGTACACACAATCCCTTCCCATCAGTAAACTCCTTGCTATTCCCACTATGCTGTAGTAGGAGGATTTCCTGTCACTAAACCAAGAGGAGGGTGCCCCGGCCTGCGAGATACCATGGACATGAATGACAGGAGGAGGCGTGCGGGATCGCAGCGAGGTCAGAACACACAGCATCTGTGATAAACTCAGAAAAATGGGGGGAAAAAAAGTATTTTTTTTCTGGCATGATTAAAAATGATAAAATAAATGGCTGCCGTCTTTCAGGAACAGCGCCACTTCTGTCCATAGGCTGTCTGTAGTACTGCAGCTCGGTTATTTCCACTGTAATGAGGCTGAACTGCCATACTACACATACCTCGTGGAGAAGAATGGCAGCAGCCGTGTTTCTCTAGTCCCATCCGACCACTAGCTAGCGGGTGTCTGTAAAAATGGCACCACATGCAGCATTATTTTCCTGTCAAAATAATCAACGCCTTGGTGGACCCATATAAGCCCCATTTTTAGGCCCCCTGCACATGAATGGATCTGGGTTTTTCTGATCCGCAAATTGCGGATCCACAAAATATGGATGCAGTCAGAGTTGACTTTAATATGTCAGCGGTCTGCATTTTGCGGACAACTATAGGACACGTTCCATCTTTTTGCAGAATGGACATACGGATGGGGAAGGCACATGCGATTTCTGCATCCGTATGTCCCTTCCGCAAAATGCGACCACAGACTTATTGAAACATTGGGTCCACAAATAAAATATGGATGGCACACAGACCGCACCTGTATTTCGCAGATCCATGATTTGCAGACCGCAAAATGGATACGGTTGTGCGCATGAGGCCCAATTGCATCTGGCACAGCATGGTGGCTTCAGTGATAAGGAGAGAAGGGGGGCACCTGTGGCAAAACCTTTCTCCAGGCTTGTGATTGAAAGGAGGCCATTAAAGGGGTTGTACAGAGACTGACACTTTTGAGGGTCCAAATCGCTGGGACCACCATCGATCCTGGAAACGGGGATCTTGTTTCCAAAGGAATGGTGGTCGAGCATGCACACTACTGCTCCATAAGATCTGTACGAGACCACCATCGATCCCAGGAACGGGGATCCTGTTTTCAAAGGGACGGTGGTCGAGCATGCACACTACTGCTCCATTCAATCTGTATAGGACCACCACTGATCCTGGGAGCATGAATCCGGTTTTCAAAGGAACGGTGGTCGAGCATGCACACTACTGCTACATTCAATCTGTATAAGCCCACCACTGATCCTGGGAGCAGGGATCCGGTTTCCAAAGGAATGGTGGTCGAGCACGCAGACTACTGCTACATTCAATCTGTATGGGACCACCACTGATCCTGGGAACGGTGATCCAGTTTCTAAAGGAACAGTGGTCGAGGATGCACACTACCGTTATATTCAATCTGTATGGGACCACCATCGATCCTGGGAAAGGGGGGATCCGGTTTCCAAAGGAACAGTGGTTGAGCATGCACACTACCGTTCCATTCAATCTGTATGGGACCACCATAGATCCCAGGAACGGGGATCCTGTTTCCAAAGGAACGGTGGTCGAGCGTGCACATTACTGCTCCATTCAATCTGTATGGGACCACCATCGATCCCGGGAACGGTGATCCAGTTTCCAAAGGAACAGTGGTTGAGCATGCAGACTACTGCTCCATTCAATCTGTATGGGCCCACCACTGATCATGGAAGCAGGGATCCGGTTTCCAAAGGGACGGTGGTCGAGCATGCACACTACTGCTACATTCAATCTGTATGGGACCACCATCGATCCCGGGAACGGTGATCCAGTTTCCAAAGGAACAGTGGTTGAGCATGCAGACTACTGCTCCATTCAATCTGTATGGGACCACCACTGATCCTGGGAGCAGGGATCCGGTTTCCAAAGGAACGGTGGTCGAGCATGCACACTACTGCTAATTCAATCTGTATGAGACCACCACTGATCCTGGGAGCATGGATCCGGTTTCCAAAGGAACGGTGGTCGAGCATGCAGACTACTGCTACATTCAATCTGTATAAGCCCACCACTGATCCTGGGAGCATGGATCCGGTTTCCAAAGGAACGGTGGTCGAGCATGCAGACTACTGCTACATTCAATCTGTATGGGACCACCATCGATCCCGGGAACGGGCATTCGTTTTCCAAAGGAACGGTGGTCGAGGATGCACACTACTGATCTATTCAATCTAGAAGAGACCGCCAGAGATTGGTTGAGTACAGCGATTGGCTATTCTGGAGATCCTACAGAGATTAACGTGTGCATGCTCGATCAGCAACTCACATGATCTCAGTGGTCGGAGGGATAACTTGATAAAAATGGAGCACCCTTTTTAAATGCAGCATTTATAACTAGAAATCTGGGGGCTGCATTCGAGCAGCACGTCTTCTTCTCGGGACTTGCCAATCGCTGCTGCCTTATGCTTTCTAGACTAGAAGACGTGCAGATCTTTAACTCTGTGTGGCCCAGAGAGAGGATAAGGTGTGTACCCCGCTCTTCCTCTGGACACTCATCACATCAGTAGCTCATGATAACATTTTCCTGCTCTCCGAGTGACGCAGCTTAAAAGGTGGGGCCCATCCCTGTTGGTGAGGGGTACGTGACTGCTGGAGGTTTAAAAGTACACTCCTTAATTAGAGAGGATCCTTCTGCTTTCCTGACATGTCTATTTCAGTAAACACTTGCAGCGTTCATGAAGATCTGGAAAATCTTTTCCTAGAATTGTGCTGTTCCTCTTGTTATTCCTTCTGGAAATGTATCAATAAATAGAAAACTAGGCGTTACTAGTTGGGGGCGTGTTCCCACACACTATCCGACACTGTCCAATCAGTGCTGAGAGTGCCAGACTGTGTAGAGACACCCCCCCCCCACTGACAAGGGGAATGGTAACACCCAGTTGTTAAATTTACTCAAAAAATCCACGTGGCCATGCTGGAAATGATAGAACCTGTCCTATTGTCGTCCAAACAAGAATAGGCATTTCTACAATGGGGAGGGGGGAGCCGAGAAAAAAGTGCGGGATGCACTCGGACCTTATCCGTATTTTGCGGATAAGCAAAATGGATACAGTTGCGTGAATGTAGCCTTAGTCCATGGGGAATTTTGAAACATGGCACACGCTTTTTTTTTTTTTTTTTTAGTTCTGTTTTTTAGTTGTGATGTGTTTTTTTTATTTTATTTTTTTAACCATGCTTTGGCTATGGCATTTTTTTTTCAGGTATTTTCCCCGTACAGCTAAAAAAAATAGCGCCCAGCTCCAATGCCCCGTCTAGTGCACAGATCCCGCTCCAACCACAAGGTAATCTAATAGAAAGAAAAAGGATCCGGCGTCTGATAACAGCCGCTTGGCTGCGCCTTATTTCTTCACACTAAAAATGTCATCACCTCGATCTTTACGCGTTTCCAAAGTATAACACGTTCTTAGCCATAGCGTCAAGTGGGATTCACCCCGTAAACTTCTCAACAAGAATAAAAACAGCTGAAAAAACACACGTGTGAACAAAAAATAAAAAAACACCAAATCAATTTCTGTGTGAAGAAAAAAAAATAACGTAACATGAAAAGAAAGTATGTGCTCTTACCAGTGTATTTTTAACGGCAAAAAATAAAAATAAAAAATTTGCATGTGAAGGAAGCTTACACCCAAATTTTGTACTGATGTTTTTTGGGGGCAGTAAAAACACCAGAGCAAGTGCATCTGCTTTAGGCTACATGCACACGACCGTATGTGATTTGTAGTCCGCAAATTGCGGATCTGCAAAAGAAAACTGATGACGTTCCGTATGGCATCCGTTTGTTTGCGGATCAATTGTAATAATGCTTATCCTTGTCCACAAACTAGAAAAAAATAGGACATGCACTATTTTTTTAGCAGAGCAATGGAACGGACATACTGATGGTGTGCTGTCCGTGTTTTTTGCGGACCCATTGAAATGAATGGGTCTGCATCCTATCCGCAAAAAAAAAACCAAAAACGGAACGGAACGGAAACAAACAACGTTCGTGTGCATGTAGTCTTATATGGCAATCTGCATATTTATGACCCCCCAAACAGTAGCCCAGATTTACTAATGTGACTGCGCCAAAAATTTACCCCCCCCCCCCCCAACATGCTCAACAAGGGGTGAGGCTTTCTGGAAACGGGCAGGACAATACTGGTGGTAAAAATCTAAAAAGTAAGCTGACCAATAGCTGGTACAGAGCCATAGGGGAAAACCAATCAGATTCCACCTTTCATTTTACAGAGCTCCTTTAGAAAATAAAAAGGTGGAATCTGACTGGTTGCTTTGGGCAACTGAGGCTACTTTCACACTGGCGTTTTGGCTTTCCGTTTGTGAGATCCGTTCAGGGCTCTCACACGCGGTCCAAAACAGATCAGTTTTGCCCTAATGCATTCTGAATGGAAAAGGATCCGCTCAGAATGCATCAGTTTACCTCCGTTCAGTCACCATTCCGCTCTGGAGGCGGACACCAAAACGCTGGCCGACGCGTTTTTCTGTCCGCCATGTGGTTCGGAGCAAGACGGATCCGTCCTGACACACAATGTAAGTCAATGGGGACGGATCCGTTTTCTCTGACACAATAGAAAACAGATCCGTCCCCCATTGACTTTCAATGGTGTTCAAGACGTATCCGTCACGGATATAGAAGACACAATACCACTGGATCCGTTCATGACGGATGCATGCGGTTGTATTATTGTAACGGAAGCGCTTTTGCAGATCCGTGACGGATGTGAAAGTAGCCTAAGCCGGTTTTCCTTTGCACCAGGGGTCAGAGAAAAGGGTCTCTCCCTGCACCAGAATTATCATCCAGCCTGAGCCCCGAGATTAATCTGGTGCCGGTCTAGTACGCCATCTATAGGCTTAGTGTGTTCTTCATGCCATTTTTCCCTATAGAGAGCCAAAAAGACAAAAAAAAAACAAAAAACACACTGCCTACTGAACAGAAACACCGGGATCACTGTGTGTCCTGCATTTCATATATGGAGTCATTGGTTTTACCCCCCCAAAAAAAAAAAAAAATGCAAAAAAAACACCACTAAAAACAAAAAAGGCCAGAAAAATGCAAGCAATGTCCTACAAGTGAACCCACCCTCAGTCCCTATTCCAGCGTTTACGGAGCACCTATCACCTCTAACTACATTTATCAATTCCATTACGGTAATTCACCGAAAGCCTGGTTTAAATAAATTATTCAAGTGTTGGAATAGGAAATTCAAAACACAGACGTTCGCAACGGAGTCGCCCTGAATGCTGTGCACAGAAAAACTATAAAAATTACAAAAAAAATACTCTGACACAGAGGATGTTTTCTTCTTTTCCCGTATCCCCACTCTATCTGTCCTTGGATTAAACTCTTATGGAAATAATGACTTCTCATTAGCGCCCTCTTTTGGCTTTGTTCCTAACTGCTAAAAACATCTCAAACCTCTCTCTATTGCATCTTCTTCTAGGTTTGACCTAGAAAGCGAGATTCTTCCAAAACGTTTTTTTGCCAGGTTTTTCTTTAGCCAAAACCAGCAGCTACGGCGGGTGGACCCCCAGGCTGAGGACACAGATAGCCATAAAGGTCTGTCTTCAGATAACCCCTTTTACGATAAATGAGGACACCATCTAAACTTTTACCCTAAATGGCACAAACCGCCAACCAAAGTAACAAAGCCGATTCACCAATGAGTATAGACCAATTTTATGGCATAAATGAATTGAATTATATGGTGCAAACAAATCTGTGCTGGCATCAGAACTGCAATGAATGGAGATTGGGTCCGATCTACCAGTGTTTTAAAGGGCATCTGTCAGCAGATTTGTCCCTATGACACCGGCTGACCTGTTACATGTGCACTTGGCAGCTGAAGGCATCTGTGTTGGTCCCATGTTCATATGTGCCCGCATTACTGAGAAAAAAAGAGGTTTTATTATGCAAATGAGCCTCTAAGGAGCAACGGGGGCGTTGCCGTTACACCTGGAGGCTCAGCTCTCTCTGCAACTGCCGCTCCCTCTGCACTTTGATTGACAGGGCCAGGTGTGATGACGTTTACACTGCCTGGTCCTGTCAATAAAGTGCAGAGAGAGCTGAGCCTGTAGGTGTAACGGCAACGCCCCCGTTGCTCCTACGGGCTCGTTTGCACATGTGGACATGGAACCAACACAGATGCCTTCAGCTACCAAGTGCACATGTAACAGGTCAGCCAGTGTCCTAGGTACAAATCTGCTGACATAAGACTCACTAGGGCATAGATGGATCATGATGCAGTGATTTGCTCTGAGAGTACACCGGCATAAAGGTCCTCCAAATTATCAAGAGTGGCACATTGGGGGAGATTTATCAAAACTGGTGTAAAGGAAAACTGGTTTAGTTGCGCTTAGCACCCAATCAGATTCCACCTCTGAGCTCTGAGAAATGAAAGGTGGAATCCGATTGGTTGCTAAAGTTTTCCTTTACACCACTTTTGATAAATCTCCCCCATTGCTTCGTAAATTTGTTGCATTTTTAAACCAAGAAACGCTGCTCCGCTCTTCGTACGTCAACCCCCGCTTAGAGTTATTTTGCAATTTTTTTAAAAACGTTAAAGTGGAAAATCTGGTGTGAGACTAACATACCTACACCCACTTTCCCAAAGCGTTGGGGGTGGTGTAAATGGAAAAAAGTCACAAATTTTGGTGCAAAATGAGACCAATATTTGTGAGTTTTCTCCACCAGTTTGATACATTCCCCCCTCCCCATGTGTTCAGCCAGTAGTAATAAATCTGCCCTATTATGTGTACAGCACTAAATCAAGTAGGGTATATACCGGGTAAATTAGTTCAGTATATTTACATGATTTTTTTTGCCATTTCTTGCATTTTTCGCTTGCTAGGCAACAGGTATTCCTCCCAACCCAACCGTACAGATATATATGTGCATACTCAGCTCGGCCAAGCATGCCTGTGTCCTCAATGTGGAGAGGGGAATAAGCTCGCGCTAGACACCCCTCGTGGCAGTTCTTCTCCCAGAACAAAGGATCGGGCATGCTGAAATTCAACATCACTTATTGGTGGAGATTCAGGCGGTTGCACCAAAATCGGTAGCTTTGTTTGACTTTGCTCTTAAAGGGGTTGTCATATTACAAAAACCTACCCCTATCGACAGGACGAAGGATAAGTGTTTGATCTGCAGGGGTCAAATACTGTCGATCTAGTGAACGGAGGCCATGTTTCCCTGTGTGAATGGAGCGGCAGAACACGGAACATGTTCACACAGAGGTTTTCGACTGCTGAATTTGGAAACCAAAACCCCCAGGCAGCTGCACAAAGGTTCCTTCCCATTGTTTTCAATGGGAGCTTGCGCTGCCACTCATACCGACATGTCTTTTATTGGTGTGGTGCAGCCTCCCATTGAAAACAATGGAAGGTGGTTTCTGCCCGGTTACCTGGTGGTTTGTGGTGCAGAATCAGCGCCAAATAAATCTGATAAAAAAAAGTCACCTTAGATTTTCACCTTTCTTCTTCATCTTAAAAAAAAATTCTTTTTAGCTATGACTAGCTCCCACATGGATAATCACTCAGCTTTCCAAATTCCTGAATGGTAAATCTGCCTAGTTTTGCATTCTATTGCTGAACTTTCCTAGAAAGAGAAAAACAGATGAGGAAGGTTCCAGAAACTAGACTTTTACTGGTGGATGTTTTTTACATTATTCAAAGGGGAAATTCCTTAAATCCCGAGGTCAGTTTCGATTACGAATGAATTACCCCGAGGGAGGCGGTCACCGTACCAATCTCTTTAGACGGATGAATCGGACATTTGACAGTAATGCGTTCCTTATGACGAGGAAGGGGGGGGGACCGAGGCCCTTCTACCCTTCCAGCTGTGCTTCTTATAGGAGGATGAAGAATTAATACACCGAGTTGGAAGAGGGACGGGGTGAAATTGTGCTTTGGACGGAGAAATCTGCCTTCCAGGAAATGCATCCTGCTTTGAGGTTCTTTGCAGAATATCTATCTACACCCAAAGCTTGACCAAAACTCTGCAACGAGGAGGGGTGATGCCGAGAGGAAAGAGGGGGGTGGGAAACCCAGTGACAAAAAAAACAACCATTTCCTATGCTCCGAGAGAGACAGTTAGGAAACAAATTAACAAAATCCCATGCCAAAAATATATATATCCGTAAAACAAAAACTTCCTATCAGCTGCTGCCTCCCCATCCCCTGCCTCTGTGACTTGCATCGCTTGCCCACACGCTCTGAGCTCTCGCTGAGCCTCCATCAGCTGCCAGGAGAAGCTCCGCTGTCTGCTCCTCAAATCCACCTTCTCCCTTGAAATCGATGATGGTTTTTCTATTCCCCTGGACTATGGAGACTGTTGCTCCTTTGCTTCTTAAGTGACTTCTACTTGACGCCCACTTTAGTTGTGAGGGGGCCACATCTGGAACACATCTGTCTTCTTTGGAGCGTGGGAAGAACAGAGCCTGATCTCCACCATTCGTTGGGGGCTTCTTTGCTTGGTGGGGTACAGACGGGAATGCTGTTGCATCTCCGAGTGCAGGAGGTGGGGGTTGCCTTGCAGGAGTGCGGATAGAGAGGAGACACAGAAATTTTCTTGGGATTTTTGACTTCACGTCTCCCTTTCATGGGACTTCCAAGCCAGCCGGTCTGGCTGAGCCATTTCTGGGAGGCTTCCACCTCTCAAAATGAGCGGAGATGTCCTCTAGCTGCTCCTGACCCAGTGCGGCGCAGCAGGGATCGTCCCGTCTAAGTGGAGGTCTGGTGGCTAACGGGCGATGGGCATGCAAAAACTAGTGGTTGTAGCTGTGGCAGTAGCGTTAGTATCGCTCATTCTCAACAATGCAGCTGCCTTCACCCCAAACTGGGTCTACCAGACGATGGAGGAAGGACGCAAGCGCAGCGTTGGTCTCTGGAAGATGTGTCTGGCTGGAAGGGGATTAAGCACCAGGCCTGGACAAGGAGAAGAAAGGGTTTGCCAATCCATTGGCTGGGGGTCGGAGCCATCTGGCTTACAAGAATCCCGGAACACGGTCAAGTGTAAGTATGAGTGTCAATACTTTATCTGCATCTCACGTTCCACCACTGACCATGGGTCCTACTGGTCATTGTGCTTATGCTAAAGCCATGGACTTCAGACCAATACTAATTGGAAAGCACAAGAACATAAGTACAGGCTCCATAGCAATGTACTAGTATAGAAAATGCAAACTCCGAAACGGAAAACTTTTCTGCACAGCCCCTGATATGGTGACATCTACTAAGAGAAGGTGAAGGGATTGGAGAAGCTGTAGAAAGTAGGACCCTTCAATGTCTAGCATCTGGTGGCAGTTTTCTATGTTTGCAGTCAGTTTTCCCTTCAGCAACTGGGCCTCATGGGCTATGTCTACAAGTAATGTTTGAGCATAGGTAAAAGAGTACATCCCTCAAGAAGCTGGAGGCTGTGGTTTTGTGGTCCACCATTTAGACGTAGATATTCTGATGAAGTACAGTAGTGTATTATTCAAGGGAATATTCTTCAGGTCAAGGTAACATTTTATTCTACATGTTCCAAGATGGAACATTCCTGGACGGTTGTAAAATTGGAGCGTGTTGAGAACAATACTTGATGAGGTGCCTACAGGTTCATACGACATCTAGAGAAGTTTTGTTCCCCCACTGTGTGAGGATTTGGTCAGCAGGAGTATATACATTTTCAGGTGGTGATAGGTCCATAGACATTAGTGAAATTATTACCCTGTACCTACCGAGTCACTTTTAGTAACGACCACTATTTATCTGCCGCTTCAGTCCCCAGGAATATCTAAAGGGCGATAAGTGGATCACACTTCTTCTTTCCCAGGACTCCAGTGTTTAAGTCTCCAGCGGCACCAGCATAAGGGAAGGGTTACACAGAAATCAAGGTGCTGTCCGTGTAATGCATATGTGCGAGAGACACTCATCGTAGATCTCCACTCTGGTTTAAAGAGGAGAGTTCTGAGAGGCGCACCCCCATCTATTAACTCACAATTCCCTAGTAGTTTATTAGGAAATGAGTTTTCTAAACCAGGAATCCGTTTTAGAAAGGCATCCGTCAGCAGTTTTCTACCTATGACACTGGCTGACCTGTTACATGTGCACTTGGCAGCTGAAGGCATCTGTGTTGGTCTCATGTTCATATTTGCCCGCATTGCTGAGAAAAATGATGTTTTAATATATACAAATGAGCCTCTAGGAGCAACGAGGGCAGTTACACCTAGAGGCTCAGATCTCTCTGCAACCGTTCCGCTCTCTGGCCTTTGATTGACAGGACCAGGTGTGATGATGTTTTTACTGCCGGGTCCTATCAAAGTGCAGAGGGCGCAGCATTTGCAGAGAGAGCAGAGCCTCTAGGTGTAATGGCAACGCCCCCGTTGCTCCTAGAGGCTCATTTGCATATATTAAAACATCATTTTTCTCAGCAATGTGGGCACATATGAACATGGGACCAACACAGATGTCATCAGCTGCCATGCGCACATGTAACAGGTCAGCCGGTTTTATAGGTACAAAACTGCTGACAGATATGCAGCTCTAAACTATACATGTCAGACAGACAGCTCTTTCTCTCCCATCCCTCTGTACACATTAACACTCAATATGGCTGAGCATGCATGTGTGGTGAATGGTAGAAGGGAGAAAGATGCTGCCAGACACCTGGTGGCTTACTCCCCCAGAACAAAAGGGTGTTAAAATCCAACATGCCCGATCCTCCTCTCCCCTCAGGAGGCTGCCCATACCCATTAGATGTTTAGCTGAACCCGCAAACAGTGTCTCCCACTGTGGAGGACCACTGCAATTCATAGAGACCTACTGATATGAACGGGTGCCATACAACGCTTCACTTTGTGTAGGAAAAGTGGGCACTGGCTTGCTGGTTTCTCTAACCCTTAGAACAGGACATGCAGATTAGAAAACCCCTTTAATATTATGGGATGTTCAGGATACTCATCTCTACGCCACAGTGGAAAACAGTTACTCTCGCGCAGGAAGACCTGTCCCGACCTGCATTACATAGACAACCCATTGATTTGACCAGGCACTGTGCAATGCTTAATTTCCCCCTGTGGTGGCGCTACAGAGAGATTGAACCTTTCTACAAGGTTTTCCCACCGATGACAGCTGATCCCTGATGGTCCCAGCAGAAGAACACTCTGTTACCAACTCCTGGTCAAAGGGACTCTCCTAACAACTACTGGTTGTCCAAAGCGGAGAACCCCTGATCATCAGAGGAGCAACTCAGTGACGTGAATTATTATTGGCCTAAGTGACTGAGCTACAGGAGGAATAATAGCCGAATAGCTTTTTATGTACTAGTTAGGCCTCATGCACACGGCCGTTGTTCTGGTCCGCATCCGAGCCGCAGTCTTTGTGGCTCGTGTGCGGACCCATTCACTTCAATGGGGCCGCAAAAGATGCGGACAGCACTCCGCGTGCTGTCAGCATCCGTTGCTCCGTTACTTAGCCCCGCAAAAAAAATATAACATGTGATATTCTTGTCCGTTTTGCGGACAAGAATAGGCATTTCTACAATGGGCCACTTGTTCCGGTTCGGAAATTACGGAAGGCAAACAAACAGCTTCCGTGTTTTGCGGATCCGCAATTTGCGGACTCTAAAAAAACGGAACGGTCGTGTGCATAAGTCCTTACAGAGTCACCCAGGCTTCTCAGAAATGCATCTATCTATCAGTCCTGTCCCCTATTCCTCTACGTAACATGCTTTAGAATATTAACCTCTTCCGTCAGGGCAGTAATGCGATGCTGTTCTCGCCGGCGTGGAAGGGGTTACACAGAAAATGCACAGCATGCATTAGGTCACTAGTAATAAAACATTCATCATTCACTTTCCTTCCCCCATCTGCTGCTCCCCCAAAGGTCAAATACCACATGTAGAAAGCCGTGTGCTAGACAGTGTGCAGCTTTGTAAAGTGCATGTCACAGGATAGTGTGCAGCAGCCGCCAGCGCACACCGCCAATTCTAACAATGGACTGTGGTTTATAACCAGTCTGCTCGCTGGGATTATTAAATCTGTACGTGCGGACTACGTTAACTCTCTATAATCCCGTGAATAACTAATTCCGGCGTCCAAAGGATATACAGGAGTGTGCTAAGACCGTGGTGTATATAGAAGAGAAGGGACCAATTTTGCCACCCAGGACAGCGTCTACCCCTTTGCTTGCTAAGGGCTCATGCACACGACCGTATGCCCTCCGAGACATACGGTCCGTGAGCGGGCCATGTGTCCCGGAGCTGCATACATAATATCATATGAGTGCGGGACAATAGACCCGCGGGGCGGCCCGATGCGCACAGCATCATAGTAACCTATGATGCTGTGCGCTCCCGTGCGCACGATGTATGCCGCTCCGGGACATATGGTCCGCTCACGGACTGTATGTCCAGGAGGGCATACGGTCGTTTGCAAGGGCCCTAAAAATGCAGTTTCTCTGGACAGTCTTGCACAGATTTCCAATAACCTGGGTTGGGCCCTCTCTCTCTCTCCGGGGGCCACATAGCAGCCATGTGCTCTGCCTCTATGGTACAATACACTGTGGTGTTATCACCTGAATAACTTAGCAGCCCGAGGACTGAGCCTCTCTGCATAATACAGGCTGCTGAGAGTCCATAATGGGATGCATACTGTAGTAAAGCCTGTAGTCTGCTGACAGGGCTAACCTACAACAGCAGTATGTATTCTGCCTGCGGAGCAGTGGCGGACTGGGAACTTAAAGTGGCCCTGGAATAAATTCTAAAAGTTTTGTAGTTGGATCTAAATTGATGGAAGACAGAGCCAGCAATACCATACTGTGGCACATTATACCACCCAACAGAGCCAAATACCACAGTCCATCACAAAATACTGCCAGCAGAACAAAATACAGCCCCAAAAACTTCCACTGGTCAGCCCAGCTGTGAGGAGGGCCCAGGCGGCCCCTCTGGGCATCGGCCCACCGGGAAATTTCCCTGTATGGTCTATGGCAATGTTCCTCAACTCCAGTCCTCAGGGTCCACCTACCTACCGGTCATGTTTTTAGGATTTCCTTAGTATTGAGCAGGTGATATAATTAGTGTGCACTCTGGTGAACTACTCTGCAATACTACATAAGGGTCCATTCACATGTCCGTAGTGTATTGCGGATCCGCAATACACCCGGCCGGCAGCCCCATAGAAATGCCTATTCTTGTCCGCAATTGCGGACAAAAATAGAACATGTTCTATTTTTTTCGGGAGCCGCAGACCGGAAGATCGGGGCTGCGCTCCGGAAATGCGGATGCGGCCAGCACACTGTGTGCTGTCCGCATCTCCTCCGGCCCCATAGAGAATGAATGGGCCCGGATTCGTTCTGCAACGTTGCGGAACGGATCAGGACCCATTCTACGGACGTGTAAATGGACCCTTAGACTGAGAAAACAGCCCCCAGCAAACTGGATCTGCACCTTCCATTAAAAAACTGATTTAGATAATTATTTTAATAGTCCGGGACTCCTAGAACCAATGTGATAACAGTTGATTGGCAGGGGGATTTATTACCCACCTCAGAGGCAGTTCGCACCTAGGAACCTACTTTATTAAAAGGGGTTAGTCAAAGAAAATGTACAGCTTGCGTCTGTAGCAGAATAAGGAATGCAGCTCTGGAGTATAATACAGTCTAGAATCAGTACAGTTTAATGTAATGTATGTAGACATTGACTCCACCAGCAGAATAGTGAGTGCAGCTCTGGAGTATAATACAGGATGTAACTCAGGATGAGTACAGGATAAGTAATGTATGTAGACAGTGACTCCACCAGCAGATCAGCGAGTTCAGCTCTGGAGTATAATACAGGATGTAACTCAGGATCAGTACAGGATAAATAATGTAATCTGTGTACACAGTGACTCCACCAGCAGAATAGTGAGTGCAGCTCTGGAGTATAATACAGGATGTAACTCAGGATCAGTACAGGATAAGTAATGTATGTACACAGTGACTCCACCACCAGAATAGTGAGTGCAGCTCTGGAGTATAATACAGGATGTAACTCAGGATCAGTACAGGATAAGTAATGTATGGACAGCGACTCCACCAGCAGAATAGGGAGTGCAGCTCTGGAGTATAATACATTATGTAACTCAGGATCAGTACAGGATAAGTAATGTATGTACACAGCTAGTCCACCAGCAGAATAGCGAGTGCAGCTCTGGAGTATAATACAAGATGTAACTCAGGATCAGTACAGGATAAGTAATGTAATGTATGTACACAGTGACTGCACCAGCAGAATAGTGAGTGCAGCTCTGGAGTATAATACAGGATGTAACTCTGGATCAGTGCAGGATAAGTAATGTAATGTATGTAATCAGCGAGTCCACCAGCAGAATAGTGAGTGCAGCTCTGGAGTATAATCCAGGCTCTAGCTCACAATCAGTACAAGATAAGTAATGTTGGACAGGATATCCAGAACCACATTTGCAGGATACAGAACAGCATGTGCAATTCACTCCAAGACTATGTAGTGTAAAGTTTGGAGATCCTTATCAAGAGGCTTTTAATAGTAGTAGTTACCACAGCAGAATGCGAAAACAGCAGCAGTGAGGAGACATTACAATCCCTATTGTGCCACTCATCAGTATCCACCATGCCGTGGCTCCACCTGTGTGGACATTCCTCAACATTGATCAGGCACCATAAGGAAAATTCTGCTTTTAAAACAAAAATTCTGATTATTCCTCAGAAAATATATTCTCTATAAACTGTTGGTCCACATTGCAAAACCTTTGCAGAAATGATTTAAGTACATACGGTTTTCTTCTCTAATTACCGGAGAGCACAGATGGAGCTTAGGTCTGTCAGGTCACGTCTGACGTTGTATATGTCATGGCAATCTAAGGAATTTGAACATATGCACAAAAACAACAAAGCAAGGTATCTAGAGAGTATACAGCCAGGTAAATTAAGGAATTCTGGAAATCAGCAGCGTCCACTAGAGGGAGCCGACTGCCTACACATGTGTGCCCTGTCACACCAGGCACAGTGTCTTGTAGGGCTCGCTCAGCAGCATGCAATTAAACTTAGCGAACCGTAGCTTTATTGTGGAGAAAAAGTCCTTTCAATTTGTATGCAAATGAGCAGTTAAGTGCACTGAGGGCGGACACAAGCCGATCTGTGCACTCTGTGCTCCTCCTGCGCTCCCTTATCAACCCCTCCTACTCCTTCTTAATTGATAGGACCAGGCGACTGACCTGGCCCTGTCAATCAAGGAGGAGAGGGAGTGGCTAGCAGAGGAAGCAGGAGGAGCACAGAGTGGATTGGGCATTTGCATATTAATTTAAAGTACTTTATATATAATTTAAAGGGGTTGTGTCATCTCAGACATTGGTGGCATATCGCTAGTATAGCCACCAATGTCAGACAGGAACAGGTACCAGAGGTGAGACTCGCACCTATCTGCAGAATGGGTCCCCCAAAGGGAAGGAGAGCGCACTGCGCATGTGCAGCATCCTCCCCATTCACTTCTATGGGAGTTCCAAAAAAAACAAGCGCTCACTCTCGGCTCTTTTCAGAAGTCCTATAGACTACTTCTCCATTCACTGCACATGGGACTGCTGGAAATAGATGAGCCGGCACTTGGCTATTTTCAGAACTCCCATAGCGGTGAATGGGGGGTGGCTGCGCTTGAGCAGTGCGCTCACCTTCATCATATCCTACACTATGAATTACAATGTTATAATATATGTTTATACTTGTTGGAGCTCTGATTTTCCAATACATAACTTCATATCCTCTATATAGCCAGTGTATAGTGAAATATTTCTGGCTGTTTACAGCTACCACTAGAGGGAGCAGTCTGCATACTTACTCATCTGGTGGCATATCGCTAGGATATACCACCTCTGGGACCCGCTCCCATCTCCAGAACGGACCCCCCTGGGCTTAGAATATCCCTTTAAATATTAAAACGGTTACACCTTTCCATTTATAGTAGGAGCTACTGATACTATTTTAGTCTTTCTCTCCATGAAAAGCTTCTTTGTAGATTTTTTTTTTTTTTCGGGGTCTAAATTAAGAAAATTGTGTAAACATAAAATGGGTGTAGTGACATGCCGTTTCCTGTTCTGTCTCCCTTTCCAGTGCAGTTTGACATGATGAGGGCATGCAATCTGATTGCTACGGTTGCCCTGACCGCCGGGCAGCTCATTTTTCTCATGGGTCTAGTGGAGCTGCCCATTAACACCCAGGAGTCTCAGTGGTGGGAAGAAGCCATAGCTGCCGTCTTTCAGCTTGCAAGTAAGTATGGCTTAAAAAATAAAATAAAGTGTACGTTGATGGAAATGTGCAGAGGAAATCGGACATATGTAGATTACTGGTTAGATTTTTAATCATTACGAAGCAATTCCAAGTAAGCGGGACTATTTGCAAAAGAAGCCAGGGACTGCACTAAGAAAGGTTCCTAAGGCCGGAGCTGAACGCCAGCGGTTTGAGAAGTTGATCTCAGGAGATACCATTTCTCCTTGAGGAGATCCCAACTAGTGTAGAATCTCTCTGGGAAAAAGTATGCAAATTAGCTCTCCTCCGAGAGTAAGAAAATGGTCTTTCTAGTTCCCTATAAAGAGCATCTGTCAGCAGTTTTGTGCCTACGAGACTGGCTGACCTGTTGCATGTGTGCTTGCAAGCTGATGACATCTGTGTTGGTCCCATGTTCATATGTGCCCGCATTGCTGAGAAAAATTATGTTAATATAATATAGGCAAATGAGCCTCTAGGAGCAACGGGGGCGTTGCCTTTACACCTAGAGGCTCTGCTCTCTCTGCACCTGCCGCGTCCTCTGCACTTTAATTGACAGGGTCAGGCAGTGTCAATATGATCACACCTGGCCCTGTCATTCAGAGCAGAGAGGGAACAGCAGTTGCAGAGACAGCAGAGCCTCTAGGTGTAATGGTAACGCCCCCGTTGCTCCTAGAGACTCATTTGCATATATCAAAAAGTCATTTTTCTCAGTAATGCAGGCACATATGAACATGAGACCAACACGGATGCCTTCAGCTGCCAAGTGCACATGTAACAGGTCAATGTCCAACCTGTTTAAGATCCTCTGAACATGACTAGTGTTATCAGCCAAACCAGAGACATCCGTCAGGAAGCGTTCATTCACACTGGAATAAGTGAATGGTAAATGTTATGCAAGTCCAATTCGGTGAAAGCTGCAGGACATGATCAGAGGATAGCACAGTACCCACCTGAGTGTGGAATAAATGAAGATTTCAAAAACTTGGTTGCATCTGGGAGATTTGGAACCAATGCCTACCAGGACATTGGATTAAGACGCATCATTTTGGACCAGATGGTTTCGGATTAGTGCGTTTGCCTCCTTCCCCTACATGGTGACCGACTTCAATGGAGTATTCTGGTTGTGAGACGTTATCCCCTATCCCCGGCCGAGTAGTACTCGCCTATTTCCCAGTAACCCATCGATCTAATAGTTTCAGGATTAAGGATGACTTTTCACAACTGGAATATCCCTTCAATTTTGTCTGTACCTGAAAAGAGGTCTTCATTATTGATGCAGGAGGCCTAGATAACCGATTTGGTAATTACAGCCCGGGTATAGCTGTCCAGAACTCTGCTGCAACTGGAAACACAGACCCACATCACCAAATGGTAATGGATTTCTACCCAGATATATACCATAATCTCAACTAAGGGTCTGGGGAGGAACAAGAATGGTCTGAATGAGGGTCTTCTTGGTTCAGGAGTGCTGCTGTGCAAGGAAAAGTTTTAAAGGGGATAACTATTAGATCTGTGGAGATCCTACTGCTAGGACCACCACAGTCACGAGAATAGGGGCCCCATTACCCCTGCAGCCGCCCCCCGTGCCGGTTGGGCACGCATGCGGCCACTCTTTGCTTGGCTATCTCCGGAATTTCCAAAGAAATGAATGGAGTGGAAAAGCGCATGTGTGACTGGCCGGTCCGTTCATTTCAGGGGAGCTGTAGAGGGTACAGGGCCCCCGTACTTGTGATCGGCGGAGGTCCCAGCGGCAGGATCCCCACAGATCTAATAGTTATCTCCTATCTTAATCTAACCAGAATAAACTTTAAGGGGATGCAGATCTACACGAGCGCCGCATCACCTTCATTCTCAGGGTTGGTAGGTGTCATAAGTGGTTGGCAGATCCTAGTGACAGGCTATCACTTTATAAGATGGGAATACCCCCTTTAAATTGTGTGATCTTTGAATGAGATGTTCAACAATCCCATACAGATGTAATATTAATGTGACTACATATTTTTGCCTTCGGCTATATGCACATGACCATATCCGTTTTGGAAGGTCTTCAAACTGTGGATCCGCAAAATACAGAGACCTTTCCTCTGCAACCTGCATTTTTCTCGGTCCCATAGAAATGACTATTCCTGTCCGCAACATGGACAAGAATAGGACATGTTCTATAACTTGTGGGACGGACGTACGGATGCGGTCAGCACATGGATGACATCCACATGCCGTCCGTTTTTTTTTTTTTGTCTGTGTGTGATCCGCAAAATATGTGGATCAGACACAGACCTAAAATATGGTTCTGTGCATGAGGCCTTCTACTGTATCCTCAAAATGACCTCATCCCGGTCATTTGTGACTCAAGTGGAAGGCGGAAGGGTAGGATTTATTTGGCCAAGGACATACGTTTGTTTTTCTTGCTGTTGGGGGTTATACTCCTATCTGGGCAAAGGGGTTTCTAACTTTTTTTTACATTAGCAGAAAAGAAAACAAGAACATGATGTTCCACTAAAATGCCATGACATAAAAGCCATGAACACCTGCAGCGCGATCACAGGCCTAGCAGTTTATACAATGAAGCATTTTCCATTATCTCACTATGGCATGCTACGGGACTACCCCTTTATGCTGCTTCCTCGACAATTTTTCTCTTCCAAAGTCCCCCCCCCCCCCCCTTTCAATTTTTCATGTCCCAAGCTTTCAAGGCCCGGTTTGCATAACAGGTAGTAACAGGCATTTCCTCCTCCTGTGAGGGGACATCCTGGCGCCCTTCAGTCTCTGTCCCTTCGCCCAGTGTTCAGAGCAGACTGCTGCACAAAAAGGAAGCGAGGGGCAGCCTAAATATAGCGGCGGGGAGCGTGCATGCCGCTGTGTGCCATGAGAGACAAAATAACAACACGCTCAGCTTCCTTCCCATTCAAAACAGGCAGAACGACAGAAATTTGCTGACCCGTATTACTACCGGTGGGCATTCATACAGTACCGCTGCCACTGTTCACACTACCAGAGGATGGTCCGCAGGGACCTCCACCAATCACGAGAACGGGGGTTTCCGTGTTCCCTGCTTGAATGGAAGATGAGCTGATAGAGAGGTCATGGTAGACTTTTTGTATGATCCCTAAACAAGGGACCTGCAAATTCTCCAAATCTTACAATCTAGTCTAGGGACAATGAATAAGAAGACATGCCTCGTGGTGGTATTTGAGTCTTCCTCCTCCGACCCCAAATGGCAGAAGACTCCTTTTATTAGCAAAACCCTGGGTGTTCCCCTTACAACCCTAAAAATACAAATGGGCCAATAGGATTCTGCCACTCAGATCTATAGGTCTTCACAACATCATACCGTCTGGACGCAATAAAGATACTATAGTGCGGTAAAACCAAAGCAGAGGGATTCCTTTTCCTAGATACCTGGCGTCTCCTCTGTAGCCATCTTTTATACCAAATATTGCAATCCAGGTCTATCCAAGATTTCATTATGTTTAATTACTCCTACTATATCAGAGTATAGTGCTTGGCTATCTTTGTCAGTCCCATATAGTGGTCATACAGCATGCCCGATGTGCTGCTCCTTTAAAATGGGGGACATGGGACCCTTGTTCTCGTGATTAGTGGGGTCACAAATTCAGGATCTCGGAGATAGAGAAGCTTTGAGTCTGAGAAAAAGGGAGGCTTATATTTTTTTTAAAAAGCCTTCCCATGGACTAAAATAATAAAATCAATATTCTCCTTACCAGTCCCCGTCCGATGCTTAATGGTCTTCTGCTGGTCTCAGTCACTGGAGAAGGCGGGTTACCCCTGAGGCCAGTGACTGGATGCATCTACATTTCCTATATCAAGAGGGTATGGGAAGCAGAGACCGGTGGAGGATCATGAAGCTTCAAGAGATCGGTATTGACAGACTACCCATTTAATGAAGACATTTGGACAGTCCTCTTTTTGTTGGAAGGATGTCCTGACAATAAACTGACCACAAGCTATTCCACTGATAGGACCCCCAACTGTAATCTGTGGGAGAATTCGGCAACAAGTGTTTAAAGAGGACCTTTCACCTGGAAAAACATTGTGAACTAAGTATCCTGCCATATAGAGCGGCGCCCAGGGATCTCACTGCACTTACTATTATCCCTGGGCGCCGCTCCGTTCTCCCGTTATGTCCTCCGGTATCTTTGCTCACTTAGTTATAGTAGGCGGAGACTTAGGGGACTTGGTTATAGTAGGCAGAGACTGACCTTGCTCTCCTGGGCGTCTCCTCCTCCTAGGCTGTAGCGCTGGCCAATCGCAGCGCAGAGCTCACAGCCTGGGAGGTTTTTTCTCCCAGGCTGTGAGCTCTGCGATGGGCCAGCGCTACAGCCTAGGAGGAGGAGACGCCCAGCAGAACAAGAGTAGACTCCGCCTACTATAACCAAGTCCCCGAACATACCGCAGCGCCTCCACTGGTGAAATAAAGCATTACACTATGTCCACGGAGATCAGTGTGTGTAATTTTTGCCATGACGAGAGACGCTTCCTGTAGCCAGACTGACAAATGAAGGTCCTGAATGGGTACCCTCCAAAATTAAATCTAAATTCTCCAACGAGTTACCTGAAAACTGAGCTGACTTTTAAGTTAAAACATTTACTAAATTATTTACAAGGGGAAAAACCACCTAAAAGACATCTTCTGTTGTATCAGCGACATCAATGGTTTCCATGAAGCTCAAGAATGTGTATCACAGGGTTGGGCAACCTCCGGCACTCCAGGTGTTGTGAAAACTATAACTCCCAGCATGCACACTTGCTCGGCTGTTCTTGGAACTTACACAGAAGTTAATGGCGCATGCTGGAAGTTGTAGTTTCACAACATATGAAGAGCCAGAGGTTGCTGATCCCTGGTGTATCAGAAAGTCAAGCTTTAATAAATGCTGCAGATCAGGGGAGCACTGGAAAGTTAAAGTGGCCCTGGAAAAAACCTAAAAGAGGCTCCATGCTGTAGGCGGGTCTAAATTGACAGAAGGCGGGGCAACGCAGGTAGGCGTGGCCTGCAATACAGTAGCGCAGCACAAATTACCGCCCAGCAGAACCAGATACCACAGTGCAGCACAAAATACTGCCGCCCTGGCTGCGATAGTCAACTGTATCGCAGTCCTTAGGACGGCAATATGTCTGATTTCAGGCAGTTACCTGAGCTTTTCAGCCAAGTGCTCGATGCGCCTAGCATTAGATCATTATGTATCATTATGTAGCTGGTGGCAATGGGGAGGGCTTGGGTGCCCACCAGGAAATATCCCTGTAGGGTCTATGGCCAGACCGCCCCTGCTGCAGACCATTGGCGGGAGCCGGGCCTTAGATTTAGAAGAGTTGTATTTAAGTGGTTTTACCTTTGAGCTACGTTCTCCTTATGATGGACACACTAACAAAGCTTTACCCATTCTCTTTCAGGTTTTGTCCTAGTCATAGGTTTGGTGACTTTCTACCGAATTGGACCCCACACAACTCTATCCTGGTCCTGCTACCTAGATATTGGTGCGTGCCTACTGGCAACTTTGGCAGCTGCTATTCTGATTTGGAACATCCTCCACCGGCGGGAGGACTGCATGGCTCCCCGAGTCATTGTCATCAGCCGTACACTAACTGACCGCTTCCGCAGGGGCCTGGACAACGATTACGTTGAATCTCCCTGCTGATGAAAGCCCAAAGTAAAGAACACCCCGTGGATACTCCTGTGATGCATACGGATCAACGTCTCTCTCAGCCAGCAAGACATACCATCCATAAGTATTATACGCATACCTACGTATCACCCCATTTATCTACATACAGAGGGCCTATTCTACTACTTCAGACTTCCTAAGGACGGAGCTCTCACAATGTGTTATGGATACACTATGGAGAACCTACGGCTGTGCGTCACCATGCACATGGTCACTGTTGCTGCCAGTAAGTGGCCACAGCTTTGATCTACCTAGTGGCGGACCTTTTCACGAGGCTATAAAGCGTCAGGATCCGTCCGAGTCACAAAGATAAAAATATTAACAAGACAAATTATCTGGGGATCCTCCAGTTATGAGCCCTGCGGGGAATGAGCAAACTACACCAAAGGTCATTTTCCTAATTCTGCATTCGAGGATCTGCATAGGAGAAGATATTAGAATATAAAGTGACCCACTGTATATCCTATTAATGTATGAGAGTAACCTATAGCAGTATATTTTAATGTTATTTATCACCATTTCCATTATAAGTAAAAAAATAAAGAAAAAAGAAAAAAAGAAAAAAAATCTGCTTTGACGGTTTCTTTTGTGCAATCGTATATAATCCGTTCAACCACCAACATAGTCTGTCTTAAAAATGCACAACAGATATTTCTGGTAGATAAAAAAAAAAAAAACATAAGAAAAAAATATAAATAATGAAGCAAATTCCATTCATTGGAATCACTGTGCCGATAAAGGGGATCTCTGATCGCGGTGATGATCAGCCGACTTCAAGACCTCCAGCCAAACAGCTCATTTAGACGAGGGAAGCTGCGGCCATCCTGACATCCCCCCTGCCGCGTAGAAATGTAGTGTCACATGGCGGCCATTAAGATAAATGGCTGTCCATGTAATACATGGATGATCCGAGTCCAGTTAGCGGCTCTCCGCTTTGGCTCATAGAGAACAGTCCTAATAGTTTGTCCTAGATTAAAGGGGTATTCTGTGATGACACAGCTGCTCTAAAAGGGGTATTCCTATCTTATAAAGGGATGGTAAATTGCTAATACTACGATCCTGAACCCCATCGATATTGGGGATTGTCTCACTTCAGCAAATAGCATTTATCATGTAAAGAAAGTTAATACAAGACACTAATGTATTGTTATTGTCCATATTGCCTCCTTGATTCATTTTTCCATCACATTATACACCGCTCGTTTCCAGGGGTTATGAGCTAATCCAGCAGCAGTGGTCGTGCTTGCACACTTTAGGAAAAAGCGCCGGCCTCTCTGGTAGCCGGGATCGAAGAGGTTCACATAGGACAGTGCTTTTTCCTATAGTGTGCAAGCACGACCACCGTTGCTGGATTTCAGGGTGGTCGTAACCCCTGGAAACGAACCGTGTATAATGTGATGGAAAAAGGAATCAAGCCAGCAAAGGAAGCAATAAGGACAATCACAATACATTAGCAAGTGCCTTGTATTAATTTTCTTTACATGATAAATGCCATTTGCTGAAGTGAGAGAACCCCTTTAAGTATGAAGCGGTCACTGCTTTAGTTTAGCGCTGCATCCCTTCTAACTCTTCTCTGCATAGTGATGCTCTTGGCCCTTCAGTTCCACATGGAAACGCAGGCTGGCCCCATTCACTTGAATTGGGGGCAGCACTGAGGTTCCCCGAGCAGTGGGAGGCCGGGAGCGTGGCTGTTTAGGGAAAGTAGTGTAGAGGATGCAGTGTCGATTCAGCGCTGCAGCCACTTTATTCTCAAGTTTGTGGGGGTGTCAGAGGTCGGATCCAGTGGTGTAGCTAAAAGGGGTGCAGAGGAAGCAGTCGCTACCGGGTCCTGGAGCCTGAGGGGGCCCAAAGACCCTTGTGCCACATAAGTGGACACCAGTATTACAGAAAGTGCACCTCTGGCTGGAGGGAAGGGGTTAGGTCAAGAATTTGGCATGTGGGGGTGTCGTTTAAATTTTTTCCTCAGGCAGCACAAAGGCAATGTGCTTCCCGGCCCCTGGCCACAAAGCACTGAGGGAAAGGGGGCCCAAGCTGAACTCTTGCATCTTGGAGTCGGGAAGGAATTTTTTTCCCCTTAAGTGGGGAAAATTGGCTTCTACCTCACAGTTTTTTGTTTTTTTTGCCTTCCTCTGGATCAACTTGCAGGATGACAGGCCGAACTGGATGGACAAATGTCTTTTTGCGGTTACTATGACCCATGAGTCTTTAGCTACGCCCCTGGTCAGATCCTTACCAATCATAAAGTGATGACATATCCTTGTGATATGTCAATATATAAGATGGGAATATCCCAGTTTAAACAAATATATTAAAGGGAACCTGTCACCTGCAAAACGCATATTAAACCGACCACAGTACCTTACAGTATCCCGCAGTGTGTTGCTAATCATGTTTTTCTTTCCTCTTTGTGTTTCTTCATACTCGTTAAAAACGTTGTTTTAATGTCGGTTGGCGCTGTCTCCGAGTCAGGCTTGAAGTCAAGGGGGCAGCGGCCTCCTTGTTTTAAGTAAAGCTAAGCCCGCCCCTTACCCCTCCTCTCTACAATTAGATGGACATGCTGCCGTGAAGCCGGGATGGCGCCCTTCTAGCGCATGCACAGTACGCTGCCTGTTACAGCGTGATCCTCACTCACCCGCCTGCATTTTGCTGACTGCGGATGCGCCGGACAGTTCGATCGCACGCGCGCCAGGCCGTCACGCTGTAACAGGCAGCGTACCGCGCATGCGCTAGAAGAGCGTGATCACGGCAGCATGTCCATCTAATTGTAGAGAGGAGGGGTAAGGGGCGGGCTTAGCTTTACTTGAAGCAAGGAGGCCGCTGCCCCCTTGACTTCAAGCCTGACTCGGAGACAGCGCCAACCGACGTTAAAACAATGTTTTTAACAAGTATGAAGAAACACAAAGAGGAAAGAAAAACATGATTAGCAACACACTGCGGGATACTGTAAGGTACTGTGGTCGGTTTAATATGCGTTTTGCAGGTGACAGGTTCCCTTTAAAGTCAATGAAATGGGAAATTTTGGATATGGCACAAACCGAGGTCACACCAAACTGGCCACAATGAAAATCAGCAGGGAAGATATTAGGAAAGAAGGAAAAAGGGCACCGACCATATGCACTTTTATGCTGCTTAGGCCTCATGCACATGACCGTTGTTATGGTCCGTATCCGAGCCGCAGTCTTTGCGGCTCGGGTGCGGACCCTTTCACTTCAATGGGGCCGCAAAAGATGCGGACAGCACTCCGTGTGCTGTCCGCATCCGTTGCTCCGCCCCAAAAAATAAATAACATGTCCTATTCTTGTCTGTTTTGCAGACAAGAATAGGCATTTCTACAATGGGCCGCCTGTTCCGTTCCGCAAATTGCCGAAGGCACACGGACGGCTTCCGTGTTTTGCGGATCCTCAATTTGCGGTCGTGTGCATGAGGCCTTACTCCAACATTTCTGTACAGCCTCGTTATCACCTTTCCTTCTCCTGCCTCCTTACTACAACCTTCTCCAGATCCTCAATACAAGCCAAAGCTGCTTCCTTTTCATCTCATCATTTACTGAGCACTTCCTAAGTGGTGTGAAAATGTCTCCATTAAAGAAACAACTCGCACCCTAGTGTGGACTTCCTTGTGGATTCACAGCCCGAATGAACTTCCTCTGTCAAGTGAGAGAAGCGTCAGTCTCCTAAGCAATCACTGTCCTCCCTGAAGAGGGTTCAAGGCAATTTCCCTTAGAAGGGAATCTGTCACTTGGATTTACCGCCATAAACCAGCACTACACGAGTAGCATTGCTTACACAGACATCCACTTTTTATTCTCATACTATTCCCCCCCCCCATCCCGGTTCCCCTCACTGGATGACACTGCTGGACTCATGATCTTGCACGTACATTATGGCGAGGACTCCTGGGAGATAGCTCGTGAGTCCTTTCAATGTAATCCAGCGACATTGCAGGTAACAGGGGAGTATGAGAATAAGGCCCCTTTCACACGGGCGAGATTTCCGCGCGGATGCGCGAGTTGAATGCATTGCACCCGCACTGAATCCGGACCCATTCATTTCTATGGGGCTCTGCACATGAGGGGTGATTTTCACACATCACTTGTGCGTTGCGTGAAAATCGCAGCATACTCCTCTTTGTGCATTTTACACGTAACGCAGGCCCCATAGAAATGAATGGGGTTGCGTGAAAATCACAAGCATCCGCAAGCAAGTCCGGCTGCAGTGCGATTTTCACACACGGTTGCTAGGTGACGATCGGGATGGGGACCCGATCATTATTATTTTCCCTTATAACATGGTTATAAGGGAAAATGATAACATTCTGAATACAGAATGCATAGTACAATAGAGCTGGAGGGGTTAAAAAAAATAAAAAATAAAAAAAATAAAAATATTTTACTCACCTTAATCCACTTGTTCGCGCCAGAAGAACAGGACCTTTGATGACGTCACTACATTCATCACATGATTCATCACCATAGTGATGGATCATGTGACGGACCATGTGATGAGTGTAGTGACATCATCAAAGGTCCTATTCCTCACAGAACAAGACAGAAGAGATGCCGGCTGCGCAAGCAAGTGGATTAAGGGGAGTTAAATTTTTATTTTATTTTTTTAACCCCCCCAGCCCTATTGCACTATGCATTCTGTATTCAGAATACTATTATTTTCCCTTATAACCATGTTATAAGGGGAAATCATACAATCTACACTACAACTAACCCAAACCTGAACTTCTGTGAAGAAGTTCGGGTCTGGGTACCACAGTCAGTTTTTTATCACGCGCGTGCAAAACACATTGCACCCGCGCGATAAAAACTGATCATCGGAACGCAATCGCAGTCAAAACTGACTGCAATTGCGTTCCTACTTGCGCAGGTTTGCCGCAATGCACCGGGACGCATCCAGACCTAATCCGGACACGCTCGTCTGCAAGGGGCCTAAGAAGTACCCATCGGAGGTCAGTGTAAGCAGTACCACTCATGAAGTACTGCGGGTCATAGTTGTAAATCGCGGTGACAGATTCTTTTTAAATGTAATGGTGAAATGCTTACCCAAGAGACAACCATTTGAATATATCCTTTGGATGTAAATTTAAACTGCTCAGCCACCTAAAAAGAAATATTAAAGAGGTCCCCGAGTTCCTAAATCCTATTTTCAAATACCCTACGATGCATTCGGAAAGTCTTCAGACCCTTTCATTTTTTGTTATATTGCGGCCACGTGTTAAAAGAAAAAAATAAGTTTTCCCCCCCATGTTTCTGCACCCAATCCCCCATTATTAAAAAGTGAGAACAGGATATTAGAAATCTTTGCCAATTTATTAAAAAGGATTTTTTTTTATCTTGCATTGACATAAGTATCCAGACCCTTTACTCAGGACTTAGTTAAAGGGGTTATCCCACTTAGCGTTTCTATACTTACCTGCTGCCACCGCGCGTTCGCTTCCTGGATTCTGGCTGGGGGCGGGCTTCATCTTGATTGAAGTCTTCTCCCGGCCGTGCCGCGCGCTGGAATGAATGCGCACGCCGCCGCGCATGCGCAATGGTGACTTATTCCTACAGAGCCGGCGTGCGCGTTCGCAGCTCTGTACTATTCTGGCCGGGAAGAAGTCACTGTCGCGCATGCGCGGCAGCGTGCGCGTTCAGAACAGCGAGCGGA
The DNA here is from genome assembly GCF_014858855.1 of Bufo gargarizans. Lineage (NCBI taxonomy): Eukaryota > Metazoa > Chordata > Amphibia > Anura > Bufonidae > Bufo > Bufo gargarizans. The sequence goes on along the minus strand of NC_058087.1, from coordinate 175,841,351 downwards.
CCGGCCGGGAGAAAAGGAGTCGTCTTCTGGGCAAGCGCGACCTTCCGGCTTTTCAAGAAGAACAGTGGTCGTAACCAGGGGAGACCGAGTCACAACAATCAGGTAAGTGGGTATGAATTTTATCCTAATCGGTGGGGATTTGTTAATAAAGTATATTTACAAAAATGATCACTGTCAAATCATTAACAGATTTAACAGTGATCATTATGATGGGATAACCCCTTTAAAGCCCCTTTGGCAGCGATTACAGCCTCCAGTCTTCTTGAGATGATGCCACAAGGTTTGCAACTGGATTTGAGAATTTTCTATTATCTGCCATTCTTCTCTGGAGATCCTCTCAAGCTCTGTCAGGTTGGATGGGGACCGCCGGTGGACAGCCATTTTCAGGTCTCTCCAGAGATGTTCAATTGGGTCAAAGTCAGGGCTCTGGCTGGGCCACTCATGGACATTCACAGAGTTGTCCCTCAGCCGCTCCCGTGTTGTCTTGGCCGTGTGCTCAGGGTCGTTGTCTTGTTGGCTCAGTCTGAGGTCAAGAGCTCAGGATCAGGTTTTCATTAAGAATATATGTCTGTACTTTGCTCCATTCAGCTTTCCCTCAATCCTGACCAGTCTCCCTGTCCTCCCAAGCATTATGCTGCCACCACCATGCTTCATTATAGGGTAGATATTGCGGAGGTGATGAGAATTGCTTGGCTTCCCCCAGGCATGACGCTTAGAATTGAGGCCAAAAATGTCTAATTTTTTATTTTAATATTTTTTTTTATTTTAGCGCAAGGCCGCAACATAACAAAATGTGAAAAAGGTGAAAGGGTCTGAAGACTTTCTAAATGCACTGTAATTGTGGTACTCTGAGTTGATCGAGGGGGTTTCTGATTGAGACATCAGTTGGACACAGAAGGCAGCATCTACGAAGAGTGTCTCCCTCTCTGGAGGACCCATCGTGCCCATGTATAACACGGCCTGCCTATCACTTTCAATGGGCCAATCTAACGCTTACTTTCTCCCGTGATGACATTGCAGGGAAGTTGAACACTTGCTGACACATTCCCCTGCAGATCACAGCTGATTGCTGGGGATCCCAGTAGAGGGACAAACTGGGATCATCTTATTTGTGGACGACGCTTCTAAGAAATGAGATTTTAAAAACGGCGGACAACCTTTTTTTTTAAAAAGAGTTATCCTATAAAAGATACTGATGACATACCACTAGGATATTCCATTGATTTCCAATCGATGGAGGTCTGACCACCGGTATTTTTGGGAAAGCAACATTTTATGTAGTCTCCTGTCAGCTCTGCTCCCCGTTTTCTGGAAGCTGCATGGTTGGTCCATGACTGTAATGGGCCAAGCATGTGGCCTAGGCAAAAAAAAAAGCTTGGTGGAGCTATCAGACATGGCCGCTAGTCCCACTGCAACTTAATTTTACTGATGGGTGTGGGCCACAGTGGTAAAACCTCCTTGAACAGAAATTGATAGCCTTTTCTGGCAATATCAGGAGTGTATCGTAAAAGGAGGGGAATTATACAGGAAATATTCTACATCTTTTTTTTTTTAATCTACTCTTTTGGCTTGTAAATGGCGTGAAAATAGCACGTTTGAAAACCATTTCCTATTGATCAGTGGGCATCATGAGTGCGAGAAACACCCATGTATACGGTACATGTAGGCATAAATTTACTGCTAGTCTTACCTCTTTATGAGCTTGATGGACTTGAAGGCTTCATCCATGTCTCCTACAGTGAGGTAGAAGCTGAAGTTCAGCAAGGCATCTCGTGTTGCCTTCTCACAGTCCTCCAGTCCAATGAAATCTCGCAGGGGCTTCTTGGCCACCATATTGGGGATCTGTGGTGTGCCCACTTCTGGACTTTCAGCTTTGTCTTCATCTTCCCCAGGCTGCTAATGCACAAAGCCGTTAAGAACGACAAAGCTTGATATTGCGCATCTGGTCAGAAATGGCATTTTACAGTTTTCCTAAAGGGGTATTCCCAGCTTAGATATTTATGGCATAATCCACCGCGATTTTGCAATCCTTGTGTATCTCTAGAATAGGGGTCTTAAGCATTTTTACTCATCCGTTTTCCTGACTTGCACAGAATTAAATGGAGAAGATCACCACCTCTCAGTTTTTTCCCCGCCTGGACATGGTGGCTGGAGTCCGTCTCACCAGACGGGACGGGGTCTTGGGACCCCCCCGTTCTGGAGGCAGGTGAAGGTCCCAAAAACATCACACACTTATGGATATGCCATAAATATGTAAGATGACACTAAATGTCTCATTTTTCTCTCGTTTTATTGGAGTATAAAGGTGCAATAATGAATTACATGACATATTTCACATGACAATAAATTCAGCAAATGAGAATGCGAAATCAACACTCATAATGACATAAAACAAAAAGGAAAACAATCCGTGGTACATCGTTCTTGATAATTTTCCCCTGATCGCAGCAGGGTTTCTGACAAATGTTAGAACAATTCCTGAACAACATTACACGTGGCACCCCAGGGACCCTTTCTCAAGCGGCCATTGGTTACAAAAGTATTCCATATCTCCTATCAAAACCTACATATATATATATATATATATATAAATATGGGACCTCATCGAGTATTTAACGTACTAGTGGACGCACACCACTCCCCCCCATACTTTCTGAAATTTCTGAGGGCACCCCCTATGTATGTAAATTACTTTTTCCAGAGGTAGGATCTGGTTGACTACCTGTTTCCAGTGGTTTAAATTAGGCATCCTATCAGCCATCCATCTAAGGGCTATCGCCTTCCAGCAAGGAATAAAGTTTCTTCCAGGAATATCCTGTGATGATGAGACCACTGCTCCTCGTCTACAATTCCCAGCAAACACATCTTGGGACAAAGAGGGACGTTTCCTGGCACAAAATCTGACAGTAATGATGTCACATCTCGCCAGAATCTTTGTATATGTCTACATTCCCACAACATGTGCCAAAAGTTGGCATTGGTCTGGTGACATCTGAGGCAGTTGCTGTTCTCCATTCTACCCATTCTGAATAACCTGCTAGGGGTAAGGTAGCTCCTATGGAGGATATGCAGCTGTATCATCTTGTTATTAACCGAGGGAGAAACTCTTGTAGGAGCTGCGAGGGCCTCAGCTTATTCTGTTTTGGAGAGGGATGGGATGCAATCCCTCCGTTTGTCTTCTACGGTCAGAGGGGACAAGCTCATTTTCGTGTTTATGAGATATGTATAGATAGCTGATATGAGGCCTCTAGGGCCCTGTGTGGACAGCACTCCAATTAGTGGATAATTGGAGATCTTTCTGGAGCCCCTACCAAACTGTGCAGAGATGGGCATGTCTAATCTGGAGGTATCTGAAGAACATATGCCTCGGAACCCCAAATTTGTCTTTGAGTTGAGAAAAGGACCTCACAGATCCTTCCTCATATAAATCACCTAGGGTCTGTACCCCATTTTCCTTCCATAATGCAGCGCCATCATGTCGACTCAAATGCCGAAACAGGGTTCTCCCACAGGGGTATTGCGTCCGACAGGTCATTATAGGACTTAGGCCCCTTTCACACGGGCGAGGTTTCCGTGCGGGTGCGATGCGTGCGGTGAACGTATTGCACCCGCACTGAATCCTGACCCATTCATTTCTATAGGGCTGTGCACATAAGCGGTGATTTTCACGCATCACTTGTGCGTTGAGTGAAAATCGCAGCATGCTCTATATTGTGCGATTTTCACGCGACGCAGGCCCCATAGAAGTGAATGGGGTGCGTTAAAATCGCATAGCATCCGCAAGCAAGTGCGGATGCGGTGCGATTTTCACGCACGGTTGCTAGGAAACGATCGGGATGGAGACCCGATCATTATTATTTTCCCTTATAACATGGTTATAAGGGAAAATAATAGCATTCTGAATACAGAATGCATAGTATAACAGCGCTGGAGGGGTTAAAAAAAATAAAAAATAATTTAACTCACCTAAGTCCACTTGATCGCGAAGCCCGGCATCTCCTTAGTTGAGCAGGACCTGTGGTGAGCATTAAATACAGGTAAAGGACCTTTGATGACGTCAGATCACATGCTCCATCACCACGGTGATGGACCATGTGATTGGAGCATGTGATCTGACGTCACCACAGGTTATTTAGCCCAAGCACACAGCTAGCAGACTGGGAACGAACTACGCGAACAAGAGGATAAGGTGAGTTAACTTTTTTATTTTTTTTTAACCCCTCCAGCACTATTATACTATGCATTCTGTATTCAGAATGCTATTATTTTCCCTTATAACCATGTTATAAGGGAAAATAATACAATCTTCAGAACATCAATCCCAAGCCCGAACTTCTGTGAAGAAGTTCGGGTTTGGGTACCAAACATGCTCGATTTTTCTCACGCGAGTGCAAAACGCATTACAATGTTTTGCACTCGCGCAGAAAAATCGCGCATTTTCCCGCAACGCACCCGCCTTTTATCCGGGCAAAAAAACTGACGCCCGTGTGAAAGAGGCCTTAAGCTTAGCTGCTTCCCGTACCTGGTGGGCCAATCTATGTAATAGAAGGGTTCTTCCATGGAACAGACTAATATCTTCCAGTACTGGCCATAGGAAAAGGATCTGCAAAAAATATTGCAGATAAAATTCTGCATTGGGGAGAGACTGCGAGGAAACCCAGGTCGTAAGGTAGCGTAACTGAACCGCTAGGAAATACAGGAACAGGTCCGGGAGTGCCGCTCCCCCTGCAGCTTGGGCCTCTGCAAAGTACGGAGCGCCAATTTCCTTCTAGCCACACCCCAAATGAAGGTTGACATCATGGAGTGAAGGCGGTCAAAGAACAGTCTCGGGACGGTCATGCTAGCATGCTCCAGTACATACAGAGCCTTGGGCAGAAGGACCATCTTTATAAGGTTCAGACGCCCCATCAACGAGATGGGAAGGGATTGCCAAATTTCTTAGCAAATATAGAGGTTAAAGGCTCCGTATTCAAAGTACATGCTAAGGGGGGGGTCTCTGGTTATTATGATTCCTAGGTATTTAAACCAGTCTACCACTGGGAGATTGCAATATGTTGTAGGCCATCCTTCAGGTTTAAGGGGCATCAGAGCCGACTTAGACCAATTAATATGCAATCCGGAAAATCGGCCGAAGGTTTCAATTAGCTCAATTGCTCTGGGCAATGAATGATCCGCCCTATCCATAAAAAGGATCAGGTCGTCGGCATATAATCCGACCCGGTCCACCCTACCACCCAGGGAGATTCCACTGTAAACCCCATCTTGTCTCATTCTAAGTGCTAAATGCTCTATTGCTACTGCAAACAGGAGGGGCGACAGAGGGCACCCTTGCCTTGTTCCTCTGCCAAGGTTAAACTGACCTGAGTGTGAACCCTTCACCAGTACGTTAGCTTTCGGGTGCTTATATAACATATGTACCCACTGGGCAAATACTGTCCCAAAGCCAAAACAGTTTAGTGCTTCCAGTAGATACGGCCATTCTACTGAATCAAAGGCTTTGGCCGTGTCTAAGGATGCCACAACCCACGGCTTGTCCAAAGCTTTACCTATCTGCGTGATAACTTGCGCTCTCCTGATGTTAGTAGAGGTAGACCTCCCCGGTATGAATCCGGACTGATCCGGGTGTACAATAGATGCTATTACCCTATTCAATCTATTGGCAATTATTTTCGTAAGTACCTTATAATCTAGGTTTAACAAGGAGATGGGCCTGTACGACCCACATTCTAAAGGGTCCTTGTCTGGTTTCAGGATGACCACTATGGTGGCATCATAAAATGAGTCTGGCAATCTCTGTTGTGTCTTTGCCGATTGCAACATCTTTTTCATTTTAGGGGCCAGAATGTCACCATATCTATTGTACACCTCGATAGGGATGCCATCAGGGCCGGGTGCCTTTCCAGTTGTGAGTCCCCGCATAGCCTCTTGTATCTCCTCTAATGTAAAATCTCCCTCCAACATTTCCCTATCCTCGTCACACAATTGGGGATGTGTCACCTCCAGCAAATACGTTTTAAGCTCTTGGGAAGAATCATGTATCACTGAACTATATAATTCCTGATAGAATTCCTGGAACCTAGCAAGGATGCCCGGTGACGTTTCTATTATCCCTCCATCCATCCCTCTAATACGTATAACTGGAGGCTCTGAGGAGTTGTTCCGAGCAATGTAAGCCAATGGCTTACCCGCCTGACCTCCCTGCTCAAAAGATTGCTGTTTGAGGAAGAATAGCTTACGATCGCTCTTCTCTTGCAAATGCTTCCCTTAAGGAGCCATTCTAGCCTATTAGATTCAGTGGGGTTCCCAGTAAAGGCATTCTCAGCCACCCTGCAGGATTCCCGAAGCTCTACTTCCCTTCGGTGAGTCTCTCTTTTAATAAATGCTACGGATGATTTAATGCATCCCCTCAAGTAAGCTTTGAATGTTTCCCAGATTAGTAACTCATCTGTTATATCCCCATGTACCTCAAAAAACATGCGGCGTTGATCCGGGATTCGATCATTAGATCCCATGAGGGTGAGCCAGAAGGGGTGTATACGCATCTTGTTCCCTCTCACCAGGCCGTCCGTCAATAAAAACCTCGCCAACAGCGGAGCGTGGTCAGAGGGGCCCCTGCGGACAGTACTCAATACTCTCTAACTCAGTAAGGGTCAGCGTTCCCCATGATGTAATCTATCCTGGACAAAGCACCTCTTCTAAATGTCTCTTTTTAAAAGGGTTATCCCATCTTAGACAATGAGGGCATATCGCTAGGATATGCCCCCATTGTCTGATAGGTGCAGGTCCCACTGCTGGGACCCGCACCTACAAGGAGAACCGAGCGGAGAAAGTGCGCAGCCGCCCTCCATTCATTTCTATGGAGCCGCCGAAAATAGCCGAGCGCTGGCTTGGCTATTTCCGTCGGCCCCATAGAAAGGAATAGGAGCGGTGGCCGGGCATGCGCGGAGCGCTCCCATTCACTTCAATGGGAGAGGCGGGGATCTGTGTCTGGTGGTGGACGGACCCTGGGAAACCCGGGGTCCTCCAGCCACAACTCTCCCCGGCTCCGTTCTCGTTGTAGGTGCGGGTCCCAGAGGTGGGACCCGCACCTATCAGACAATGGGGGCATATCCTAGCGATATGCCCCCATTGTCTAAGATGGGATAACCCCTTTAAGGGCAACTAAACCTAACGGTGTCAGTTTACAATTGTGTAAATCCACTGAAGCCAATGAAATGAAGTTGGCCTCTTCCTAGCCTAACAGCTGATAACAGTGAACAACAGACTTTATCCAAAGACAGCTTTATAAGAAGTATATACCATGTAGGCCATTTACTCATGCTGAGCTGCCAGACAGCAGCATTTTTCCCTGAACAGTTCTTTCTATCCGTTGCCTTTGTTCTTGCTTGTTCCGTCCTTGCAGGCCATTGTAATCAGCGACAAAGGGCATCCTGTAACAGCTGTGCTGCACTGGCATGGGCAATGTAGGTCTCTATACAATATCCTGTAGAGCGGCGTGTCTCCATCTAGCTATCGGAAGCCAATTCCTGCTCGCTTGTGTTCAAACACCTTCCATAGTGTACGCTTGATGCAAACATACACACTGTACTTGGCCAAAAGTGCATGTGTTTTCAGTGGGTGGAGGGGAATGATCCGATATCAGACACCCCTGGTGGCAGTTTCCTGCTTTCCCATGACATCTGCTGTCAGGGTACAGTTGGGACCCCCCACCATACATATTCCGATGTCCCGCCGAAATCTGCAGGTTCAGACAACACGTGTCTAATGCATATGGGCAAATTGGGGCACAGCTTTAAACCCAATCAAGGGGCAATGGAAATTATATAGAGATGAGCGAATTGGTTCCTAAGAATCAATTTGTCTCTTAAGCAGATTTCTGCACGGGTGATGGGGTGTCCCTGAAGCAGAGGACGCTGCCCCAGCCACAAACGCAGAGTCTCAGCTTCCGCTACCGGAGCGGCTGTGCAGGCATAAGATTGTCAGGGCCGGCCAAGATGTCAAGCCCCGTCAATCAAGTGGCAGGAGGGGCATCCTCAGCGTCAGCGTCACCCTGTTGCAGGAGCAGAACTCTGCTCAATGAGACAAATCGATTCCTTCCTCATCTCTAAAATGACATGCTTCCATGGTTTACCTGTAGTGAGGTAGAAGATTAGGAATGGAGTATTGACTTATTCTAATCTCTAGTATAATTTAGCTATCGGAAAATTCCACACAAACACACAAGCACAAAAACTTAAAAGTAAAAGCATTGTATGTGTAGTAGGAGCCAAATAAAAAACATATAAAAGCTATTTCATGGGGACACTTGCATACTTACAACCGGCTGATACACACAGCCTCTCCGGAATAACAACTGAAGGCAAATGGCAAAATAAAAAAAAATTAAGAAGAATGGAATTAAATATAACACTTGAAGAAAAGTAAATGCAGAGGAACGTATATATGAGAACAGCAGAGAAGCAAACATAGACACACTGTAGACATGACAAAAATGAAGGCATGAAGAAAAAATAAGGAAGTAAAAGAATGCAGGTCCTTCTGATTTTTCCTAGAATTACGTGAATTGCTGTCACCCAGTCTCACTTGGACGGCATATAAATAGCAATTTCTCGCTCGTATCATTGGGGGACACAGAAGACCATGGGTGTAGCTGCTGCCACTAGGAGGCGACACTAAGCAAAAAAAAGTGTTAGCTCCTCCTCTCAGCTATACCCCTCCTGCAGACACTGAGCTTAGTGTCCGTAGGAGGCAGACATTTTCTTCCTGGCACAGTATTTTTCCTATCTCTGGTTCCCGTCTGCAGCTTCCGATTAGGTTTGCCAGTTCAGACAACCTTCCATGGAGTATCCGATGGCTTCTCTCCTCTCTTGTTCTGGAATTTAAGGTCCTCCTCTACATGCCTCTGCTTACCACATTGGCATTTTCCTGGGGGAACATTCTTATGAAGAACCCCCTTGGCCGTAGGTCTGAAGGGGACGTTTTTGATCCCGGAGGACACTCTTTCCCTGTCAGGTTACTGCCCAATGTTTTATCAGTTTTGGGTCTGTTCCACTGCCTTGTTGACTTTGGGTTTCTTCACTCCCTCAAGAATTTTTTCTTGTGGGCCATTCTCATGCTTGACTTTCAGGTTCTCTAGCCCTGACTTGTTCTTCATGGTCCCGCTGGAGTGTTCTTCTCTTCTGGCAGTCCGGTATGATGTGTGGGGCCTCTGCCTTCAGACATCCCTTACTTCTTCCCCCATGGGGGGCAAGTTTTGTCACCTCTGCAGTTCTTTGGCCCTTGATATCCAGATGCCATTTTCCGTTGTCTTCTTCCAATCAGTATTCCACTGATCAGTGTTTTTGTTTTTTTTTCCCTGGGGTTTTGATCCATGGGCATCACTCCTTAGCAGTCCTCTGGATCCAGGCTTCGTATTTCTCTCCTGTATCTTCCGCAATTGCTCCGTTACTTCTGGTGACTGACTTGTCTTCATTCTTGTCCATCTTGTGGATATTCTGTGTGCTCGCTGCTTCTTACTGAAGTCTCCTAAGCAGTGACTTACATTCCCTGGGCTGTTCTTTCTTCTGCCCAGCCGGGGAGTCTGCATATTCAGCCGCTCTCTGGCTGGCCTTCCAGGGAATGGGTCTTCCTGTCCCTTTTTTAGGGTTCCTGGTGTGTCTTTCCCCACATTTCTGTGCGGGGCCTTATGACCGGCCTTGGATTTGTTCTGTTCTTGTTCCCTCCCCATGATACTGCTCTTTAACATCCCATGGTCTTCTGTGTCCCCCAATGGTACGAGCGAGAAAAATAGGATTTTGTGCTTACCTGTAAAATCCTTTTCTTGCCTGAGTTCATTGGGAGACACAGCTCCCACCCTGTATATACATTGCTGGTTCTCCTAGATGGGTCTTTCTGGTTCTTATGATGACCCATCTCCGGTTTTCTACCATTTTCATTGTTTTCTGTTGGCTTCTCCTGGCTGTTCCTACTACTTTAGTACAAACTGATTAGCTCAGTGTCTGCAGGAGGGGTATAGCTGAGAGGAGGAGCTAACATTTTTTTTGCTTATAGTGTCGCCTCCTAGTGGCAGCAGCTATACCCATGGTCTTCTGTGACCCCCAATGAACTCAGAGAGAAAAGGATTTTACAGGTAAGCACATAAAATCCTATTTTTTCTGTGCCCCCTCTGCCCAGAAGACATAGATTCTGGGTATAGGTGTTGCTGGCAGTGGCACCAATGCAGCAACAGTGGGACAATCCACCATTGTTCTTGCAGTAAAGGGCACAATGCCAGAGCCACCTTGATAGCTGTGTGCAAACAAATACCCATTAAGAATTCAATGGTGACTTGCATTCACTATTTGGGGCCCATGTTGCGGCCATAATACATTTAAGGAAGAAATGCATAAAGGCTGTATTACACAGCCCGATGTGGCAGACGATTGTCAGGAGGGAAACGTTCCCTCCTGGTAATCGCCTGCTCGCTGGCGGAGCAGACCACTATTACATGCAGTGATCTCCTACGCAGCATGGGGAGGAGCGATCACCATGCCAATGCTCGACCCCATGCTGTATTGTGGGTTGCCGGTGGCAGATCGTTATTAGACACCGCTATCTGTCTCCTGTAAATGATAATTTTTTAACATGTCAAAAGATTTGGATTGCCCGGTGATCAAGAGTTTCCTCGTTCATCGGGCAATCAGCGGCAGTATTACACTGCCAGATGATCACTAACAAGCTAGTTAGCGATTATCTGTGGAAAAATTGGGCAGTGTGCTACAGGTTTAAGGGAACCATTACATTATCAGCAAGGCAGGATGAGTTGTATCTGTGAAGTGTACACTATCAGGCGAGATATCAGAGCCCACCTATAGCCAGATGAGACATTCAATTTGGGAATAGCATCCATATTTTATTACTTGACCAAAGATCATTTCATAGGGGTAGCCTGACATATCACTAGAACCTCAGGGAGGCCCACCTTTCCTAAGAATGAAGTGGATATAGCACTGATTCAGCTCTGCAGGTCCTTTACTAGAGGTGGCCCTTGGCCACCCACTGTACTGGGAATTACAGCACGACCCCATTCAAGTGAAGGGGGCTTGCTTTAGTTCCTAGCACAGCATAGCCCAGAATCCAGATAAAACTTAGGGCTCATGCACACAGCCGTGTTTAGTGGTCCGCAAATTGCGGATCCGCAAAACATGGATACCGGACGAGTGCATGCAGTCATTTTTTTACTCCTGCAGAAATGTCCTACCCCTGTCCGCAAAACAGACAAGAATAGGACATGTTCTATATTTTTTATTTTTTTTGCTGGGCCTCGGAATGGACTTGCGCATGCAGACAGAACACGGTGTGCTATCCGCATCATTGAGATGAATGGGTCCGCATCCGAGCTGGAAAATAAGCGGATCGGATGTGGACTGAAACTACGGCCGCGTACATAAGCCCTTAGAAGGAGACACTCAACCACATCATTGCTGTGACCTCTTCATTCTTGAGATTAGAGTCCAGATCGTCAGCGAATATAAAGTGAAGGCGCTCTATGTTATGGATGCCCTTAGTAGCAGAATGCATGTGAAAAAGTTAAAACAAAAATATTTTAGCCGCAACTCATTGGAAGTGTTCTAGGATCAGTCTTCGGGGTTTTGTGTGAAGAACTGCTGTATGGCAGCACGTCGCCATCTAGCTACACATGCAAATGAGATTGAAGCCAGCAAAGCCATGTCCCATAATGAGAAATTATATGGCACTCTTTGCACATGTATGTGTTTTTCTCTCTCCAGGAAGGAAGTACAAGAAAAATCCACTTACATGTCCTAACATGTCCTTACATGCTCCATCACTATGCCCGAAATGCATACATTGGAGGTAAGCACTGGTATCTATTCCCTGGATAGAAGTGATCACCATTTTTCTGCATAATAACAGTTCACTCACCTTTCTTGTGAAATAATAATGTGGGACCTCAATACCGAGAAGGGACTGGAAAGAGATAGGTCGTGGAAAGCTTTCCTGAAGTAGTAGGCCATGCTCCTGGGTGCTGAAAAATGACATAACTAGCACGTCCTCCTGTAAGTAAAGGAATCAGAGTGGTCAATTAATGATCCAGTTCACTGGAATGTGTAAAAGGGGTTGTCCAAGTGTTTAATACTAAGGCCCGATCCTCAGAACAGGTCATCAGTATTTGATTGGTGGGGGTCCGATTCTGTTTGAAGAGGCCGCGGTGCTCCAGTAAATGCCGCGGTCTCCTTGCAGCTTAACGAGCACAGAGCCATCCATAGGATAGCAGCTGTACTTGGTATTGCAGCTCGACCCCATTCATTGGAGTGGGATTGAGCTGCGCCTAGGTCATGTGACCCTCGCCGATCAGATATTTATGACCTATAAAAAGTATTGAACACTCAGACAAACCCCTTAATTTGATGAGACAAATTGTTAACTAATGAGATAAAATGTTAACCAATATTAAATATGTAAATAGAAAAAGGATCATAAGAAGCGATGAATAAATGAATGGATACATTTAGAAATAATCAGAGAATAATACACGCCAATACGCGCAGGAAGGGAGACGGCATGTGCACACTGCGCGAGCCATCTCCCCATACAGCTGATCGGTGGGGGTGTCGGGTGTCAGACCCCCGCCGATCTGATATTGATGACCCATCCTGAGGATAGGTCATTAATATAGGAGAGCCCGGAGAACCCCAGTTAAGCTTTCTACCTTTCTAGTTATTTTTTTTTCCCCCCAGAACTCAGATCATTACCTTTCCATGAGGAACCTCCACAAGCTGGTTGCGATTTGGTGATGGGTGCACTGAATTTGGGACAGCCAGCATTGCCTCACATACTAGTAAGCGTGGCTCACTTTGATCCCAGAAATGACTGATCGGGATGCGGTCAAGGAGTTTTATGTTCTCCGGAAGGTTCCTGTTGGTAGGAAATAGATGAGAAAATCGCCTCAGATAAGAATACCCCAGGATCTTGTAATGCGTGCAATGTCATACGCCAATATTATTATTAGACTTTAAATTTAGAGATTACGTTGACCTGTACCCCAGTACTACATGGACACACATGTTGCCAACCAATCTACTCTCTACCAAGAGGGAGAAACCTCAAGCAGCTCGGATTATCTCTGTACATGAAGCCTCTTCACAGCACGGCCACAGAGTTTTTCCGATCCTGTTAAATGTCACCACACTCGGGGATCTTGACATTTCTGTAGCGCCAGTAATGAATTTTTACCCCTCCAGCAATCTTCGCTCAGGGAAAATCTGAAGTTGGCCACAACACATATCCCACCCAGAATTTCTTACGTGTCGATATTGGATGGAGAATCCTGTTGATCAGCCTGGCCATTCCAGAAGTCAAAGAACGACATGGTATCCAGGTCAACATCGTAGAAGTACATTTTGGAGTCTAGGTGACCGTCAGCCTGCAGAAGAAAAAAAAAATTTAAGGGTGAAATGAGATGGGTTTAAAGGGGTTGCTTCTATTAGCGCACATGGACATCATGAAGGAGTCCTTTGCTTGGACCACTTCTCTATGAGCCAGAACAAAGTGCTTCTTTGTAGGAGCAGCTACCTTTCCGATGAACTGGGGTCATCCTTTGATTACACAGTTCTCCATCCATGGATGTTCATCTGAATAGTCACCATGTAATACTACATTTCTCCTGCAGTGGCCACTGTTTGCCAGTTCGGAAAGCGGGACCCTAGGGCGATCGATCTGATCAGCTAATCAATCCGGGGGCTGCATTTTTACATTAATGCTGTGCTTAAATAAAGTACAGACGCTAGGGCTAGGTCATTAGTGGGATTATATGGGGAACCCATATAAGCACCATGTGCCCTCAAATTAGAGACATTTTTCTAACTTATTAAAATTATGAGATTATTTACTGAAGGCGAGCAGTTAGAAAGACTTGTACAACGCATTTTAAGATCTCACTGATGCTGCAAAGACGTCTTGGGCTACATCCTATAGGATAGTTCTGGACTGGTCGCATTACGTATATTTAGTGCCACCTAGTGGCCACTAAAAATGTTACTAACGAAAAAATATCTACAAAAAAGCTTCTAACTATATGTATATACACACACACACCTCAGTTTGAGCCTGCTTTAGCAGATTATTCTGAACTTATCCTCAGAATTGTTACAATGGATCCGCAAAAAAATAAAAATAAAAAGGCATACGGATGTCACCCATTTTTTTGGGGTGGATCCTCAATTTGCGGGCCGCAAAACACATACGGTCGTGTGCATGTAGCCTTAGCCAAAAATGTCCGCTATTTGTGGGTCTCACCTATGGGACCCACTTCTGTACCAAGAAAGAGTCCCATCACATACTGCAGGAATGCAAAGGAGCATTGTTCTCTCCATACACTGTTAAGGGACATCACTTTTTTTTTTTTATACGATCCTGTAAGTGAATACTTAATGTTGTTTATTTAAATTTTTTTCTTTAATTGAAAAGGGGGGGGGGGGAAAGGGGGAGACTCTCTGGATATCATTTTTTGAAATGACTCTATGTATTCCAGTTCCTGTGTCTAAGGGCCCATTCACATGACCGTATGAATGAGCCTGCATCCCTTCCGCAATTTTTCAGAACGGATGCGGACCCATTCCGCACTCGTACTTCTGTTCCGTGTCCCCGCAAAAAAGATAGAACGTGTCCTATTCTTATCCGCAATTGTGACTAGAGCACCCCACCTCTCCTTTGCTATCCCAGTAGTGTGGATGGTCATGGCTTCTCATATACTAATCAATGCACTGCAGTATTTTATTTTATCCAGGCCTAGGAGGAGGAGAACAGAGCAGTCATCCTGGGAGTCCTTCCAATCACCCATCTATTATTCTAGTGGTGATTAACCTGCAGATAATCCATTCCCTACTATCATCTCTCTGTGTTGACTGCTACAGAAGGGCAATAGTTTGTACTTCATTTTCAATGAAATAGGGCTGTAGAATTTTTAAAAAAAATAAAAAATTATAAGCATAAAATAACCTACTTTTTATAAATATTGGCTCAGATTTACTAATGTGTCTGTGCCAAAAATCTGTCTAAAAAGTAGTGCAAATTGGCGCATCTAGGGTTTTTACTCTCCCCCCCCCCCCCAACATGTTCGACAAGGGGGTGGAGATTAGCAGAAAGGGCGGGGCTTCACATAAAAGGGGTGGGCCTAAGATGCTAAATTGTGTGCCAAAATTGTGCCAAAATTATGGCATAAAAATCTGTCTCAAAGTATGCCAACCAATAGTTCGTATAGAACTATTTACCATCCAGCCTAAGCCCCCAGCAGGGCCTGTCTAAGAGCACGCCATCTACAGAACTGGTAAATCTGGGTCACTGAGCGTTTTTTATTATTTTTTTTTATTTTAAATATCCCTTTCTGATGGAAGTGTCCCTGGTAAGGGGGATGCTGGAAGTCTCTGATTACCGTCTTCTTCCCCTTTTCAGGACACATACATACTAGGGTGGGCCGAGTATGTATGGTTATATGGGGGGGAAGGGGGTCAAGAGGAATGGCTGCCGACCACAAGTGCCCTCTTTTGGTGACAGTTATACTAACTCCTTAGATTTCAATGGTAAGCTCTACATGGAAATATGATAAGACTGCTTCAAAGACGATTATTCTGCGAGAACATTCCGGTGATGGCTCATTTCTTAGACAAAAACCATAAAATAATAGGCAAAAACATCTAGGCACGTGAGGACAAATAGTCAGGGAATCCTTCCACGTACACAAAGCATTTAACATGAATGTTCCTGTCCATTCAGTAGACCGATTTACGTAAGAGGTTTAAAACTGGGAGAGCTTAAATACCTGGCCGTCTGGTGAACACAAAGTAAAGGCTAAAATTATTATATTAGGGGAAAAAATAAAGCTGTGTAGGGAAAATTTCAGAAATTGCTCTCGAGAGGTTTGCTTGGCGAAGGATATTTTTATAAAATATATAAAAATGTATATATATTTTCTTGCACTTACTGTATATTACATAAAGAAAAATGTAAAATTTTTTGCATCGCCATTTTCTGACAGCCATAACTTTTTTATATTTCTGTCCACAGAGCTGTACAAGGGCTTGTCTTTTACAGGACGAACTTTAGTTTTTATTGGTACCCTTTTTGCAGTATGTACGACTTTTTGATCACCGTTGTTCAAATTTTTATTTTTATATTTTTTTGGAGGGGGGGGGGGTCACTAACAAATGGTGAATGAACTGTTATTCTTATTTTTTCCCCCCTGTTATGAAGTTCACCGCACAGGAATTTATTTTTTATATTTTAATAGTTCAGACATTTTTGGACACGGCGATACCTGATGTTTTTTTATTTTTATTGTTAATATATTTTTATATGTAAAATTGGAAAAGGGGGGGATGATTTAAACTTTTAATATTTTAATGTGTTTTTTTTTTGTTCTACTTTTTATTTCATAACTATTAGCCCCCCCTTAGGGGGCTAGAACCTGGGATCTTTGATTCCTTGTCCTATTTACCCTATAAGAGATCTATTAGGGCGAGTAGGATTTTTACACTGTCCCTGCTACCCTGTGCTTCGTGCACACAGCGGCAGGGAGCTTACCATGGCAGGCCTGAAAGGCTTCAGCAATTTCACAACGGGGACTCCAATCAGAAGGCAGAGGTAGCTGACTCCTCTTTCTTACCCGACAGGTGCCGTGATCTGCATTGATTGCGGCACCTGAGGAGTTAAACGACAGGGTTCCCCATCATGTATGATATAGACTGTCTCTGCTGCATACAGAACGGGTTCACTGCAGCAGCCCTCTCCATACATTCCCTCAACCACTGTGACGTACGAGTATGTCATGGTGGTTGAAGGAGTTAATATGCAATCATGTGATCGAATATCCAATAGACTGCAATGATTTAACATTGCAACCTATTGGAGATTCAGTCTGTTCCTATGAAGCCCTGTTAGGAATCTTGCTGTGGCAGAAGGCCCGAGGCTGCCATAGCAAGCAAACGAATCCTTTGATCTCGGCGCAGGGAACCATTCTGTCCCCCTGAGTGTAGCGCTCTTGGAAGAAGACAGCTCAGATGCCGTGTTTGCAACTGACCATGGCATCTGAGGGGTTAAATGTCTGTGATTGCCGTTATTACCAATCACATTCTCTGCCTCCAGGTTTTTTGCTGTGTAAAACAACAGGCGTCGGGTGCCATCTTTAAAGTCCTTTAGGAGTTATTAATCCTGCTAGAAGTTTATGAATAAGTTGGGGGGGGGGGGGGGGTGTCCCTGAACAGTTTGACAGTGGCAGCACTGATTGGATAGTGTCAGATTGTGTAGGTGCCTCAAGTGGTAACACCCAGTTGACAATTCATTCATAAACTTCTTGTGGGGATAACATAGGAATGGCACAATGTAGAGTCATAAGAAAAAGGCTCCACAAATGTTTTTAATGTGGAATACAATTAACGTATTTTTTGCAGCTATAAGACGCACCTTTCCTCCCAATGTGCGGGAAAAATGGCAGTACATCTTATAGGAAGAATACTAGTGAGCATTTCCATTATGGCTTTCATAATGGAAATGCTCACTAGGCCTCAGTAGGTCTGATCTGAGGTCTAATTAACATTGGGGTCTGATCTGAGGTCTGATTGGGGGTCTAAACTGAGGCCTAATTAAGATTGGAGGTCTGATTAACACTAAAGGTCTGATTGGCGGTCTGATTTACACTGGGGATCTGATCTGAGGTCTGAGCTGAGGCGTAATTAACACTGGGGGTTTGATCTGAGGTCTGATTAACACCGATAGTCTGATTGGGGGTCTAAACTGAGGCCTTATTAAGATTGGAGGTCTGATTAACACTAAAGGTCTGATTGGCGGTCTGATTTACACTGGGGATCTGATGTCTGAGCTGAGGCGTAATTAACACTGGGGGTTTGATCTGAGGTCTGATTAACACCGATAGTCTGATTGGGGGTCTAAACTGAGGCCTTATTAAGATTGGAGGTCTGATTAACACTAAAGGTCTGATTGGGGGTCTGATCTGAGGTCTGAGCTGAGGTGTAATTAACACTGGGGGTCTGATATGAGATCTGATGAAATTGAGATCTGATGAAAAATATTGTTTGTCTTATTTTAAAACCTAGGTGCGTCTTATAGGGTGAAAAATACGGTATGTATGAAGGAAAAAACTGCTTAATTTTGGACAATGCTTCTAAAAGGTAGATTTCAAGATTGATAATACAGGCGATGACCAAATCAACCTTACCCTGTTGGCGAGGATGCTGACTTTACTGCCATTGGCATTGCACCTGATAGACACAATGCTGCCCAGTCCTGGCACTAGCTCAGAGAGGTTCTTACAATTGCTGTGGGCTTTGGCCTCCCTTTAGATAAACATAAAAAAATGTCAGTACAATCATAGAGCGGCAATATGAGAAGGAGGACGTGATGAAGAGAACATTTTCCTAGAGTAATTCTGATGTCTATGGCAGAGTTATTTATATGCACATTCACGTGCGCCAGCTCTGCCCTCTGTTTCCCATTCTACTAGATAAGTGTATTTGGATCTGTTGTGTTGGCAGCAATGACAGATCATTGATATCTGGACGGTTAGGAGAAGATTAAGTAGTGTATTCATCCAAAGCAATTACTGTACCTCCTAGAAAGGTCAAAAAGCTTGAAGTGGGCGGCATCAGTGGCCACCACTAAGAAAGTACCGCATATGTCCAGCATGCATGGGTTTCCTTCTGCCACAGAGAATGGAAGCAACTGCTTGACCGTCCCCTGGAAAATAAGAAAGACAGAAAAACATCAGTAGGGATGACAAGGACTGGAGATTACTGGGCAAGCAATTGCAACGGTGCATAAAGGAGAGCGAAGCTACAAGCAAGCACAGGCAACCACAACAATAGCAGAACAGTTTTAAAGGGGTCATGGCAGGATTGATGTAAAATTTTTATTCAGATATCATAATACACGACGATCTCTTTCTAGGAACCAGCGCTGTACCTCACATGGATCCAGAGATCTCCCCATTCATTGCTGCAACTGTTCTGTTAGATTCTCTCTAGGCTGGAAGCTCAGGGGGCATGTCCTTTCTGCTGCAGCTTGTTCTCAACATCACAACTCAGAGAGTGTGTCTTTTCCACTGCAGCTCTTTCCCTGTAACTGCCACAGCTTCTAACAGAAGATATGGCTGGTTACAGTTGAAGATTTAAACTAAACGCGTGCGACCACTTCAGTGAGGTGGACGCAGAGATAGGGAAAAGAACAAACAGCAGGAGGCACTGTACAGATACAATTTGTGGAACAGCTCAGTTGCTATACTTAAAGAGTAACTAAACCTTTATATGAAGTTTTGATATGTTGTCCCTAATGCCCAAATAAAACTTTTTCTAATATAATCAATTTTGTTTTTTTCTATGGTCTCATGCACACGACCATTGTGTGTTTTGCGGTCCGCAAAACACTGATGGAGTCCGTGTGCGTTCCGCCAATTGCGGAACGGCACGGACAGCCATTGATATAACTGCCTATTCTTGTCCGCAAAACGGACAAGAATAGGACAGGTTATATTCTATTTGCGGACCAAGGAACGGAGTGCTGTCCACATCTTTTTCGGCCCCATTGAAGTGAATGGGTCCACATCCAAGCCGCAAAAACTGCGGCTCGGATGCGGACCAAAACAACGGTCGTGTGCAAGAGGCCTTAGTTTTTTATGTCCCTAAAGCGCACCATTCCCTGTGCGCTTAAAACTCAGTTCTCTGACTGTTCAGCGGTGTACGGAGTACGGAGTGTGAAATTTATGAATGCGGCCGCAGAGAACGGAGAATTGGCAGAAGCACACATTGCTGTTCCTGCGCGGGCAGGAGTAGCAATATGCGCTCCTGCCCATTCATACATTTCACACTCCGGTCTGTCCATCTAACTATTTGCCAAAATGCCGGATTACGCAACTGGACTGTCTCAGCTATGGCTTCTGAATTAGAATTCATTAATATATTCTGTTATATCTATTATTCACTATAGTGCACATTGCTGCCGTCTCGTGGCCATTGTTAGATTTGGTTTATGAAGTTATCTATGGTTGTAATTCATTATGTCATTCATCCTGTAACTCCTAATCTATAAAGTCATATCCTGTGTCCTGTAGTCATTTCCTGTTTGTCAGACATGCATCACAGAGCTGGAGAGAGGATTTTTCTTTAAACCTCTATCATTATTTCGCAATTCATAAATTACCTAAAGGCATATCTATTATATCTCCTTCATTGGAATTCTACATTCAACTGATGTCGCTAGGGGAATGATTATAGTAAGTTCACCATCTTCTACGACTTGTAAAGAGATTGCCACTCACACTCATCAGAAACATCTCTGACGGACATTGGTCACAGAATAGCTGTGTGTAAAATTACAGTGTTCTGACATTGGAACAGAATATTGTAATTGCCCTATCCAGCATATGCTGACACCAGTGCCGCCCCACGGATCCCTTGAATTACAATACCGCTGCATGTAGCAACATTTTATTCAGGAAAAGGCCACTACTGATGACGGAAACCTAGAGGACCCAATTATAGTGAATTGAATCTGTCGGCTGCTAGCGGTGTCCGATATATGCAAGATACAGTGATTGTGCTATTCTGTTTCTATGCCAGAACAGAATACCGGAATTTCAAATGCCAATATGAACATAACCAGTTTTAGCCTTTTAAGGCTATCTCACCGTCTGCAGGAGAGGGGCACAGCTGGTAGGAGGAGCTAGCACTTTTTGGCTTAGTGCGACACCAGCTATACCCCAAAGTTTAGATAGAAGCATGCATATAATACTCTTAAACACAATAAAAAAAATTGGTGGTTGCTCTGGTTAAAAGATAATGATCTAAAAGGGGGACCCCTCTGTTAACTCACAATTCCCTATTAGGGTATTGGAAAATGGGTTTTCTAAACAGAGAAAATTCAGGCTAAATAATTCTATATGGATCAATGACACATGAAAAAAAGAGGACATTAATGATGCCTGGAATCTCGGACAAACACTGATTTCAAGAGTGGAAAAAACTTTTAGGGCTGAAACCCCTTTGGCACTATGGGATACAGATCTGAAGATCATAATGACAGGATTCACCTTTAAGAATTCTGCAGATGAAAGGACGTTTGAGTTACATAACCATGCAAACATATCCGAGTTGCTTCAGACTGAGCACCTGTACGTACCTGCAATGTACGAATTTGGACTCTGCCAGGCTCCACAGTGTAGATGTTCTCTTCATGAATTGCCAACACAAGAGAATCGCTGGCGAAGGAACCTGAACATGAAATTACATTTTATGTTTGTTTTAAAATTGTTTTTATTGTTTTCCAACACGAAATAAAGCAACAACATAAAGGTCATCACTATCTCAAATCCCTGAAATTATACACACACCCTGAGCATACATCCTAAACAAATAATCGTATAGTTGCACATATCAAATAATCACAAGCACATTGTTTTCCAAATGACATCCTCTAAGAAAAACATCTCTGTTCATCATAATCTATCAGGTACATGCATATCCACTATACATTTTAATGCACTGACCTTAATTTTTTTAAATATAAACCAAAAAGAAACAAAGACAAGGACAATGGGAAAAAAACAAAGGGAGGGGGGGGGAAATAGCTTTGTAAAAACACGGAATTCCATCAAGGCAGGCGCGAAGTGCAATGTCTAGTGCTAACTCCCACCAGGAGTAATCAGTGTGAGTGTTTACAACCGAAGGAGACCCGTTCAGAGGAAACCAGCTCAGAAGGAGGAGTCCCACCATCGCAAAAATATTCCTCTCGCAAAAAAAAAAAAACTCAAATCCCAGAAAAATTCCTAAATGTTTTCCATGGATTCCAGATATTTTCGAACTGCATAGGGGTGCGAGCATCCCAGTGCGCGATTTGTTCTAGACGGTATAATTGATCGCATTTGAGGATCCAATTTTGAATAGTTGGCGGGTTTGGTTGTTTCCATGCTATTGCCAATATAAGTCTAGCTGCTGCTAATAATGTGTTACATAACAGGCGTCTATTTTTGGGGCACTTGATTTCACCCAGAACACCTAAAAGGCAAATTTTCGGAGATATAGGCACTTCCAGGCTACAAATGTCAGATATAAGTTTGCAGATCTCTTGCCAGTAAGAGGTTATCTTGTCACACTCCCACCAGATATGTGTATGTGTGCCTATCTCTAGGCTACACCTCCAGCACACAGGGCTACATTCCGGAAACATACGATGAAGTCTTTGAGGTGTGTAATACCATCTTGTTAGAACTTTATAGCTGTTCTCTTGCAGCTTGACGCACATGGACACCCTAAGAAACGCTCTGAGTGCATGTTTTACTTCTAAGGGGGATAACTTGAATCTTCAGCTCTGCTGACCATTGCTGAATAAATATAGGGGTTTCTGACCCTTGAATTGAAAGTAGTAACACATATAGTTGTGAGATTTTCCCTTTTGGTTCCTTTATTTGTAAAGCTAATTTTTCAAATGGCGTGTGTGTTGTCACTATCGGAAGTGATGTTAAGTGCTTTTTAATCTGTTGGAGTAAATAGGCCAGATGAAAAGTGGAAAGGTTAGTCAGCGCCGGAAGAGAACGCAAATCTTCGTATGTAAGAACATCCTCATCTATACCTAGGTTTAAAATAGGTGTTGTAATAGATTTTGCCCTTGCTTGTATTAGTGTCAGATAATTTGGGGTTAATACTGAAAGCCATTTAGATTCTGACCATGTTTTTAATGAGTATATAGTTATGGAGCTAGCTGTCCTCAATGTCTTTCTGGCCACTGTACCTTCCATAAACAACAAAGAGCGCAAAGGGATTTTAGCCATGCTGGACTCAATTGAAAGATCTAAGCGATTAGAATAACTTCTCAACCATTCCAAGCAGCGCAAGCACATCACTGCTTTGTGGTATAGATATACATCTGGTACCCCCATTCCTCCCTTAGCTGTCCGTTGCTTGACCTGTTTAAAAGGTATCCTAGCCTTTTTTGCACCCCATAAAAACTTTAGAAGGATGCTTTGGATTTTCTTAAAGAAGGCCCTGGGAATTGGAATAGGTAACGCCTGAATGTAATACAAAACCGTTGGCATTAGAATAGCTTTAATCAGAGTTCTACGACCAAACCACGAGACAAATGGGATATCCCAGGAACTTACGAGATCTTCTATACGTTTCGGAGTGTGGAAGTTCTCGTGATATAACCGGGAAAAGCTAGTGGTCAAATTAATTCCCAAAAAAGTGATATGGTCCGTAGTCCAATGAAAGGTCGCAGTGGACTTTAACCTCTCCATAGTCGCCACCGGTAAAGACACATTCAAGATCGTAGATTTAGATAAATTTACTAAGAAATTTGACAATTCAAAGAAGTCATGGAGTAACGACTCAATCTCTTTAAAGGCCGTATCAGGATTTGTAATAAACAGTAACACATCATCCGCAAAAGCTGCAGTCTGATGGTTCTCTGCACCAATCTTAACACCTTTAATTGCGGTATTGATCCGAAAAGCCTGCATGAGGGTTTCTATCACCAACACAAAGAGCAATGGGGAGAGAGGGCAGCCTTGTCTCGTCCCATTTGATATACTGAATGACGGAGACAGTGTGCCATTCACCAGAACACGCGCGGTAGGCTTTTGATACATTGATGAAATTACATTTTATGAAAAGCTAAAAAGGTGTGGTGTTTGGATAGCTGGACTACAGAACGATGGTGTACCTAACATAGGGACAGACCAAGTGTCCGCCATGAGGCACTTGGAATCAGGTCCCAGTCCTGGTTGGATCTCATGCTTTTTGTGTTTGGGCGGCGATGAGCAACACAGGACTCTACAGAGACCGTTCACAGCGATATCCATCAGTTTATCTGCCTCTCGGTCACCAGCTCTTCTCCCTCCTCTCCTGATCAATCATCAAAGGACTTTCATTTAGGTCATAAATCAAGTTAGAAGATCATTCAGGAAAGGAGAGAGGGGCTGGAGACAGAGCCCTCAGATCTCACTGTAATCTGCAGCTTGCTATATACTGTGGAACATACAAGCTGCAGAAGTCAAATGGTGCAATTTATTTTTTATTTTTATAAAAACCATATTTCAAAGAATGTTTTTTTGGCCAAAAGTACATGCATATAAATTAAACAAAAGCCCCAAAAGAGTCCATAGCTTTAAAAAAGTGTAAAACTAGCCGCAAACCTAAGCTGTCAGCCAAGCATCGGTGAATGATAACTGATACAATGAGAACTTTAATAAAGTATCTGGGAATAAGGGGAAAACTGTAGTGGGTTTCTAGCATTTGACATTACTTCTCCTAATACAACACTCTTTAAATTCAATTATTTTCATTGTCCAATTGTGGGCGAGATGTATCAGGTTCCACTTCATGTTTTCAGCCCATCCTAGCAATACGACATCATTCATCATTTTCCCTGCTTCCTACGGGAAGTTAGCCCTGTTACAGATCATTGCTTGGCGGAATTACAATATATGCCAAGACTGCTGTAATGATTTATAAGATGCATTAACCATCTGACAGGCATATACAGTCGACTCCACAACACCGCCGAAAATTTGCTTAGCAAAACTATTAACTAAAGTAAAGCAACAGAAGCGAGCGAAAGATTTTGATCATCAACAAGAGTGCCCTATAGCTTGTCCATGGGGACATCAGAATCTATGACATCTCTGAAGGTCTTGTACCTTGGTTTACTTCACCTTCAATCTGCTGTCATAGCTCTGTATAGAAACAGCATGGTGCCATCCTAATCGAGAAAACAGGGATACATGCCGTGCCAGCCACCCTTTATCTACACTCCTGGCAGGAGCAGATTGGGAACTTAAAGTGGCTCTGGAAAAAGGACCTAAAAGTGGGCCCGAGTTGTAGACGGGTCCAAATTGACAGAAGGCGGGGCAACACAAGTAGATAGAGACAACAGAAGTAGGCGGGGCCAGCAATACCATAGTCCAGCACAAAATACCGCCCCAGCAGAACCAAATACCGCAGGGCAGCATTCACGAGGGTTACCTGATGCTCCTACATTAATTAATGCTGAGAGCAGTAGATCGTTATGTACCTGGCCAGCGGCTGTGAGAAAGCTTTGGGCGGCCTCCTGGGCATTGGCCGACCGGGAAATATCCCTGTAGGGACTATGGCCACTCCACTCCTGACTCCTGGGTAAGACTGGGTTCACATATGCGCTATGAACTTTGGCAGCTGAACTCTGGCAGCCTTTTCCGGTGCAGGAACAGACTGCGGGAGTTGACTGTATACAGCATAGCCGGATACCACCATGCACCGCCAGAGCCCCATTCATTGTAATAGGATCAGGCGGCTTTCCGACATATATGCCATCTATTGGCTGGACAAAAATGCTGCGTGTAGTATTTTTTTTTGTCCGTCCGAAAGCCAGCATATATGCCAGATACAGTCAATTCCAACAGTCTGTTCCTCCACCAGAACAGACTGCCAGAGTTCACAGCGCTTAAAGAGGATCTTTTATCGGTCCAAACATTGTGAACCAAGTATCATGATCTGTACAGCGGCGCCCAAGGATCTCACTGCGCTTACTATTATCCCTGGGCGCCGCTCCGTTCTCCCTGCTATGTCCTCCGGTATGTTCGGTCACTTGGATATAGTAGGAGGAGACTGCCCTTGTTCTCCTGGGCGTCTCCTTCTCTCCTAGGCTGTAGCGCTGGCCAATCACAGCGCAGAGCTCACAGCCTGTGAGAAAAAGAAAACCTCTGAGGCTGTGAGCCCTGGGCTGCGATTGGGCAGCGCTACAGCCTAGGAGAGAATGAGACGCCCAGGAGAACAAGGACAGTCTCCTCCTACTATAACCAAGTTCCCTAAGTCCCCTCCTACTATAACCAAGTGACCGAAGATACCGGAGGGCAGAGCAGGAGAACAAAGCGGCACCCTGGGATAATAGTAAGTGCAGTGAGATCCCTGGGCGCCGCTGTACAGATCATGACACTTAGTTCACAATGTTTGGACCGATGAAAGGTCCTCTTTAATCAGTGTGCAGTAGCCTGGTGCTCAAAACAACCACATACCTGAATTTTTAAGAGTGGGTCCACTAAGTTCATAGACTGTCACCAATTTGCCATTCCATACTGCAACAGAATCCTGAAATTATAACCAAAAATTTAACCATTTGTTAAAAATATTCTGCAGTTCCATTTGTCCATGCAGTGTCAAATGCAGGGAGCTCTATCTAACCTATGGCTCTCCAGCTGTTGTGAAACTACAACTACCAGCATCCTCTGACTGTGGCTTGTAGAGCATGTTGGGAATTGTCATTTTGTAAAAGCTTTAGAATCATAGGTTGGAAACCATAAGTCTAATGCCAATAAGCAACTGCATATTTAGCTCTGCCCATAACGAGCGCTGATCCACAAAATGCAAGTCAATCAGCGCTTGTTATTGCTTTCAATTTCACTGTTCAATGATCGTAAAACAGGGGGTGAAGCAGGAGTGCTGCCTGAGATTTTAGAGACTACATAAAAAACATACGACCAGCCAGCCAACAAGCATTTGCTGATTGTGAACGAACATGTGAAAGGCCCTTAAAGTTCATCTGTCAGCAGATTTATACCTATGACACTGGCTGACCTGTTAGGCTACTTTCACACTAGCGTTTTTTGTGGATCCGTCATGGATCTGCTAAAAATGCTTCTGTTGCAATAATACAACCACATGCATCAGTCATGAACATATCCGGTTGTATTATGTCTTCTATAGCCATGATGGATCCGTCATGAACTCCATTGAAAGTCAATGGGGGACGGATCAGTTTTCTATTGTGCCAGATTGCGTCATAGAAAACGGATCCGTCCCCAGTGACTTACATTGTGTGTCAGAACGGATCCGTTTGGCTTAGTTTCGTCAGACGGACACCAAAACGCTGCCTCCAAAGCGGAATGGAGATGGAACTGAGGCAAAAACTGATGCATTCTGAGCGGATCCTTATCCATTCAGAATGCATTAGGGCAAACCTGATCCGTTTTGGACCGCTTCTGAGAGCTCATGACGGATCTCACAAACGGAAAGCCAAAAGGCTACTGTGAAAGTAGACTTACAAGTGCGTTTGGCAGTTCATATGTGCCCGCATTGCTGAGAAAAATAAAGTTTTAATATATGCAAGGAGAGGAGGCAGCAGTTGCAGAGAGAGCAGAGCCTCTAGGTGTAATGACAACACCCCCGTTGCTCCTAGAAGCTCATTTGCATATATCAAAACATGATATTTCTCAGCAATGCGGGCACATATAAACATGGGACCAACACAGATGCCTCCAGCTGCCAAGCGCACATGCAACAGGTCAGCCAGGTACAAATCTGCTGACAGATGCCCTTTAATAGCTCAATGTAAATGCACAATATATACTAAAAAATACTGTAATCATTTGCTAAAGGGGATGTGCCAAGATGTGCAACTATAGGGGATAAGTGTCTGATTGATGATGATCCGACCTCAGCAACGCCCTTTTATGACGAGAACGGGGTTCCTGTGTCACCCCATATAAACGGAGTGATGCTGCTTCATTCATCGCCAGGGGACTGGTGAAGAGAAGCCAAGTGCAGCGCTTGGCCGCCTCTGGCAGATGAAGGCAGCGCGCATGCTTGATTGCATGGTGGCGATACAGGGTCCCCAGTTCTTGGGCTGCTGCAGTCGGACTCCTGCTGATCAGACATTTACCCATAGGGGAGAAGTTGAAATCTTGGCATAAACACTATAACCGTGAATTGCTTAGGACTATGCTATTGAACTGCTTGGCTAGTGTGATCAAATCTGCTTGAAACGTCACTTTGTACCTACAGCAGCTGCATTGATGTAAGCCTTTGTGCCATGTAAGCTTCAGCAAGCATACAGTACAGCCAGAGTATCAGTCATATCCTGCACAGTCTGCTCACCTTAGTGACAAAGACCCCTTTTATGTACATGTCCGTCTTCAAGCTGTGGCGGGCTCCGGTACTGAAGTAGGTCAGGCTGAGCTGAGATGGCGCCACCTGAATTGCAGCAACTTGCTGATGGAAATGAGAGGACATGACATGCTCGCTGAGGACCAGCACCGAGCTGAGGTTGTTCACTGCTAATAGATTCTTGGATGACCCCCACTAAATCAAGATAGAGAGATAAAAAAAAAAGGGAAAACAGATAAAACTGGCATCAGGCTCAATAGGCCGAAGAAAGCTCAAAGACTACAATTACTTTAAAGGGGTATTCCCTTTTTTTTTTTTTATATAGTAGGAAATCATACAATTTTCTAATATACATGTATTCACATTTCTTATATTAGGCAGTTGACCGATACACACAGTAGAATGGTATAGAGTTTAGACCATGTATCAGTCCTATGTAATGTATCCATGGCCTAGCTGAAACATGGCATTAGTCTCTTCACATCACACAATCCCTGACATTCGGTAAGCTGCAGTATTACAGGACATACATGTGCTGGGTCAGCACACAGAACACATCCATGTGATAACGGGACTAGTGGTGGAATAATGATTTTTGTTATCGCGGTAACTACAGTACTGTGTGCGTTTACATGCTGCCTGTCTCTAGGTGATTTGTAAATTGGCTGCCTATCTCGAGGTGATGTTGTCATCATGTTGTTGATAAATTTTTGTGTAAAATAGATCTCCTACATAGATAATGACAGGCATGATTTTGAGGTGTTTCTGTAGACAGTAATACTGTATACACATGTTCTGCTCCTCAATAAACCATTATTCCCCTGTTAGATGCCTGGGCGGTTAACTGAAAAAGCTGGGTCCCATGACTGATGCCGCGTTTAGGCGTATAAATGCACTGAATAGAACAAAATGGTCCGTACCTCTTTGTTTTCTTTAGAGAGAGGCTACTGCATGGATATATTACAGGTCTGAGAGCAAAATGTTTAATAGATGGATACTGTAAAATTGTTCAACTTCCTATTCTCTAATGAAATGTAAAAGTAAGCATTAAAACCAGAATACCTCTTTTACCACTTCTGGAACGTCCTATTTTGGGCCCTATGAACAAACTTCTTTTTTTTATTTCTTTTCATTATTGTATTCCAAGGGCCATAACTTTTTTATTTTTCTGTCGATGTAGCATGTTTTTTTTTTTTCTTGTAATTTTATTTTTAACTTTGTATTATTTCTCTTTACAATATTCCAACTGATCATTGGTCATTGATTCACTGGCAGGCAAATTATTAGACCCGTGGCACCCATGACAGCTCACTGGCTGATGAGATCACAGAGGGGGCCCCCCCTATTGACCATGGCCTGGACAGGTGTTGGCGTCGATCCCAGCTGTTGCAGCAGACAGGCAGCTGTATGTGACACTCAGTATAATTTTGACCTACAATTACCTAATTGTGTGTGTAAGGGCCTACACTAGGATGCATAAAACAATAGTCCAGAGCTCCCTTTAAATTCTCTGCTGGTTGCTAATGCTGAAAACATGACAAAAACTTTACTGACCGGTGGTCTCCTATGTTTTTCTTACATGAGATTACTGTATAGGGCCTGTTGTAAGGACTACACTTCGAAGAATGAAAGTCACCACAGCAAGCTTTGTGCAGAATTTGAGTTATTAAAGCATGCTATGAGATTCCAGTTTGAAGAATTATGAACGCAGCTCTGGAGTATGATACAGACTGTAACCCAGTGCAAGATCATCAACATAATGTATTTACAAAAATTAGTCAACTTTTCAAGTAGATTTATTTAATATAAAAAACTGTACAAGATTGCTGAAAGGTGAACAAATTCTTTGCAATTCATAGCAATTTCTTTCATGATTGCATTTTACTCATTTTGGACTAAAATTATTTTTTCATTCGTTCTTTCACAAAGGGTTAACTGTCTATCTAATAACCCTTATCTCTAAATTACTAAAAGGTCATAATTATTTAAGCCACATTCTTATTAGTAAGAGAAAACGGTCAGAGATCAGCGATAAGAAGCTGCTGAGCTGTCTGATGGAAAACAGTAAAAAATACAGAGCCTGCTGCTAGAGAATCTCAAGGCTGTGCAGAGGAAGGGGCTCAACATTTTTTTTATTAAAGGCCAACTGAAAAATGATTTTTAGCTCAAAATGAGTACAATGCAATAATAATAAAAAAAAATTGCCCCCGAAAGTGTACATAGCCTTCAAGTTACACTCACTTTGATCTGTGCGATGTCACCATCCAATTCTGTTGGGGTGTTAAGCTTCCAGCCATCTTTTCCTTCTGTTCTTAAAGACTTTCGCCCATCAATGACTTTGCTCCACATAGCCACCTTGCCCTTACTAGTTCCAGCTGCCAGAATTCCTGCAATGCATTAAGAAATACAAGTTTTTATTGATTCCGTAGTAAAAGGGGCTGCTGTGCAGAAGGGCATAGCCACCGACACAATTGATGGTCGTCATAGTGCTGGTGGCTATGCACTGCTGCACGCACCATATCGGAGGCACGCGGCTCACTTAGCGTATTGAGACATAGCGTTTCCTCTCCACGCTGCTCCTGATGAATTGCTGGCAAGGTCCAGCACAGAAACGCGTCGAGTGATAGGAGACAGTAGAAACGTATGTAGCCATGTAATAGATTGAGGGGGAACAATTGGGTAACAGGCAGGTTAGCAAGCTGGATGGCCACTGATTCAAGTGAGCGATACGCACGGAGATGGATGCTTATAAAATATAGGGCATCAAGTGGCGCTAGTGTGAACAGGGAGCTATAGATGTGCCTGCATGCGCAATCCTCTTCTACCATTTGAATGCCTAATGATGAGCCACACTGCCGCTAATTCAAGTGAGCAAGGTGGATGAATGAATGTGTCCACTGGTCTCAGGGCAGCGAGTTGTGCAGGTGTTGGCAGTCAAGCAGATTGAGGGGCTTCTATGCGCTAGTTATCCCTACCCTCTGTACGTAGTGTTTTATTATATTCAGTGGGCAGATAGCCCTTCAACTCTTTATATGTAAATAAAGTTTTTTGTTTTAATTTTTTAGCGCTATCCTCCTTTAAGTAAAATTAATGATTCCAAAAAAACTTGTAAAAAATCAAATGTTATGATTTATTGATTATAATTGTCCATTGAAGTAGCTGCGCTTGGTGTCGCACTGGCTGAGCTGCTCCTAGGCCACGTGACACATGAACAGCGGTTAAAGGGGTTGTCCGGGTTCAGAGCTGAACCTGAACATGACCCCTTCTTCCCTCATTCAACATGAATGAGTGGAGCATTTCATTCTGTTTTGTTCACAGTTTTGCACTACTAGGCGGAAGCTTCCGCCTAGCAGTGATCCCAGTGACATCACCGGCACTAATAGGAGGTCTATAGCACTGCCCTAGGCTGTTTTACAGCCATTAGCGACATCAACGGGCTCACTGCTAGGCGGAAGCCTCCGCCTTACATACCGGTGAAAAGCCAGGTACGTCACCGGAGGTACAGAAAAAGCCCTTGCCTTGCGCTATACAGTGCAGGGAAAGGGCGAGTATGAAATGCTCCGATGGTCCACTCATTCATGCTAAATGAGAAGACGGGGTTATGTCAGAGCTGAACCCGGACAATCCCTTTAAAAACGCATCGGTAAACAAGTGCGGCATATTACTGCATCAGCATATCACGCCAAAATGACGTGTAACAAGGTCTTACAAGACAGACAGGCTGCACTACCTTTTGCCGGACAGTAAGAAATACAGTTTATGGTTTCTTCAGCTTCAAATCCCAACTGTTCATCCAGGAACAGCACATAATTGTCATCTCGCTCAAGATCCCAGAATCTGAAGAAAAAAAATAAAAAATTCACATGACTTATTGTTCCTGCCAAATTATTGTCCACAGGATTGATTAAGCCAAAAGGAGAGGCTTAAAAGCATGCATTATTGGCACGGTTTTCGATGCAGTTGGGGTTTTTACACGCCACCTACTTATCATGTTTCACTTGTAAAATTGGTAACTACATAAAAAAACTTGATGAACGTGAGCAATTCAATGTCCGGAGAGTGTTCTCTTTTTTCACTCCCTAAAAAGTGGTCCACATACTATTGATTATACTCCTTTTGAGAGACTAATGTCCTTCTCTCTATATAAGCAGGGTTTACTATCCCGGATTTACTCGGCTCTTACTGCACCTCCGGAGGATTCTAAGTTCCGCTACATGTTGGAATGGGAGGCAGATCTGTCGGAGGAATTCAGTGTATCCAGGTGGCACCAGCGTTCCCAGACGCTCTCTAAAGGGTCGTGGCAGACTACCCTGGCAGAGACCTCTATTAAAATTCTCCACCGGACATATTTGGTTCCTGCCAAATTGCACTACTTCTACCCAGAGGTCCCCTCTACTTGTTTCCGGGGTTGTGGGGAGGAGGGCACGATGTTCCACACGTGGTGGACGTGTCCCATGGTGTCCAGACTATGGGGTCGCATTCGTGATCTGCTCTCATCCTTGTTGGGGCGCACCCTCCCCCTTACACCCCCGGTGTTTTTGCTTGGAGACAAGCCATCTAAACTACCGAATGCTAGGTTCAAGTTAACCCAGTTCATCTTGCTTGCTGCAAGGATACATATTGCCTCTCAGTGGCGTACCTCTAATCTGAGCTACCAAACGGTGATTGATAGGGTTAACAGGATCTACCAATACGAACGGATGTCAGCTATCCGCTCCGATACATTTCCCTTATTTGAGAATGTCTGGGAACCTTGGTCATCTTCTCCTCACTCGGCCAACCTTTTCGCTCTATTCTGAGCTTTGATAGGTTACGGTATATTACATAAGCAATTATGGGATGGAAGTAAATATGGGCCTTCTTCTTGTTGATCGCCATCCGAGACTTAACTTATGCAATTTTGAACTGCATGACTGCTACCCCTGACCTCTTGACATTTTCTTTATTTTTTTTTTTTTTTCTTTGTCTTTCTGTTTTTTGTATTATTTGTTTGCACCTACTTGACTGGACGCTGCGTCCTTTATTTTATGCACAAGTACTGTGTGCCTTATTATTGTGAAAAACTTTAATAAACATCATTGAAACATAAAAACCTTGATGAACTACACCTCAACCGTTACGTGGTAATATAACCCAAGGATGATTTTAAACAGCGTGACCAAAAGAAGATATTTGTCGAGATCTGCACAAATCACCGCAAAAGCAAGCAGGAAATTATTTTTTTTAAAGAGTAACTAAACTTTTATAATAATTTTTTATATGTTGTCCCTAATCCCCTAAATAAAATTTTTCTAATATACTTTATTATTATTATTATTTTTTTTTACAATATTTTTATATCCCTAAAGTGCACCATTCAGTGTGCGCTTAAAACTCTGTTCTCCCTACACCGCTGACAGCTCAGCGGTGTACGGAGTACTCATTTAATGAAAGGGGCCGTAGCACCGCAGGGAGTACGGACAGGAGCGCTCATTGCTGCTCCTGCCCATGCTCCTTGGACAATTACTAACTCTTGGCATAGTACCTGGGACCCCTGTACCCATGTACTATCCCAGGATTAGCTGAGCGGAGCGGACTCCTGCCTGGGCCTGCTCCGCCTTAGCTAAGAGAACTGTCATGCACCCCCTTTTTACTTCTCTACTCACAACCTTTCACTAGTTTCCATTGTAGATTGAACACTTTTTGTGGACCGCAGCCGCTCCTCACCTATTTGTCTACCACCTTTCTGCACCGAGGACGACTACAATTCTCCACCATCAGTATTCTCTTCCCTTCCCTTCCTATCCAAACCCGGACCCCTTTCCTCTGGTTCCTACGGGGACCCTTCCTTCCCCCGAACCTAAACTCCTTTCTGTATTTCTGTATTTTTGAATTTATCGCAATAAAAGCATTGACAATGGTATATTTAAAGAGGATTTGTCACAGGAATGTAACTTGCTCGAAACTTATGAATGAATTGCCAGCAGTTTGCAGTAAAGGTTCAGCTGGATGTTACCAGCCGGTGGGGAGGGGTGTCAATGGACAGTCTTACACTATCTAATCCGTACTGCGAACGTAAGTCTGTGCAGGGACAACCCACCCCCCACCAACTGGTAACACCCAGTCGGACTATTGAAGACTACTGGCAATTAGTTCATAAACCTCTAGTCAGAATAGTAGGGTTGTTTCGATACCAAAATTTTGATTCTGTTTCGATACCATAAAAAAGTATTGCGATACTCGATACCATTCGACACCACGCAAAAACACACACAAAAAAAGCGAAAAAGCGCGTGCAATCCGCATTTATGGAACGTCCGGCCCATAATAGAACAGTCCGATCCTATTTTTTATTTTTTTTCTGTTACGGCGTTCACCGCATAGGACATTTTTTTAAATATTTTAATAGTTTGGACTTTTCAGACGTGGCGATATGTTTATTTATTGCTTATATATTTTATATGTAAAATTGACAAAGGGTGTGATTTTTACTTAATATTTTGATGTTTTTATTACCTTTTTTTACTTTTTATTTAATAACTATTTTCCCCCTTAGGGGCCAGAACCTGGGATCTTTTAATCACTTGTCCTATCAGGGTGAATAGGATCTCACACTCTCCCTGCTGCCCTCTGCATAATACGTCCTGGTTGCCATGGTAACCGATCAGAGCCCCAGGATTACACTGCTGGGGCTCCGATCGGAACTGCCGCTGCCACCAATGAGGAGGAGGGGAGGAGACCCTGTGGCCACTGCCACCAATGATTTTAATACTGGGGAGGGGGTTGGGGGCACACTGTGCCACCAATGATTTTAATATTTAATTCATGAGGCGGGTGCGGCACCTGAGGGGTTAACTGACGCTAATCGCAGCTCCCCGCCAGCAGCCGCCTCCGGGATTTGTGATAAACATTTCCCTTCATTAGTGGCGCAGTGCGCCCGCCGCTCTGTCCGCATTGGTGGCAGCGGCACAGGGGGGAGGGAGAGACTGCTTCCTTCTCCCCTGTGGTGCTGAGGAGAACACGGAGTGCGCTGAGAGCAGGGCGCTCCTTGTTCTCAGATACTAGACTGCGCCATAGCGAAGCCTAGTATCAAAAAAAGGCAAAGTCTGGTATCGAGGCGATACGAGGCAAAAGTATCGATTGGGTATCGAAAATTTTATACCCGAAAAAAGCCTAAATAGTACAACATTGACTATAAAGAAAAGATGTTCCAGACTTGTTATTTCATGGGGAATGCATGTAAAACAGACATGTCAGGCGAGGGAACGGTTATCTGCGGTCTACAGCTCCTACCTGGCGCTGTCAGACTTCCTTCAAACATGAATATTAATAAGAACAAGCATAAAGTACCTGATGACACTTTCTCCTGTCGCCGTAATCAGTAAGCAGTTACTGATGCAGATAATGTCAGCTGTTTTACCAGTCCTCCCAGTCAGCTTCACCTGTTCGACAAAATCAATGTAGTCATTGAGTTAACCCAACAAGCAGACGGCATCTGTCATCTCCACTTACTCCTTGCATTGTTCACCCCCTTTCACTCCCAAGGGTATGGGCAGCTTTACAAACACACTGTACAATTCTGAACGTTCCTTCAGCCACCCCTTCCCCAATGAAACACAGGGGGAAATTTATCAAGTCTGCTACGCCGTGGCGTAAAAATGGCGCAAGTGATGCCCGCGTGCCACATACGGAGAATATTTTTGGGACATCTGGTCAAATATTGCGACATTTGGTGAGCCTCGTCACTTTTAGAAGTGGAGTGAAAAGTAGGTCAGAATTTCAGATTAGAACACCTTTAAAGGGGTATTCCTATTTTAGACATTGGGGGCATATTGCTAGGATATGTCCCCAGTGTCTGATAGGTGCGGGCCCCACCTCTGGAACCCGCACCTATACTTCGAACTGAGCCAGCACCGCGCATGCGTTGGCTGCTTTCCATTCTTTCCTATGGGAGTGCTGAAAACAGCCAAGTGCTGGCTCGGCTATTTCCGTAAGTCCCATGGAAGTGAATGGAGCGGTGGCAGCGCATGCGCAGAGGTGATACCCGCACTTCTAAAAATAGACGAGTGCTCTCCCATAGGAATGAATAGAGGGTGGCAGCGCATGCGCAGGTACCCGCACCTTTGGAGGCATATCTTAACGATACGCCCCCAATGTCCAAGATGGGAATAACCCTTTAAGTATCATTTATGATGTGCAACCTTTTAAAAAGTTGCAAAAAAAGAGACACCTCCACGCCAGGTGTACTTTCCCAGACATAAGCGTACACCACATTGCACGCGGGCCCAATATATTATTACTGTACACTATTCCATAAATTGGACAAAGACAGATTTAAAACTGACACCAAAACCACCACAAATTATAAATTCCCCCCACCGTGTTGAAGTAGCAGAGCAAGCACATTTACCGCCATCATAAGAGGGAAATAGGAGGCTGCCGGCCACCTGTAGCACCGGGAACGGGCATGTTAAAATCCAACGGTCAGACTGCACAGCATCACAAAGCTAGTTACCGCAGTCTGCAGAGAGGATTGTAAATGCTGCGCAATGTAAAATGACTATAGTAAAAGCAGGTGAAACAGAGATGTTCAAGTCAGACGTCAAAGAGCAGGACTCTATCCGGAAGAATATCACCGATGAATACTGGGAAACTGAAAACGGCCAGAGGTAAGAGAGATGATACATCTTCACGTACTCCCTACCTTAGATAACTCTTCAGCGTCTCCTTCTGGACCCAGAAAGAATTGCGAGAGCAGGAAATTCTCAGTCACCACCACTAGGACGGATTTCTTCTCCAAGAAGAGCAGCCTCCGTGCAGGACTGTCCATTGCTATTATCTGGCTGGTCTTTGCCTGTTCGTTCACCCAGTGTATAGATCCTAACACCAATATATATAAAAAAAAATTAAATAAAAAATTATAATAATATATAAAGTTCTATACATACACAGTACTGTGCAAAAGTCTTAGGCTATTTTCACACTAGCGGCAGGACGGATCCGACAGGCTGTTCACCCTGTTGGATCCGTCCTGCCACTATTTCGCCGTGCCGCCGCTCCGTCCCCATCGACTATAATGGGGACGGGGGCTGAGCTCTGGCGCAGCACGGCAGTGCATGGCGAAAGGCCGCCGGACTAAAAGTACTGCATGTCCGACTTTTTAGTCCGGCGGCCTCCCAAGGCAAACTGCCGTGCTGCGCCGGAGCTCAGCCCCCGTCCCCATTATAGTCAATGGGGATGGAGCGGCGGTCCGGCGAAATAGCGGCAGGACGGATCCGACAGGGTGAACAGCCTGTCGGATCCGTCCTGCCGCTAGTGTGAAAGTACCCTTAGGCAGGTGTGGAATAAATGCTGCCAAATAAGGGCTCTTTTACAACAGTGTTCTTTATTTCCATTGTTCGGCTCCATTATAGAAGGAGACATAACGGACGTGGCGGATTTGTAAATTTGTAGTGGCCACGCCCCCTTTTGCAAGACGTGGCGAAGGTGGCATAGAACCACTTCTTGTGACAATATTTTGTCAGAAGTGGCGTCTAAAAGTCACAAACACAACGTTTGCAACTTTTGTACGGCAGAAATCAGGCGCAGGGAGTACTTCGGTATACCATAGAAACATCTGACAAAAAGACCCCAAAACACTGAAGCAGCAAACTTTTCTGAAAAACAAAATTTGTGTCAGTCTCGTTGGCCACAACTGTACAGTCAATGTCACTGAGAACTATCTTTGGCATAAAGAAGAACAAGGGTTCCTGGAAGTGAGGATGTGGCCCCCCAGCCAAACCCTGATCTCATCAAGGAGTCTGTATGGGATTACATGAAGAGACAGATGGATCTGAGCAAGCCTGTGATTAGTTCTCCAAGATATCTGGAACAACCTCCCTGCCAAGAGCCTGTCACAGCAATGGACTTTTGTTCATTCACTTTGAATTTTGCTAATTGATAGAAAATAAACTATTATCCCCTGGATAAGGTATAACTAACTGGTAGATTGGTTGGGTGCGACTGCTGGGGCACGAACGGATTAGGAGAACTGGGTTCTTTGTCCTCCTCGTATGAATGGGGTGGCAGTCGAGCATGAGTGCTGCCGCCCTATTGATCTCTAGGGGTCTGCCCGTTTGAATGGCGCCGCGGTGCCCATGCCAGGCTGGGACATAGGATACCGGTTCTCTTAAATAGTCTGGGTCACAGCAGTCAGAACCCGACCGATATAACAGCAATCCATTAAACAGTAGACACGGGATAACTAGTTGTAATCGGAGAATCCCTTTAACTGTAGCACGAGTCTGTCTATACACATTAGATGAAACGTTGGCAAATGGCGCTAATCGGCACGATCCTCTCACAATCAAATGTGTATAGAGACATCCAGACAAGGACATGTTGTTATTCAACATGTCCAATCATTTGACATAAGGCTCATTGCACTTTGCGCCTGTTGGCAGTATAGGTCGGGCCCCTGATGACAAGCTCCGTATACTGTAAACAAAAAAAGAAGCAAAAGAAGAGGATTATGGGACGGTCATGGGAGTGTTTTGCGTAATAAGTTGCATACATATTACAATCTGTGTAGTACAGGATAAACAAGATATGCAACTTATTACACAAAACATGCCCATGACCGCCCCCCACCCCCTACTCTTTGCAGCACGCCAAAAAGTGCTTTTAAATTGATACCTGTGTATGTTATGTGTTATTGTCCTGATGAAGACTCCTGAATTGCTAGCAGCGCCGAGATATTGGTTCCGTAACCCTCTTCTTTTGCTTCAAATATCTACAAACGATCCTGATACTCGGTGATTGAGCCCGGAAGGAACCAGGGCAGCAGCACAGCATAAAAAAACTGTGAAGCCTTCATAGCTGCTGGGACTTGTTCACACCATTATCTGGTAAGTGAATTTAGATTTGGTTATAATTGCCCACTGACTCGGGCGATACCGCACATGAGGAGCTGTATGTTTTCTTTTTTTCTACATCTAAGGTACAAAGTATACCGCATGGTACAAAGTATACCGCAAGGTACAAAGTATACCGCAAGGTACAAAGTATACCGCATGGTACAAAGTATACCGCATGGTACAAAGTATACCGCAAGGTACAAAGTATACCGCATGGTACAAAGTATACCGCATGGTATAGAAACGTGCAGTCTGCTGTGCTTTGTTAAAGGTATGTCGATGCAATACCACCCCGACAGAAGGAGGCCTCAGGTTAATGGAGCTCCATTGATAGGTTTGACATACACACTGGGTGCTCTTCCTGGTGTACATGACAAATGTGAGGCTCGAATGCAATGTGCACAGAGCCTAACCCATATATGTTCCTGTTCTATTTGAAGTTCTTATTGTTACATCGGAATCTCTTCTTCCTATATTACACATGAAGTAGAACACGTTATATTGAGAAAACGGACTTGGTAATGTTCAAAGCTGGCCTTACAGTCAAGAACTCAGCACCCAGAGGTGTATACTCCACTATACCGCCACGTACCATCTGCTGTGCTGACGAAGAAGGAGAACTCCTGTTGGGTGGCTGCCTTCATTTTCCAATTAAACATATCCAACGCCTTTTCATCCCCGCTCACTGCAGCTTTAGCCAGCTTTGCCATATCCCTGACAAAAAGTGCAATAACAATCACGTCATAGCGTCAATGCATAAAACCGACTTTAAAAAGGGTTTTCCGAGATTTTTATACTGATGATCTAATCTCAGGATAGGTCATCGGTATCTGATCTGTGGTGTCCAGCACCCGGAACCCCTGCCGATCAGCCGTTTGAGAAGACACCCGCGGCCTTCTCTCGGCTTACCCAGCACAGCGCTGTACATTGTATAGCGGTTGTGCTTGGTATTGCAGCTCAGCCCCATTCACTTCTATGGGGCTGAGCTGCTCCTAGGCCATGTGACCGATGAACGTGTCGTCACTGGCCTAGGAGAAGCTGAGAGAAGGCCGCGGCGCTCACTGGAGTGCCGGTGCTTTCTCAAATAGCTGATCGGCAGGGGTCTCGAGCCCCCACTATCCTGAGGATAGGTCATCAGTATAAATATCCTGGAAAACCCCTTTAAGACTGACAGTTTTGATCACCGCAACCAATCAGATCAGACCTGTTCTGGGACAAAAGAAAGCTAGAATCTAATTGGTTGCTATAGACAATACTGACGCACTATGGAGCTCCAAAAAGCAGGAGATGGCATTTTAAAAGGTACACGCAGCAGATATCCATGGAGTCAAATCCGTGGTGAAAGTAAACAGCATAAATTGCCATAAATCAACGAGTTCAGTTCAGCTGTTCTTGGAACGATCATTGAAGTGAATGAAGAGAGCCTCGCATGTGTGGCCCCCTCTCCATACACTGCAGCCTGCAAATGAGACAGCCTTCTCGAGATCCGTGCAGCTATCCGACTTTTATGGCATATCCTATGGATGCATAAAAGTCTGGGAGGGGAAAATACCTTTAAAAAGGACTTGTCACATCCTCACAGAAGTCCAGCTGCATCATCCTTGACTCCTGCATGGTTTTACATTTTTCTCCTAGGGTGCCTGGTTTGTGTCATTATGGTTACGGTCATTTCAGCGCCTGATCGCAGCGAGCCGTCACGCGGGTAACCCCCAGTGCTCAGTGTCAATGGCTGAAGTGACGTTCCATTGACACTGAGCACCAGACAGCCCGTCCGACGATGCACTGCTATTGGGCACTAAAGCCAGCAGAACGACAGAGCCTAGAAGTAAAGACAGAAGGGGATCACCCTCCTTGCAGTTTGCAGTTAAAAAAAATAATAATTTAACAAGTTCTGCTGCATGTTCATTTTTTCGGTGTGGAATTCCAAAGCACGTCATAAAAAATGGTGTAAGGGACAGGTGCCCACATGTTTCCGCTGCCAAAACCGTGCTATTCTCTCCCACTGGTTTTCCTGTGAGAATATGATTAGTACTTACTCTTCAGGAGCCGCTGGTTTGAAAAGGCAGTGAGTTAAAGGCTTGCGGTACTCCAGCTTCAGTAATGGCGCTCCCTGAACGCGGCCTCGCTGGTCCAGTCTCCACATAACGAGTGAGCCATTCTATAAAAAAAAAAAAAAAGAATAAAATTAATTCGGTGCGGATCGGATGCAGACCCAGTCATCTCAATCAGGCTGCAAAAAGATGCGGACAACACACCCATGTACTACCCGCCTCCGATTCTTATCCATTTTGCAGACAAGGATAGGCATTGTTACAGAAGTTAAAATAAATAAAAAAAATGGTGGCTTACAGTCGACAGGGATCCACGTTTTATGGACTGCAAAACATGGCCATAGGCATGAGCCCTCAGGATACATTCACACGACTGTATGTATTTTACTGTACTCAAAACGCAGATCCGCAAAACATCGTCCGTGTTGCATCCGTTTTTTTGCGGACCCACAATGCCTATTCTTGTCTCCAAAACGGACAAGAATAGGACATGTTCTATCTTTTTTGGGCGGGACTATGGAACGGACATATGGACGTGGACAGCATGCGGTGTGCTGTCCACGTTTTTTGCGGCCCCATTGAAATGAATTGGTCTGCTTCTGATATGCCAAAAACTAAATACGGTCATGTGAATGGGGCCTTAGCAAAATGAAAACATACATCATTTTCCAGTATACTTTTGATATCAAACCCTTATGGTTTCAAGATCACTGCTTGCATCCATTTAATAGGAATCTTGTTTACTTCTACTGGATAAAAACCAATGGCGATGACGTGATAAATCACTCGTTACGGCTCCGATAACTGTACTATAAGGGAATGTCCATGCATGAAGTAATTTGCAGCGGCACAAGTATTGTAGATCAGAACCTGTGCATTGCATTTCTGTGTTCATTACGTGACCAGGACAGATTTGTATCCACTAGAAGTAAATTTTTTTTTTATCATGCAGTGAATAGGGGATTACAGGTAGTAGTTAAAGGGGTTTTCCGAGATTATTTTTTTTACTGATGATCTATCCTCCGGATAGATCATCAGTATCTGATCTGTGGAGTCCAACACCCAGGACCACCAATCAGCTGTTAGAGAAGGCCTCGGCGCTCCAGTGGATGCCACGGCCTTCTCTCAGCTTTTCCACATCGATCACGTGGCCTAGGAGCAGCAATACCAAGCACAGCGGCTATACAAAGTGCTCACAGTAGCCCTGCTGCCTTCTCAAACAGCTGATCGGCGGGGGTCTCAGGTGTCAGACCCCCACTGATAAGAAAAAAAATAAAAAATATTCTGGAAAACCATTTTAAACTTCAAACCCCAACACGCAAGTTGATGATTATTCGCCATATGGTTAACCGCCCTGGTCCACTGTTAAAGGGAACCTGTCATCAACTTTATGCGGCCCATACTAACGGCAGCATAAAGTAGAGACAGGCGAGTGGATTTCAGCGGTCTGTCATTTATAAAGTGGTTGCCGAGAACCAACATCACCATCATTGCGGACTGGGGAGTCACGGCCACCTGAGAAGAGTCATGGTTAGGCTCCATTCACACGTCCGCAAACGGGTCCGCATCCGTTCCGCAATTTTGCGGAACGGGTGCGGACCTATTCATTTTCTATGGGGACGGAATGGATGCGGACAGCACACAGTGTGCTGTCCACATCCGCATTTGCAGAAGCGCGGCTCCGATGTTCGGGTCCGCAGCTCCTCAAAAGATAGAACATGTCCTAGTCTTGTCCGCGGCTGCGGACAAGAATAGGCATTTTTTATAGGGGTGCCGGGCGGGTGTGTTGCGGATCCGCAACACACCACGGACATGTGAATGGACCCTTATTCATGAATTCCTGCTCTCCCTGCTGATGACTGACCGGCTTCTACCTAGTTTTCTCCCTTTCCCTCTAGGAGAGAACTGCCAATCATCAGCAGATGGGCGTGAGAGCAGGAGATTAGGAATAACCAGGACTCTTCTCAGGTAGATGTGACTCTTTACAAGGCCTGTGCTGCAGTGATTATGATGCTGGTTCTCAGCAACCACTTACATTTAGCTCATGAGATCAGCATTTCTGTCACTATTTTATGCTTCCCTCAGTGAGATCAGCATAAAGTTGATGACAGGTTCCCTTTAAGAGGTCGTAACCTTTTAATAAAAAGATTCATTTGTGGAACACAATCTGCAGTTCCATTTAAATCACCAGAATTTGCAAGGGAGCCCCGTACACGTTGCTGCTCACCTGAGATACCAACACACAGGTCGGCTGCGAATAGCCTGCGCC
Organism: Bufo gargarizans; assembly: GCF_014858855.1. Lineage (NCBI taxonomy): Eukaryota > Metazoa > Chordata > Amphibia > Anura > Bufonidae > Bufo > Bufo gargarizans. The sequence continues at coordinate 175,798,240 of NC_058087.1, read as the reverse complement.
AACTACAGCAAGTCCAGGGGCAGCAGTGCAACCAGCGATAACCCGCTTGCGGTTACCACGGCTCAGGCGCAGTGCGTACATTAACCCTTATACTCACAAGGTCTCCTGAAATGAGACAGCTGTTGTTACTGCTCCACTCCAGCAACGTGATCTCCGTGCTGTGCGTCGACGCTACGGCGTGATGCTCTTTGTCTGGCTCATTTACAATTAAGACTTCTCCCAGTGCCCACCCCACGGCAAGTAACTTTTTAGTCGGATGCCAGCTCAGAAGGGTCGGCTGGTAGGACCTTTCAACGTGTGAACCACTCACATGGTCGCCCTGTAACAGAAGAAGCAATGACAAAAAAATGATAGAAACCCGAGCCACTATAATCAGAGCCATTAGTGCCTGTTCACATCACGCTCTGACATAAAGCCCTGATGGACGTCTGCAGTGTATCCCACTGTATGGGCGTACATTGGCATACGTCGCCCATAGGGTCACATTATGAAAAAATGTAACCAGATATATGGAGTATATGCTTTTTTTTACTGTATACCTCTCTATGTAATACTGCATCGTGTGACTGGAGCCCTATAGAAACCAAATAGGGTTCAAACCAGAAGTGAGATGCGCCACAATTATTAAGAGGCACGCCACGCCAGAACTGAAATCTACTCCAGCCAGGGGTGCCCATGGGTCCTACCTGTGGCACTTCCCCTCCGGCTTTGCCCACTTTTTTTTTTAAAGAGGTAAAAAGTTGCAAATTTTCGAGTGAAAACCAAGACTTGCTTCAAAATGTCCGACTTTTCGACATCAGAAAACTGGAGTAGAAGCTTAAAGGGGTTGGCCCATCATAGACAATGGGGGCATATCGCTAGGATATGCCCCCATTGTCCAAGAATGGAGTGGGGAAAGGTGGTGGAGGTTGCACTGCGCAAGTGCAGCCGCCCTCCATTCATTTCTAGGGGGCCGCCTAAAAGGTCGGACCCATAGAAATGAATGGAAGCGATAGCTGCGCCAGCGCGGTGGGCTCCCATTCACTTGTATGGGGAGAGCGCTTGGCGGTGGCTGGAACCTGGGGTCCTCCAGCCACCACTCTCGGCGTAGGTGCGGGTGCCAGGAGGTGGGACCCGCACCTATCAGACAATGGGGGCATATCCTAGCGATATGCTCCCGTTGCCTACGATAGGCCAACCCATTTAAAGGGGTATTCTGGTTATTTAAAGTTATCAGCTATCTGATCAAGAGAACCTGGGTCCTGTACCCAGCGGAGCCCCCAAAATGAATGGAGTGGCTGGTTAGGCATGCATGTGGCCTCTCCGTTTATTTCTAGGGGAGTTCTGGCGATATCTGCGTATATCCAAAACTGCCATAGAAAAATGGAGCGGCCGTGAGCATGCCTAACATGACGCTCCATGGGATACAAGGCCCCCGTTCTTGTGGTCAGTGGCAGTCCTAGAAGTAGGACCCCCCCATCCATCTAATAGGTATTCTCTATCCTGTGGCTGGGGGATAACTTTATATAAGTCCAATACCCAGGGGCGGACTGGGAACTTAAAGTGGCGCCAGAAAAAATACTAAAAGTGGCCCCGTTTTGTAGTTGGGTCCAAATTGATGGAAGGCAGAGCCAGCAGTACCATATTGTGGCACATTATACCACCTAACCGAGCCAAATACCACAGTCCATCACAAAATACATCCCCAAAAACTTTCAGTGGCCGGCTGCGAGATGGGCCCAGGCGGCCCCCTGAGCATCAGCCCACCGGGAAATTTCCCTGTAAGGTCTATGGCCAGTCCGCCCCTGCCGATACCCCTATGACTCCCTGTGTCTAGTGTCTCATGTTGACTTACTGTGTGACCTGGAAGCACCTACCAGTTCACCAAAGATGTCCACACAACCCCCAGAAGATGGGCTGACCGAACCCACAGCCAGCAAAGGGTGAAGACTATGCCAGGAGATGATGGACGGCGACGCTGCAGGATCTGGAGCTTCAATACGATGGTCGAAATACACAGCCATGGTTATCCGCGCCTCCGAGACCTGTGCGATACGTAAAAGCAGAAAACTGGTGATAACATATCTGCAGAACCATAGCCTGTTCTGGCCTTCAGCTTAGTAGGCGAGTGCTAGGTCACACAACCACGTAAAGGAGTTATCCGCGGTCTTTGCAGCGCGGACGCACGGATCGTACGCCCACGTAAACACTCAGAAGCTCTTCCGTGACCTTCGGGGTCATGTCCTATCTTTTGCTGTATCTTGCGGATCTGTTCAAGTCAATGGGTCCGCACTGCGATACAAAGTTTATACAGCCAGTGCCTGTGTTTGGCGGATCTGCAACACGGGCACAGAGGCCAAACGGTCGTGTGAATGGGGCCTTAGGCCTCGTTCACATTTTCGTGTCCGTTTAACGTCTGTGGATAAATCCATTTCATCCGTAAATATGTCTGTGAACGATCCTTCCAGAGCATCAGTGGTCCGTGAAAAAAACCAAATGGATGCCACCCGTGTTGTGCAAGTGATTTCAGGGGGCAGGCGCAGGTCTCCGTGATTTTTAATTTTTTTTTCACCGACCCACAAACAGTGAAAAACTACTGATGTGTGAACAAACGCATTAAAATCGATGGGTACGTGTGCTGTCTGTGGAAAATGCGGATAGCAAATGTCCGTGAAAAAAAGAAATTTGAACGCCTTAGTTCTCTTTCACATATCAGTGAATCACGGACGAGCGCTGTGCCGCTCACACATCCATTGACTTTAATGTCTGTATTCACACATCATCTCCATGGACCGTGGTGACACCTCAGACGCACGCCCTATTTTTGTCCACTATTACGGATCCCCTCACGCACCTTATAGTCTATGGGTCTGTGAAAACCACGGACACAACATGGAAGCCATCAGTGTTTTTTCACTGACATTCTGAGCCTAGCAGTGGAATACGGATGACACACGGACCATCTTGTCACTGATGTCATCACGGACACGGGCGTGTGAATGATGCCTTAGGGTGGTGGATACTCCAAGGGTTATACACAGCGTTGTACAGTACCAGCAAAGTAGAGAACCATTGGGGGGGGCCCATTATAGAGGTTGGATAACCGCTTTAAAACCTCTCTTCCACCTGCTCAGATTGACCTGCGGTGAGGTTTTGGAATCCGTCGCTCGTCAATATACGCTGCCGATTTCCACCAAAGATTTCACCCCTTGCAGTCATTTTGCGGATCCGCAACAGACTTTTCCGCCATGTTTTCTGCCCTGTGTGGAGATCCCCTGAAGGTTCACAATCGCACGTTTGGTCACCCAATGCCAATGGGCATGCCCCTGGCGCTTCAGTCATGCTGAATGGGCAGCTAAATGGGCGTTTACCCTGGTTTTGCCCACATCGCGAGCGCATCTCGAACGCAATGTGTGAACGCAGCCGTATACCTAATAGATCCTGAGCATTATCACTTATAATGGGACTGACCCCCCAAACTGCACTATAATAAGTGCAGACAAGCCGGTAGGTAATGAACTGGAATATACACTACGGGTAAATTCTGAGGGAACGCACTCAGGGTGATATCCCGTATACTACCAACGCCCGGGCCTCTTACATGTAGCAACCATTTCCCCTCCCGCCATTACACGTTACATTTCTTACCGTCCGGCCTCCTCCTTGCTTTCCTCCGTTTTCCCGTTAGGCTTCAACTCCAGAACCAGGCCCCTTCGCTTTCCCGTTACCCTGACAACGGGGCAGCGAGCCACGTGCTCAGAACTGTCCAATCCTTGCGACGTATTACTAGAGCTCCGCCCAGTGTTCTAAAGGCTTGCTTGCTCCGAACTAGCCTCCGGTCGGGTTGGCAGGGAGCTGTTTACACAGTCACGTGATGTTTTTTTTTTTTTTCCTCCCCACCACAGCGCCCAGTTTACCCACCATGACCAGTAAAGCTGCCAGGGCGCTTCGGGTTGGCAAAGCCTCTGCCTTTTAACCTCTTCGTGACCAGTATTTTTTTTATTTAATGAAGGGTTCTTTCACACATAGGTTTTTCGTAGCGTTTTTCTGCACCCATGCGTTATTTGTGTGGTGTTCTTTTTGGCACCTGCGTTTTTTTGGTGCCTTTTTGTGATAAAAGCACCAGCTCCAGGCAGGGGACACAGGTGTTTTTGTTCATTAGCTCTGGTCGTTTTTTTTCCAGGTGCCTTCTTTATATAAAAAATGCCATAAAGAAAATGCCACCCAAAAAAAAATTGGGGGGCATTTTTTTTTTTTTTTTTTTCAGGTAATAGAGGAAACGCCTGAGACATATGTATGGGTGTAAGAGCGCACTGTTCACACAATGGATTTTGAAAAGTCGCCTACAAAATTGAGCGCGTTTTATTTAGTGGTTTTCGTGAGACGAATAGTGCGGATTCACATGACCGTATGTATTTAGCAGTCCGTGTACGGAACGCAAAAAACGTTTGTGCGCAAGAGGTGCGGCGTGGATCCGGCCGCAGCACGACACAAATATGCCGAGAGGCGGACGGACAAATACCGCTGCACGGTACAGCCTTCCGGAACGAGTAAACGCCAGTGTGAAGGTAGCCTTAGCCCTCCTGCACACGGGCGCGGGGGAATGCACGTAGGATCCGCACAAATTTCCGCGTGGATTTATGTGCGTGTCGAAAGCATATCCGTGCCAAAATCTGCCACGTCTAACAGCGTTTTTCGGGGCGGATTTGATGCGGTTTTGCCGCAGATCTCGTCCTTCATTGGAAAAGGGTGAAATTCGCAGCTAAAACCGCAAACAGAATTGACAAGCTGCGGATTTGGAAATCTGCAACACAGGTCAATTTCCGCATGGAAAAAAAATCCACAAGGTGTATATGAGACTTGTGTAAACTCGTGCACTTTGCTGGTGCTGTGATACGCTGCGGGTTTTTTCTGCACGTACTCTGCAATGTGTGCAGGTGGCCTTAGGGTGCTTTCACACGTCGGTTTTAGCGGTGGTTTTCTGCACTTTTGCAGGATTTTTTGTTTTTGGTAGTAAAACGTCCTTTCCACATGTTCGCTGAAGTTTTTGTTCATTAGGAGGCATCTTTTGCGGGCCCCATTGAAGTGAATGGGTCCGCACCCGAGCTGCAAAAAACGCGGCTCAGAGGCGGAACCAAACCACTGTCGTGTGCATGTAGGCTAAGGGCTCTTTCACACCTGCGTTCTTTTCTTCCGGCATAGAGTTCCGTCGTCTGGGCTCTATGCCGGAAGAATCCTGATCAGTTTTATCCTAATGCATTCTGAATGGAGTGAAATCCGTTCAGGATGCATCAGGATGTCTTCAGTTCCGGACCGGAACGTTTTTTGGCCGGAGAAAATACCGCAGCATGCTGCGCTTTTTGCTCCGGCCAAAAATCCTGAACACTTGCCGCAAGGCCGGATCCGGAATTAATGCCCATTGAAAGGCATTAATCCGGATCCGGCCTTAAGCTAAACCTCGTTTCGGCGCATTGCCGGATCCGACGTTTAGCTTTTTCTGAATGGTTACCATGGCTGCCGGGACGCTAAAGTCCTGGCAGCCATGGTAAAGTGTAGTGGGGAGCAGGGGAGCAGTATACTTACCGTCCGTGCGGCTCCCGGGGCGCTCCAGAGTGACGTCATTCTGGAGCGCCCCGGGAGCCGCACGGACTGTAAGTATACCGCTCCGCCGCTCCCCACTACTACTATGGCAACCAGGACTTTAATAGCGTCCTGGCTGCCATAGTAACACTGAACGCATTTTGAAGACGGATCCGTCTTCAAATGCTTTCAGTTCACTTGCGTTTTTCCGGATCCGGCAAATGGAGTACACGCCGGATCCGGACAACGCAAGTGTGAAAGAGGCCTTAGGCGCACAGAAAAGACTAAGGCTGCTTTCACACTTGCGGCAGTGTGATCCGGCGGGCAGTTCCTTCGTCGGAACTGCCCGCCGGATCTGCTGATTTTGATGTGACTGAAAGCATTTGTGATCCGTCTTGTATTTTTGTTTCACATTTTTACCGCATGCGCAGGCCAGAAGGACGGTTCTGGCATTCCAGTATTTTGAATGCCGGATACATTCCTATGGGGAAAATTGCCGGATTCAGGCATGTCTTCAGTCTTTTTTGCTGAAGATAAAACCGTAGCATGCTACGGTTTTCTCTTTTGCCTGATCAGTCAAAAATAATAAACTGAAGACATCCTGATGCATCCTGAACGGATTACTCTCCATTCAGAATGCATGGGGATATGCCTGATCAGTTCTTTTACGGTATTGAGCGGTCACATGACCTAGGCGCGGCTCAGTCCCGTTCCAGCAAATGAATCTGAGCTGCGATACCAAGCACTGCCACTATACAATGGACGGCGCTGCGAGGAGTTCGGGCGTTCACCAGAGCAACAAACCGCCAATCAGAGTCAGGCCCCCCCCCCATATCTTCCTGAGGATAGGTCACCAATATTCTTCTAATGGAAAACCCCTTTAACCCCTTCCTGCCCATGGGAGTTACATTGGCGATCATTATGCTGTGATCTCCAGCTGCCGTTTATCTGGCCTGCCCTGTTGCCATGCCGCCACACCCTATGACATTTTAGTGACCGCTGTAACAACCAATGGCTGTAACTAATAGCACATCAGAGAGTGAATATAGGCAGGCCCAGTGGGGCTGTATCACGACAATCACCAGCAGGATCCTTATAAAACTGCTGGAACTTGTAGTGCCCCAAGAGACCCCCTACTAGGCAGTATATGACAAAACCGTTCCGGCACGCCCACCGCGTCAATCAAATCCCCCCGCGCCAATAGCATGAAGCGTTACAGGTAGGGCAGGCTACTATTTTACATATTTAAAAGGCCTTATCCTATTAGTTAAAACGGGCCAGCCAATCGAAAAGCTCTTCCTCTCGCCACTGACATCATTCAACTCTGCCTTCTATGCCCATGACTCCCAGCGCCGCTCGGCGTTGCGGGTTGCGATTGGTTAGGCGGCTCCAAGCCCCTCCTTTCCAGGAGTAGGAGACCAATGGGAGCGTTTGTTTGGGTTGCGAGGGGCGTGTCGTGTTTTGGCAGGCTGGCTTGGCGCGGGTTGTTGTCAGATGCGGACGCGAGCTTGGGAGAGGAAGGTCGGCACCGGGACCCAAAGGAGCTGTGGGTCAGGTCCCGTGGATGGCATTGCCTTCCCTGGCAGCTGCTTGCCTTCTGGGATAGCTTGGGATTTATTCGCTGCTATTGTCGCATCCAGGTTCCAGGGCCTGGGCTTGTTTTTGGTTGTGGAGGAGACAGCAAGCCGGATCAGGCCCTTCCATCCTTCTTCATGTATCAGGTAAGTTTAACCTTTTAGTCCTCAGTCTGGTCGGGGATCATGGGGTGGCTGGGTTACTACAACGCCCAGCAGACACTTGTTTATGACTCTGCAAAGCCTTCATGTCGCCCTTGTGATCTTCCTATTGGTCTGCTAGTCTTTGTGCAATACATGTATAGCATGCTGGGAGTCGTAGTACTTGGCTGCAGTCCACATGCATTGATGAATGAAAGCCCCCTCCATGCTGGGAGTTGTAGTACTGTCTGCAGCCCCCTGCCTTAAGGAATGGATCCTCCGTGCTTGGAGTTGTAGTACTTGGCTGCAGCCTACTGCTTTAATGAATGGATCCCACATGCTGGGTGTTGTAGTGCATGGCTGCAGCTCACTGCCTTAATGTATGGATCCCCCATGCTGGGAGTTGTAGTACTTGGCAGCAGCCATTGAATGAAGCTCTAACCCCACTATTGATACAGCTGTGCTGGTGCCAAGTGTGAACAGCAGCCCTGAGGGTCACCTGTCAGGATGTTTCTGGTTGCATGTGACAGTCACTGTGACAGCAGATACCTTGTTATTGTGATCCCAACTATCACCCCCATCAGGCACTAAATGCAGTTTGGATCACTCTACATTCTGGGTTTGGAAACAGGTTTGGGGGGCTGATAACAGAGAGCAGCTGTTGCCCCCTATATTTGCATGTTTTATATATGTAATATACTATGTATCTGCTGCCCACATGGTCACCTGGCAGGTTGGCATCTTCATGGCATGGTTGTCCAATGGCCTGGCAGTGCAGTGACGTCATCAAACGGTCTTGATACAATGTGTCAACTCATCATAACAATGTATCTCCTTCCATCCAGGTCAGGGCATAATATCTGTAGCAAACCTTGCATCAGTGAGGAGGAGAGGGGGGAACCACAACTCTCAGCATCTCCCTGTCATGTAGTATTATTATTATCACTTATGTATTGTTTACTAATAAGTTGGATATTAAAAGGTTGAAGCCCTGGACCCCCCTCTAGGTTTTGCTGCATCCATCTTGAACCCCAAATGCTTCTAAACCTGTTTTTATTGCTTTGCTCATCCACTTTCTATGTTTGTGGGGGGAATGATGTTGTGATTTAATATTTTTTTTTTTTTAAGGTAGGGAGGGGGTTGATTAGTTTTGCAAAAATAAAAATAAAAAAATTACATTTCAAACGCTGCCCCAGCCGATGACGTAGCAAAGCAAAGTGCAGCTCCAACAACGCCCAGTGAAGGTTGACCCCTCAGTTTTGGCAGCGCCCCGTTTAAATTCCCTAAGCCCCAGAGGGGGTGTTAGGGGTGCATCTGAAAGGGGAGACCCTTGGCTCTCGTTTGCCCCCGGTCCCGAGTCGGTCCGACGCGGCGATCGGGAGTTTCGGGGTGTTGAAGGAAGGGTCCCCCCACCTCCGCGCCTGGCTGCAGCCTCTTTTTGCTTTGGAATCTCCAGCCCCAAAAGGCAGAGAGAAGAAGAGACTGAGGCGCAGGAGAGCAGAGCGCACGGCCGCCCGCAACATGAGCGACCCCGGCCCGACCGAGCCTCCGACCGTCCCGGAGCCAGGGTGAGGAGGAGGGCGACCCCCCGGGGGAGCCGGGGGCAGCGGGCTCGGCAGGGCTCGGCCGCCCCGGAGCACTTTTAGGAGGCGCTGTAGGAGCGCGGCGGCGGCGGCGGCTCCTCATCATGTCGGGTTCTGCTCAACAACAAAACCGACCCCGACCTCTCTGCTCTGCCGCTGCCTGCAGGAGCCCGGGGCCCTCAGCCTGGCACCCCAGGGGCCCCGCAGCCGGCGTACAGGGGCCCCTTCCCCAGTGCAGAGGGGCATCCAGCCCGGGCTGTGCAGTCGGGACAGTGCAAGAGGATTTGTCACTAACAATGGCGGCCATGTTGTTCAGGATCTCTCTCTCTCTCTCTCTCTGTCTGTCTCTTTCCCCCCAACTTATTTCTTAGCCTGGAATATTTGGGGGGCTTTAAGCTGTACCCTGTGGGAAGGAAAGAGTTAATGCACCCCCCCACCCCTTTTATTTTATTTTTTAAATTAAAATTTTTCTAGAAGGGACTGAACCCACATGGGCATGGGTAATACACAGGCAGCCATGAGCCCTCAGAGCCACCAGCGATCGCCTTGTATTGGGGGGGGGATATCGCCATCGGAAAACCGTTGGAGACGATTCGCGTCCGACTTAAAAAATAATAAATAAAAAATTTAATTAAAAAAAGGCAAATTTCCAACCGGCGATAATTTTGCGAGAGGGAGCGCACGGTGCAGTGTCGCAGCAACACAAGATTTTTGTGGTCAACGGGTTTTCACCCGAAACGAGCAAGCGAAGGATTTTTTTTTATATTTTTCTTAGGGGGGAAAAAATATATATTATTTTAAAAAGTGAATTTTAACAGTTGTGGATTTTTAACCCTATTGTTTCCAGAAGGTATGGCTTCTATACAATATATATATTCTATAGGGTTTATCATTTGTTATTTTTATTTTTTCCCTCGGGGGCTGATTTTAAGGGGATAGGTTTCCCACGTTATGATCTCCCCCCCCTGTTCCTAACGTTTCAAAATGTTTGTTTTTTATATTTTTTTTATATGTAAAAATCAATTTTTATTATTTTTTTTTCTCTTTTTTTAGGATGACGGTGAAGTTGAAGAGCGGAGAGGAAAGGAAGCCGACCAAACGGGCGCCGGAGACTGAAGAGGAGCAGGAGGAGGAAGAAGCCGCCGCGGCAGCTGTGGCGGCAGGAGAGGCGGAAGAGAAGACCAAGGCAGACAGTGATCTGCTGCTCTCGGAGACCCCCAATAAGGACGCTCCGGAGTCCGCCGCCCCCGGACAGCCTTCCAAAGTCCAACAGGATCAGCACCATTTCCTGAGGTCCAGCGTCCGACCGCACAGCAAGAGGCAGAGGAAGGATTCGGGCAGCAATGGACGGGCCCCCAGCGCCAAGAGCAAAGGTATACCTGCGAAATTGACTGCGCCACCCTCAATGACAATTTGGGGGACGCCCAGATCATCGTCCATTACCTTTTTTCAGTATAGGGGGTTTTGCAGCAATTGGGACTTACGGTATTGATATCATTTTGGCACTTAGCAAGTGCAAGGGTTTTTTAAATTTTTGTAAAATTTTATTTTTTAAATTTTAAGCAATTAATTTTCTCAGAGGAGGTGAAATTATTTACAGTTAATATTATTTACGCAGAGCGCATACCTGTAATGTACGCAAGAGGTTGGCGAGCTGTAGACTCCATGTTGTCCTTCTGGAGATGGGGAACATTGGCATTTAGCTGGATGTTGTTTTTAATGACACCATGGTGCCCGTATGGGTGGTTGCCTGAGGGCGTGATGCCATGGTGGTTGCCACTTCGACTTAAGCATGCAAGCAAGGCAGACCGCCGGGCACAGTGTGAGCATGGGGGTCTCAGCCCACTGTGCGTCCCTGAGGCATGCTCACTAGGATTCCCTACATAAGGGGAGAGCCAAGACCCGGACAAAGTGCCACCTATGGGTAGAATATATGTTACATAAGGGGAGAGCGCCATCAGATAAGAGCCAGTGCCCGGGTCCCCGACACAGCGCCACCTATAGGTAGAACATATATTACATAAGGGGAGAGCGGCATCATATAAGAGCCAGTGCCCAGACGCAGCGCCACCTATAGGTAGAACATATGTTACATAATGGGAGAGCGCCATCAGATAAGAGCCAGTGCCCGGGTCCCCGACACAGCGCCACCTATAGGTAGAACATGTATTACATAAGGGGAGAGCGGCATCATATAAGAGCCAGTGCCCAGACGCAGCGCCACCTATAGGTAGAACATATGTTTTATAAGGGGAGAGCGCCATCAGATATGAGCCAGTGCCCAGACACAGCGCCACCTATAGGTAGAACATATGTTACATAATGGGAGAGCGCCATCAGATATGAGCCAGTGCCCAGACACAGCGCCACCTATAGGTAGAACATATGTTACATAAGGGGAGAGCGCCATCAGATAAGAGCCAGTGCCCAGACACAGCGCCACCTATAGGTAGAACATATGTTACATAAGGGGAGAGCGCCATCAGATAAGAGCCAGTGCCCGGGTCCCCGACACAGCGCCACCTATAGGTAGAACATATTAGATGGTGCTCTCCCCTTATGAAACATATGTTCTACCTATAGGTGGCGCTGTATCCAGGTCTTGATCTTACTAGATGACGCCCTCCCCTTATGAAATGTATGTTCTACCCATAGGTGGCGCTGTCTGGACACTGGCTCTTATTAGATGGTGCTCTCCCCTTATGAAACATAAGAGCCAGTGTCCAGACAGCGCCACCTATGGGTAGAACATACATTTCATAAGGGGAGGGCGTCATCTAGTAAGATCAAGACCTGGATACAGCGCCACCTATAGGTAGAACATATGTTTCGTAAGGGGAGAGCACCATTAGATAAGAGCCAGTACCCGGGTCCTGGACACAGCGCCACCTATAGGTAGAACATATGTTTCGTAAGGGGAGAGCACCATTAGATAAGAGCCAGTACCCGGGTCCTGGACACAGCGCCACCTATAGGTAGAACATATGTTTTATAAGGGGAGAGCACCATCTAATAAGATCCAGTGCCCGGACACAGCGCCACCTATAGGTAGAACATATGTTACACATGTTTCACATGCGTTGTGCTATTGTAAAAAATTGGGCTAAAACAATCAAATAAAAAAAAAAGCCATAAGAATGACCACACTGCTGTAGCAGGACACATGATTTCTCCATGAAACATGCACACTGTGAGATATGATGTGATTTTAGATTTCATCTGATCAATTAGTAAGGTGGAAAACTAAATTTTTTATTTTTTTAAGTAATACTGAAAATGAAAGAAAAATGTACTTGACTAAACTGGTTTGAAAAGGAATAAAATAGCAATGGGTAAAGAGATTATTCACATATCTCCGAGGGGAAAAAACAACTGCATTGCCCGATCCATCATATGATGGCAACGAGCGGTGCCCGGAGGACCCCATTGACTATACTGTGACCCCTTCGGGTTTCCGCCAGGGAGCCCGGCTCTTTTTATAGCGCAGCATGCCGCCATGTTTTTACAAAATGAATGGAGCCTTGTCATAAATGACCTGCCTCCTCCGGCTCCAGAATGATCTCTAGGGCAGCTCAAGCCGCCGTGTATGTCAGTCATTATTTGCGCCAGTTTCTGATAGGCCATCAGTATAAAACACTCTGAATATCCCTTTAACCTTACGTTTAGGCCTCATGCACACGACCGTATTTATTTTGCGGTCCGCAAAAAATACAGATGACGTCCGTGTGCATTCCGTATTTTGCAGAAGGGAATAGCTGGCCCCTAATAGAACAGAACTATCCTTGTCCGTAATGCGGACAATAAGAGGGCATGTTCTATTGTTTTGCGGAACAGAAATATGAACATACGGAAACAGAATGCACACGGAGTAACTTCCGTTTTTTTTGCGGACCCATTGAAATTAATAGCTCCGTATACGGGCTGCAAAAGAAAAAACTGAACGGACACGGAAAGAAAATACGTTCATGTGCATGAGGCCTTACAAACAGCATCCATGCACTGTTTAGTTAATCATAACGAACATTGATGTAACCATGGATCATCGGTCAGAATTGATCGCTTCCTCTTTCCACCAGTCTCCATGAATATGAGCGCATCTTCACCATCTTCAGGAGTAGATTAGGAAGAAGCAATGAAACGCGTTGGTGCAGGTGATTTTATTTCTAGGTGGAGTCCTGAATAGGTTACGTGTAGGCGTAGATGATTACGAATGTACCCCGCCTGTGATGACACAATGTCAAACCATATGCTTCTTTAGGCCTACTTTCACACTCTCGTTTTGTGCGGATCCGTCACGGACGGATCTGTTCAGATAATACGACCGTCGGCATCCGCTCAGAACGGATCCGTTTGTATTATCTTTAACATAGACAAAACGGATCCGTCTTGAACACCATTGAAAGTCAAAGGAGGACAGATCCGTTTTCTATTGTGTCATTAAAAACGGATCCGTCCTCCATTGACTTGCATTGTGGGCCAGGATGGATCCGTTTGGACTGTAAGCAGCGTTTTGGTGTCCGTCTCCAAAGTGGAATGGAGACGGAACAGATGTAAACTGAGCGGATCCTTCTCCATTCAGAATGCGTTAGGGCAAAACTGATCCGTTTTGGACCGTGTGTGAGAGCCCATGACGGATTTCGCAAACGGAAAGCCAGAACGCCAGTGTGAAAGTCGCCTTATCCTGCGTGACATTATAGCACCTAATGACCTGACAAAAATGTCAGTCGCTTCTGATGTAGGATGGAGGCCTCCATGATTGATCTCTGCTCCTGCCTGGAAATTGCTCCGCGTCAAGCCTTGTGCGACTTTCGGAGGATTAGGCATGTTCTCAGGTGCCGGAGGTTCCCGTTGGTAGCTTATTACCCTATAGCGGTGGACTTCCCAGCTGTAGAGCAGTAGCAGAAGTCCACCGGCTGATGGGAGAGGATCTTAGTGGACATCAAGGGCCCTCAGACATAATGTTGAGGTCCCAAAAATTCCAAATCTGTCCCTCCTCCCCTCTCCCCACTGAGAACCTATGCATGTTCAGCTGAACGTACATACATGGGGGGTTGGGAGGAATATCTGCTGGCCGAACGAGCAAGGTGACCGATCCATTAGATGAAATATCCGTTGGTGGAGCTGATCAGGGCTTTGGATATCCCCACATCCATTCTAGATCACCCTCACCTCAGAACAGGGGGGTCACCGTTGTGACCAAGACTGGACCGTCACCTCCTCAGATGCCTCAAGTCTGTGTGATCAGAAGTCGCATCCACGTATGATTCCGTTTCGGTTCCGGGTTTGTCGGGCAAGACCTCGATCTCTAATTCACTCAAGGCGTTGCTGAAGGTTGTCTTCGGGTGTCAGGTCGGGATTCTAGAGGAGTTGCTGTGACGGCAGCAGCACATGAGTGATGAGCGGCACGATGTGAGGAGGTGGTTGCGGGGCTGATTGTCTGCGCTCACGACGGTAGAGTTTTCAGGCTATAAATACTCCCTGACTTCAGTCTGCAGTCCCCGCTCTGGTACAAGTTAATGGCACACGTGGGAGATGTCCTCCCCTACGGCAGGCGTGCAGAGCCATCCTAGTTCATGTGCTGTGGTGGGGATGGCTCCTGCTAACATACATGTAAATCTTTGGACTGTCATAACTCGCCATGTTGTGCAGCTGGACCCTGCTGCTTACAGATAGTTATACAGAATTCCTTAGGCGAACGAGAGGCGAAATCAGCAGGGCGCGGCCACCCATAGGTAGAGTGAGTATTAGGTCTAGTCCGAAACGCGTCAATAGTTCAGTGTTAGGATATTGCTTTTGTAATGTAAAGCATTTTTTTTATTTATTTTTTTTATAAATTTCGAATCAAGGATGATTTTAGGAAGCGACGACCCCCAAGTGCTGGATTTTTCCTCTTTCCATATATTTTATGGGTCCGTCCTGTTCCTACGGATGGATGCAGATTACCCCGTGGTTCGTTAGATTCGTGGTTGGACTAGTGTCGCCTGCTCTGTCCCGTTGCCTTTCATTCACATGCCCTTGGCAGCTCGTGCTGTTTGTCATTGCCCCTGAGTACACCTAGGACCTGCGTCACACACAGCGTTTTCGTTGGCGGTTTTAAGTGCGTTTTTAGGTTAAAAAAAATTACTTTAAAGTCTATGGTAAGGCTCCTTTCACATCTGTGCGGAACAGAGTGCACCAGAATGCATTCCGTTCCGTTTGGTTGCGTTCCCATGCCGGACAGAAAAACGCTGCAAGCATCTTTTTTGAGTGCGGCATGGGATGCGGAGCAAGACTGATCCAGTCTGAAACACAACGTAAGGCCTCATACACCCCACCGTTGTTTTGGTCCGCATCCGAGTCGCCGTTTTGGCAGTTCTGATGCAGACCCATTCCTTTCAACAGGGCCGCAAAAGATGCGGACAGCACTCCGTGTGCTGTCCGCATCCGTTGCTCCGTTCCGTGGTCCGCAAAAAAATATAACCTGTCCTGTTCTTGTCCGTTTTGCGGACAAGAGCAGGCAGTTATATCAGCTGTTTGCACGCTGACGCCATCCGTATTTTGCGGATCCGCAATTTGCGGACCGCCACAACAGTCGTGTGCATGAGGCCTTAGTCAATGGTGCCGGATCAGTTTTCTCGGACACAAAAGAAAATGTCATTTTAGAGCTAATACAACCGGATCTGTTCATAACGGATGCAGTCGGTTGTATTATCCTAACGGAAGCGTTCTTGAAGCGGCCGCGCACATGTCCAACCTGCCACTCCTGTCAGTTTAGGGGAGCAGCAAGGGGCCTGCAGGGGGGTACGAGGACCTCATGATCGGTGGGTAGGAGTACCCACCGATCTGATAGTTATCAGGGACAACTTGTACCTACCGGAAACCCCCCTTTAAGTGCATAGAGGGGCGGGGCCAGTACTGGAAAGCTGAGGAGCTAGGCCCCGCCCCTCGGTGCACCGAAGCCCACATTTGTTTGAGGAATAAGTCTTTTATCTCCGGAATGCCACAAACGATTTTTACAAGACTGGTATCGTTTTAATAAGCAGGACCAACCCTACAGGCTTTCATGCCTGGTTTAATATGGTTGACAGGAAGTTTATCTGTTGTATGAAAATGAAGCTTGGCGGTTGTAAAAAAATCATCATATTTTAAAAAAAAATTCTTGTCCAGTTGTAAGATTCCTGCTTGCTGTCGATGAGTGGAACCAATCCATGTCTACAGATTGTGTTCTTCCCGACAGCATCGATTGTAATAACCTTTGCTTCTCCTTTCAGCACTGGACAGTGCCACCCCATCCTCACCAAGCTGCTCCACCGGATTGGCCCCCAGCACCACTAAAGCATCCGGCCGTAACGTCGCCCCATCTGCTGCCGAGAAGGATGAGGGCAGCAAGAAGAAGGTGCGGCGGCAGTGGGAGTCGTGGAGCACCGAGGACAAGAACACCTTCTTCGAGGCTCTCTATGAGGTGAGTGCAGGCCGAGTAGCGTTTGGAGCACAAACGTTTATTCTGTTGCTCCTTTAATTTGTCAGTTTCTTTGCAAATACCTGGCGAGTAATCAGACGGTTTACATTGCTCCGTCTAAAAGTGGGCGTTTCTTTTAGATGCGCCCCCCCCCCGAAATGCTGTGGCAGTACCAGCCATATGTACGCTTTATTCAGGAATTTAGATTGATGACCTATGCTCTGGATAGAAAGTCATGATCAGTTTGGAAGGAGCCATAGCTTTTGCCGTGGCCTCTCCCTAGGACACGTGACGTCGCCGCACATCGGTCACTTGGCCTAGTTGCAGCTCAGCCCCACTCAAGTCAATGCACATACCGAGCACTGCTGTTATAAACGTACGGCGATGTGCTTGGTGAACGGCCAGGAGCCGTATGTACTCGCCAGACCTCCGGCTTCCTGAAACAGCTGATCGCGGGGGTGCCGGGACTCAGACCCTGACCGGTGTGATAACGATGACCTATCCTAAGGGTGGGTCATCATTATCAATTCCTGGATAACCCCATTTAACATATCTCAGACACACGAAGTGGAAACTTCCACTAGGAAACGGACCTGCTGTGCAGAGTTTTATGTCTGCAACCTGTCTGTTTCCATTGCAGATTCACTTCAATGGGGTTGGCAAAACTTGGCTCTTCCTTGTATTTCCTACTCGCGGCTGCATTGGAAGAGGACGTGCAGTCTGAGCTAACTGGCGGCCATCCCTTCTCTATAGATGGGCCCTGAGACGAGAGGTCTCATCTTTGAAGTGAAGCCGGCCCGGACATCAGCTGATCGCAGTCGATCGGGCTCCTGGAACCCTTTGCATTGTGATGTTCTGATTGAGCACCAGCCCTACATGGCAACCATTCAAATACTGTGTATGACCCTCTATGTAATGTTTGGACAGGATGGTTCCATTAGAGTTGTTGCTGCTGATACTTACTGGCTTATATAGGGACACCCCCCCCCCCCCCCCTCCCTCCCCCACGGCGTCCATATACCATTTTAATTTAAGAAAAAGAGGAAAATCCAGTTTCTAGTAAAAAGTGAAAAGTAAAACTAAACAGAAGGTTTCATTGAATATCCATATAAAATCCATCACATACGTAGACACTTTCTTGCGCGTTTCAGGTCAATATGGCCTCTAGGGCTTAATTAGATTGCCGCTGTGTGGACTGACCGCAGCGCTCACTATCATGGTGATCTGTGATGCTGTGAGTTCCAGCCTGACTGTGCGTCTACCGTCTTGTACTTGTAATGCTGCTGCGAGTTCAGCTTAGGTGACCTGCGTCCGTTACCCAGAGCTGGACCACAAATGGCCACCCGAATACGGCCTCCATCATGGCATATGCTTAGATTACGTTTCAGTGTGCCAAATCCCATCTGCTTGACCCTAAGAACTGTTCTCTTCTTACACCCCGTCATGTGTTTAGCATGGAAGGACTTTGAAGCCATTCAAAACAACTTTGCCCTCAAGTACAAGAAGAAAGCCAAGCCGGCCAGCATGGTGAAGAATAAGGAGCAGGTGCGGCACTTCTACTACAGAACATGGCACAAGATCTCCAAGTACATTGATTTTAATAATGGTGAGTGTTCCCTCCACCCCTTCCTCCGCCATCAAGCTTGTGTGATTGGCGGCAGTGCTCCTTGTCCTGCTGTTTCGTAGGAGCCAATTGATGGCTTATTCTAAGGACAGGCCATCAATGTGAAGACCCAGAGATCTCCTTTAATGTATGTGTGTCCTTGTCCGTGTTGCACTGGATCTATATCCAGTGCTGCGTGAAATCTGTCTTCCTTTTGCCATCCTTACCCCTTGGTCTCTTCTTCTTTTTGTTTCTTGTAGTATTTTCTTGTGGTCTTAAGAAGTCCTCGCAGGAGCTTTATGGCCTCATCTGCTATGGAGAACTGCGGAAGAAGATTGGGGGCTGTAAGTTTTGTGCGGGATTTGGTCATGGGAGTAATGTTCGGCAGAAGTGCTTGCTGTACAGGTAGATGGTTGATCTTGGACCTCTTTAGGTTCCCACCTTCTCTAGTAGATTTGGCAAAGCAAATTTGCCAAATCTGTTGGCTTAAAGCAGGCATGCTCAACCTGCAGGCCCTCCAGCTGTTGCAAAACTACAACTCCCATCATTCCCTGACAGCCTACAGCTATCATCCTACAGAAGGGCATCGTGGGAGTTGGAGTATTAGAACAGCTGGAGGGCCGCAGGTTGAGCGTCCCTGACTTAAAGGGATCCTAATGCTTTTGGCCCCATGCGTGTGCGGCGTGCTCTCAAATCATTTCTGTGGGCGTTACAAAAATACCTGTTGGCTGTTTTCAGATAGTCCCATAGAAATGAAATGGAGAGCGCAACACGCACGCACAGCCGCTGCTCCATTCACTTCTCTGCGACTGCTGGACATAACCAAGCCAGAGCTCGGCTATTTCCTGCAGCCCCATAGAAATGGAGGGCAGGACACTCCCTGTGCAGCTGCTCCCTGCGCACTTCGGAGGTCGCGTTCTGGAGATGGGTGCAGGTTCCACAGGTGAGACCTGCCCATATCTGACATTGATGACATATCCTAGAGATATGGCACCAGTGTCGAAGATAAGACAACCCCTTTAATGCTGGGTCTGAAGGTGCCCATACGCTTTCAATAGCTGCTGGTCCTCTCTTCTCCCCCGTACACATACAGGCTTGGTTTAGCCAAGCATGCATGTGTTTTAAGTGTCAAAAAAGGAAAAAGCCACTGGCAAATACCTCTCCTGCCAGAACAAAAGGATCGGGTGTTGAACTTGACTTAATCCTTCCTTCCCCAGCATCGTCTGTGCGGAGGCCCCCCCCCCCCCCCATACTTGTTAGTTGGTCGGCGTGTCCCGCCTCCAATATTTTAATGTGGTTGGGTGTCTTTAGTACATATGGCCTTGTTACCTCTCACTCCAATGAATTCCGGCTCTGATTATCTCTTTCTTTTGTTATTGCAGGTATGGATGATAAGAATGCGGCCAAGCTGAATGAGCTGATCCAGTTAGGGTGAGTGAGTGTCATGTTTGTTCAAAGACCACACTTTTACGGGCTGAGGGTCGGCTACAAGCTATCGTACAAATGCTTGTTACCGATGGTTGCTCTGTGTAATGGTGCCGCCGATCACCTGCCGAGCAAACGCTCATTTATTGGGTGATTGCATCTTTCACGCATCACACAAAATCATTATAAGCAGGGATGAGTTACGAGTGGGCGAGCAGTTACTTTCCTGTGCATTGGCCCGTGGAAAAGGACCTTTACTAGTGATTAGTGTTGAGCGAACTTGTGTTTTAAGTTCGGCGTCTAAAGTTCGGGTTCGGGTTATCGATTCCGGTACCACAGACCAAGTTTTGGTCCGTGGTAGTGGAATCCATAACGCGATTCTTCGATGGGCCGAACTTAAAACACAAGTTCGCTTAACACTACTAGTGATGGCAAACTAGGTAAACTCTTAAAAGCACTTACCTCCTAGGCACAGGATAAGGGATAAATGTCTGACCGGCAGGGGGTCTAGCCACTTAGCAAACACTAAGCTGGTTCATATTAATATCTCTGCTGATCTTTTCACAGGGCGACGACGGTGCGTTACAAAGGCCGGAACCTGCGGATTAAGGCTCCGATGTGCAGAGCACTGAAGAAACTCTGTGACCCGGAAGGAAAGACGGGTACGTAGGTTTTGTTTCTGTGCATTTATAGCTGGGAGTTTTGTCACTTTACTCATTTGTTACTGGTTGTGCGTTGATGGGTTAGATCGCTTTACTTCCAGTGTGATCTGACTAATTTGGTCTGAACTGAAATAGTCATGTCTAAGGAAGGGGAATCGAAGGGTAAGTTTAGACACCGTTCCTTGAACTTTCTTCTATTCATATAACGTGGTATAAAAAAAAAAGTACAAAAAAAATTCATGTTTGCGTCTAAAAGATCATCTCTCTTCAGCTGATCATTTCCATTGTTCACTCCGTTCCTAGTACCAGAACAAGTGCTGAATCAATCATATGATGGACATCACCAGTGCCTTTTTTTTTTTTTTTAAACTGGGATTTGAGATGACGGCTCCAAAGGGATCCACCAGTGCTGATGTGTACAATACCCTTAGGGCTCATACACACGACTGTTGGATGTTTTGTGGTCTACAAATTGCTGATCCACAAAACACGGATACCGACCGTGTGCATTCCGCCCGCTATAGAACTGTCCTATCATTGTCTGTAAAACGGTTAGGAATATGAAATGTTCTATTTTTTTACAGGGCGTTGCGGAATGGACATAAGGATGTGGAGAACACATGGGTGTGCTTTTTACATCTTTTGCGGCCCCATTGAAGTGAATAGGCCCGCAACAAATGCGGACCAAAAAGACATTCGTGTGCATGAGCCCTTAGGTGCACAACACCAAGATCTAAGGGCCAGCTCTCATATTCTAGTTGTGTCCTTGGCAGGTAAAGTGGTATATATATATATATATATATATATATATATATATATATATATATATATATATATATATATATATATATATATATCATATATATATATATATCATATATATCATATATATATATATATATATATATATATATATATATATATATATTTTTTTTTTCTGTATTCATGTCTAGGTCTGAGCGATGAGGAGGATCAGAAACCGGTGAGACTGCCTCTAAAAGTACCCATAGAACTTCAGCCCCGAAACAACCAGGCCTGGGCCCGTGTGCAAAGCCTGGCGCAGAATCCACGCCTCAGGTATTGAAAAGTGAACTGTCATTGCAACCTGAAGTAATTCCTACCTACCAAAAATATGCAGTGACTACAAGGGAAATTTTGAGAGTGAAGAAGCTTTTTATGAGGAGTAGCCTTTTAAATTTCCTCCACTTTTTTTTTTTTTCAGGATGATGGTGGAGTTGCACAGAAAGGTCTCCAGTCTTATTGAATTTCTCAAGCAGAAATGGGCTTTGCAGGAAGTTCGCGTTGTATCCTTTCCGTATTAAGGTCCCTTTACACTGGACAATTGAGCAGACAATTGTCGGGAAGGGAGCGTTCCCTCCTGGCAATCGCCTGCTTGTCAGTGAAGGAGCAGCGATCTCCTCCACAGTATGGAGAAGAGTGACCGCTAATGCCATCGCTCGTCCCCATACAGAATCATTGTTTGCCGGGAGCAGAGGCGGTTTAGACGGCACAATCTGCTGCTGGCAAGCGACGAATTACGTGACCGCACTTATGATCATATATTATCTGCTGAACAAGCGTTTTGCTCGTTCATCAGGTAATCAGCGGCACCTTTACTCCACCAGATAATCGCTACGAAGCATTCCTATGAACGCTTGTTAGCAATTATCTAGCTGAGAGTCGGCCCGTGTAAAGCCGCCTTTCGTCGTTGACAAGCTCGATGATTGGCCCAGCTTCTCAGCAAATCAATTCTAACAAACTGATTTGTCACACTAGCAAGAGCTCTTCACCTGTGAGGGGCCACACCTGCCTGTTGATCGACAGGGCCGAACAACTAGCCCCTCACAGATGAAGAGCTCTTGTTAATGTGATGAAACCATTCGCTCGTCCCTAATATAAAGTTCTTTTGTGTTCCTTCAGTCTTGTCTTATCTTATCGTGCTTAGTTTCCTTTACTAATATTTCTCAGAGGAAAAGCCTGGATGATCATCAGTTAGCAGATGTGGAGTCTCAGGACTCCAAGGAAGAACTTTATCTTTTCCCACCGGAAACCTCCCAGTTGTCTTCTTTACCAGGAGTGGCAAGGGTCGTCCATTCCAAAGCCCATTGTACCGTCCACTGGCAGGAGTCTGGCAAATACAAACAGAGCTCTAAGGATGTTCACTTGCTGCCCCCTGCTCAGATTCTCGGCATCCAAACTGGGCAAGGCACGGCTCGGGTACAGCTTAAGTGCCCACGAGGTAATGCAGATGCTAAACAAGGAAACAAAGTAGAGGTGCCCAGTAACGCCATGCCAGAGAAAACCCCGAACGTTGAGAATGGTTCGATGGAGAATGTATCTTCTGAAGGGGTGTCAAATGGGCCAAAGACTCCTGATGAAGCCCCTCCAGAGACTATGGATACCTCTGCAGGTGGGGAGATATCTAGCGTTCCGCCTCCAGATGTGGAGGAACTCTCATTAAATGACCCCTTGCCCCGTTATTTAAAGTCCTGCCAAGATCTTATTGTTCCGGAAGCGATTCAGACAGCTGATAACGTTTCTGCCTGTCCTCCAGCATCTCCAGAGTCAAACTCCAAACCTCCCGGAGACGTAGAGTCTCCAAGCCGAGAGAAGGTAGAAACACAGGCTCCAACCCCCCACCAGGATGATTGCACTACACAAACTTCAGGACTGGACACTCAGGTGAAGGAGCAGAGTGGTTCCTCCAAAGCTCCCAAGGACAACTCTAATCAGCTCACTGAGCAGCTCCGTCAGGAGGGCTGGAATCAGCAGACATCCGAAAATCTGACACTAGCCGAGGTCTACCTCATGTTGGGCAAACCAGGCAAGGTACAGTTGGAGTATGAGTGGATGGATTCCAACAGATCGGATGACTCTGACTCCCCTTTACATTACAAACAGAGGCTCCTGAGCTGCCTTCTACGGCTCATAGCGACAGAGGTGAACCCCAAAACTGTAAGTGTTCTTTCTTTAAAACCTTCTTGGGAGAATTTTTATATATTTTATCTTCAGAGAATTTTTGACTTGTCATAGATTTAATCGGTGAAGGATGGGTGCTAAAAATCCACCTTTTTGCTTTAATGGGTTATCCCGTAATTAGTATCTATGAACTACATCCTCAGGATAAGTCATCAGTATCAGATTGGCTGGGGTCTGACACCCTGGACCCCCGCTGATCAGCTGTGCTCCATGAGTGTCGCGGCCTCTTCTTAGGCCATGTGATGTCACGTGGCCTAATTGCAGCTCAGCCCCATTGAAGTGAATGGGTCTGAGCTGCAAATTCAATACCAAGCACAGCCACTATACAATGAATGGCGCTGTGCTTCGTAAGTTGCCCTTTAACAGCCGATCGGCAGGGATGCTGGGACTTTGACCCCTCCCGATGTCCTAACAATGACCTATCCTGTGGATAGGTAATCATTATCAATTCCTGGATAACCTCTTTAAGCAAAAGGACCGGTCCCCAGAGAAGTGGGGGGGGGGGGGGGGGTGGTGAGTGGCATACAAACTTAAATAGGAGTCCATACGCTGCTCTGCACATGTCTCTTAGCAGAGCTGACAAATGAAGCTCAGCCGAGTACATATGCCCCTTCATTTTGGCAATTGTTGGGGGTTTCAGCATCCGCACCCTCGCTGGCCATGGCACTATGACGTGTGAATAGTTTTGTGAAGCTTAAGGTACACTTTTCAGATCTGTCTTGGAAGAACTTCCACCATCGTTACTAGAGCCGTTACCAGATATACCACCGCTTTCATCACTAATTTAATGTACCAGGCTTTTAGTACATGATCTTTTTGAAATTGCATTTAGCAAGTTTGTTCCGTCTTTCTCCAACTGGATGATCAGTATACATTGGAAGGATCTCCCAAGTAATCAGCTCCGTCCACTACACAATGGCTGAAGCTTTGTAATTCTGTCGCTGACTTCACAACAGCTAATCCTTGGCATGTGGGGTGTCGGATCCCTAACGATCAGATATTGATGACCTATGTTCAGGCTAGGCTGTCAATAATACGAACTTGGAATACCCCAGTTAAAGGGGTGCTAGATCGCGCAGGGCACGGGCTGTTTTGTTTACAATAACACACTGCCGGGCGGAAGCTTCCGCCCGACAGTGTGTTCAGTGACGTCACCGGCTCTGATGGGTGTGCTTTAGCGCTGCCCTAGCCGTTTTGCTGGCGGCCCATACGCAGCATCCGTAATTGGAGACGCCAACCCCCGAGAGACATCATCCTTTTCAGAAGGAGTTTATAACCGATACTCAACTACCCAAATTCCAGTTGGCGCGGGGTCTACTCTGTTGCACTGTCTCTTTGAAAACTATATGGCAGAGCTGGCAGTGCCTATGCATGACATAATACCGTCTTGATCTGCCAAGGCTGCTGGAGGGTTACTCTGGAGCGAACGTTCATTGGATTGTGTACTCGGCCGTGTACAAGCAGTGAAATTCTGCTCCGGGTAAGTGTGTATTCAGCCCATGGAATATGCCGATGAATAACTAGAGCAGAGGCAGTAGAAATGTGTAGGCGATGGGTAGTGGTATAGGTAGGCCACCGATAGATAATTCTGCCAAAAATACGGTACGTTTTTTGGGAAATGTGTTGACACTTTGAAGTTCACCCTTTTGTTAGAATTTCTATTGCAATCCCCCAGTATCCATATGACGACATACGTTATTAGATAGTGGTGTCTCCAGTACCTTTCAGGAACCTGCAGTGCTCGGCTCCCTACCTGCAGAACCACCGCACAATCTATCTGTAGTTATATTGTAGATGGGAGCGAGGAGGGGGATGCAGCTGCCGTGACTGTGAGAGGAGACCTCTGGCACTGCAGATTTTGTGAAACTACAACTCCCAGTATGCATACTTGCTCGGCTGTTCTCGGAACTTCCATGGGAGTTGTAGTTTTGCAACAACTGTAGTGCCGGAGGTTGCTGACCCTTGCCTAGACTATGTACAGGTGGTAAAATCTCAGCTATGACATGTATTAGGCCTTTACAGATTTGTACATTCAGGTGGTGGTTCCACTCATTAATGGCAAGCAGAGGTTTTGAAACTAGTAATAATTTAAACATTAAAGGGGTATTCTTGTCTTGGCATATCTCTAGGTGTCTGATAGGTGCAGGTCCCACCTCTGGAATCCGAACCTATACTTAGAACAGAGCCCCCAAAGTGCTGGAGGACGTACCACGCATGCGTGGCCGCCCTCCATGCATTTCTATGGGACTGCCGAAAATAGCCGGTCACTGGCTCAGCTATTTCCATAACCCCCGTAGAAGCGAATGGAGCAGTGGCCGCGCTTGCGCTGGGCGATTTTTCCAATTATTTCAATAAGATTTCAAAAAATAGCCAAGCGGCACTCCCATAGGAAGGAATGGAGGATGGCTGCGCACGCACGTGCCCCCTTCAGCACTTTTCGGGCTTCTGGGACCTGTACCTATCAGACATTGGGGGCATATCCTAGTGATATGCTCCCAATGTCCAAGATGGGAATAACCTTTTAGGCTACTTTCACACTCGAGTTTGGTGCGGATCCGCACAAAGGCATCCGTTCAGATAATACAACTCGTGCATCCATTCAGAACGGATCCGTTATCTATTGTGTCAGTGACTTAGTGTGTGACAGGAAGGTACCGTTTGGCTCAGTTTCATCTGACGGACACCAAAACGCTGCAAGCAGCGTTTTGGTGTCTGCTTCAAAAGCAGAATGGAGACGGAACGGAGGCAAACTGATGCATTCTGAGCAGATCCTTTTCCATTCAGAATGCATTAGGGCAAAACTGATCCGTTTTGGACCGCGTGTGAGAGCCCTGAACGGATCTCGCAAACGGAAAGCCAAAACGCCAGTGTGAAAGTAGCCTTAATTGTCTTAAAAATATTAGTGACCGCATTAGATACTGTATTGCCATTTTATAAGGGTTTTGTTTTCCACGTTTTGTTTTTTTAATCTGTTGGTGTTTTTTTAATAGCCGTCATCGGCTCCGGACAAGACCTCCATTGCTACATCCCCCTTAAAGCTGCCAGGCCAGGACCAGACCCTCACCCCACCTGGTAAAATCATCACCCTGGTCTCCCGCAACCCAGACTGCCTGAGGACGCAGCCAGCCCACCTCCAGTCCACCTTCTCTCCCACTTCTAGTACCTCAGGTAAGTGGAGGACCCCTGTCCATGTTCCCTATTGGGGCATATGGAGGTCATAGAGGAAGGGGGTTTCTCCCGCTCAGGACCCTCTCCAGAACTGAGGGCCACTCCTGTTCTGTTAAACCTGTGTGGTCCTTCCATTACATAGTGACCATTTAATAGCACATCTCCTCTGCAACTTCATCTTCCCCCGGCCGAGTCATCTATGTGCCAGGAGCGGCCTCTGCTGCCATTTTAAATGGAGTTCTCTCTAATCATTGTATTTTGAATGCGCTGCATCTTTCTACTCCATTTACAAGATCACTGCTTGCTGTCTGTAATTGGGGACTTAAAGCGGTGTTCCACGATTTTGATATTGATGGCTTATCTTCAGGATAAGCCATCATTATTAGAACTGGGAGAGTTGTTGTACGCCCGACGACCAGCTCCGTCACTGAAGTTACCAGCTCTGCCTACTACACAGAAGATGGAGGGGGGTGTCTCACCCCATTTCCATTGCACGTTAGGCTGAGTTCACATCAGCGTTCAGCCTTTCTGTTCTCCCATTATAGGACCAGGAAAACGGAAAGGACGGATTTGGCACATTACTGAGCCGAATGGAGCCTAAGGACCCCATAGACTATAATGGGGTCCATTACGTTTCCACTCAGAAGATGATTTTGGAGTGGAGACAAAAGTTATGCATGCAGGACTTTTGTCTCCGCTTCAAAATCATCTTCTGAGCGGAAACCTAACGGACCCCATTATAGTCTATGGGGTCCGTAGGCTCCGTTCGGCTCAGTAATGTGCCAAATCTGTCCTTTCCATTCTCCTGCTCCTAAAACGGAGCAGGAGAACGGAAAGGCTGAACGGTGATGTAAACTCAGCCTTAGGCCTCATGCACACGGCCGTTGTTTTGGTCCGCATCCGAGCCGCAGTTTTGGCGGCTCAGATGCGGACCCATTAACTTCAATGGGGCCGCAAAAGATGCGGACAGCACTCCGTGTGCTGTTCGCATCCGTTGCTCCGTTCCGTGGTCCGCAAAAAAAATATAACCTGTCCTATTCTTGTCCGTTTTGCGGACAAGAATAGGCAGTTGTATTAAAGGCTGTCCGTGACGTTCGGCAAATTGCGGAATGCACACGGACACCATGTGTGTTTTGCGGATCTGCAATTTGCAGACCGCAAAACACACAACGGTCATGTGCATGTGGCACTACCTGCAGATTATTATTTTTTTGTGGATTTATCCCGAGTTTCACCCTGTACATTGAATTGGGTGAAAGATGCAGCATTTCCACAACATGATCGGCAGCGGCTCATTGCCTTCTTTTCTATGTGGATTTTGTTTTCGCATGAAATCTGCACGGTGTGAATTCTCCCAGTCGCCCCCATTAGTGGCATGGGGCTTTCCAGTTCAGTTTTCTCTAGTTGCCCTTGCCTGGACGGCATCTCATCTTGTGCATGTATGTGTCTTTCTGTACGCAGGTTTCAGGAATCTCTCCCGTCCGCTTCTGTTCGGTGGTCCTATGGGGTCTGTGACGACCAGCAGCGATGGAGCAGTGTTTGCAGTTCCCACCATGCTTCCGCCCAACAGCCGCCATGCCAAGATTTCCTCGCCAAGCAAGGAGTCTGAAGTAGCGGGTCGCCAGCACTTGGATGCACTTAGTGTATGTATATTTATCTACAGCTGCATAGATATCTGCTCCATGTGTAGCGGGCATAAGCTGCGGCTGTGACCAATCTGCCATACACACTGACTGCAGTTCTCCATGTAGTATCTAGAGGGGCACGTGGCTGCCGTCTGTTATTGTGAGCGGAGCTGCATCTGTCCGTGTATTTCGTCTGCAGCAGACATTGCAGGGGAAATGAAATGGCACATGCCAACCTTTTAATGCATGGATGAGCCTGCTGCAAGAGTAGACCTCCCTATATGACTGGGTTCGTTGTGAGAACAACCCCATAGGCACTTGTTAGCAGGACCAAGCTAATGAAACCAGATATACTGCCTGGTAGGGTTTATCCTGCTGATTTTAAAATGATACCTGTCTTGTGAAAATCGTGGCGTTCCCAAGGGGAAAAAAAAGCTTTATTTTTTTATTATTTATGCAAATAAGGACTGTAGTGCACTAAAGCTCTAATTTTCATTAAGATTAAGGGGACATTTCTTATGGGAAGTATGTAACTTTTTGGCATTTGGGGACGAAACTGCAATTTTTTTCCCTCGCTCACCCCACTCTTCTGAGATGACGGGAAAAGGGGGCATGGCGTGGGCGGGCTGGCAGGAAAGTGACTTAAATCTACGGTAAAGCGCAATACCACACACCTCCTATGGCCAGGTGTAGTGCTAAAGGCAGCCATGTTTTTCTAATCCTGGACAACCCCCTTTTAAAGGCTTTAGTCGTGTGACACAGACATGGCAAGGCTGCTGTGTACGTGGTTGTGTCACTACACGTGACGTAATGTCACCCTGACACGACAGCTGCATTAACTGCTGACCTGCTGGATTGTTTAGTTGCAGATCGCAAATCACTAGAAATGTTTCCAGCCTAAAGTCCAGACTAAGTTGTGCGACTGTTTCTTCTTCCCCGGGGCTCCCTAGAATAGTTGGGCAGCTGCATGACATCATGTCACAGACAGATTGCACACGTTTTTTTGTTGCACGACTTGTATGCGACTTGATGTCGCCGTAGCCTAGTGGAAATACGTTTTTACAATATTCAGTAGTCGGCGTAGAAGTTCTTGCATTGTGTTGCTTTTAATTACATTAACTGAAATATAATAATTGCAATTCAGAATTGTAATTGCAGTGCATTGTGGGAACCCATATAAGTTAGGGTCTGTCCCCCATCAGAGGTAAACGTTGGGAAGGTTTCCTGCTGCCTACCTCTGACAGAAGCCCCTATGTATGCCACATTTAGGCAGGTGAATGTAACCCTAGGGATATATTTAAAGCATACCGGAGTTTAAATTTTATTTTCAAAATTTGCATATTGGCTGTGGTTCTTTGTACAATCATAACTGCGAAGGAACAGGTTTTTCAGCTTCCCTAATGTCTCTCTGAGCCATATTATTCCCTGTTTCAGCTGCACATCTAGATGCATTTCTCTCACAAGCAGGGAGCATATCCCTTCTGTGGAATCTGCCAGTACTGTACATTTCCCTCACTTCCCAGTATATTTGTTTTCTTCTAGTGAGCTCAGAAAGCTAATACAGACTTACAGACACACAGGAGCTTCTCTGCTCTCTAAAAGCTGTGTAGAGGCAGGCCCTGGAGCTCAGCTAGCTCTGACACCCCCCGTGTCCTCTCAGCCACCTTCTGTGTCTCTGTTTCCAGGGACGGATTTTGCCTAACTACAGGCAGTGGATTGCCAGTTAGATGGCAGTGAGCCCTGTAGTGGCCATGACTTTACAGCTTTTTTTCAGGTGGATGTAGGTAGAGTTAGCGATTTAGAAATTTGCTAGTTACACTATTCTCTATTGGGCCGCATGCACACGACCGTGGTGTGTTTTTTGCGGTCCGCAAAACACGGATGGCGTCCGTGTGCGTGCCACAATTTGCGGAACGGCGCGCACAGCCTTCAGTATAAGTGCCTATTCTTGTCCGAATAGGACATGTTATATTTATTTTTTGCGGGGCCGCGGAACGGAGCAGCGGATGCATCTTTTGCGCCCCCATTGAAGTGAATGGGTCCGCATCCGAGCCGCCAAAACGGCGTCTCGGATGCGGACCAAAACAAAGGCCGTGTGCAGGAGGCCTTAAACTGTGTGAGCTTTCAGTGACTCTACGGCAGGAGAAGCATAGGCCTCAGACACAATGTGCACAGAGCCTAAAGGTGCCCATACCCATTCAATAGCCATCAACCAAACGCACATTTGGCTGGCAGTTGTTCTCGCTCATACACACGCATACTCAGTTTGGCAAAGCATGCATGTGTTTTCAATGGCAAAAGAGGAGAAAGCTGCTGCCGGACATCTCCTGCCAGAACAAACTGATCTGGGATTGAAATTCAACATGCCCGATCTTTTTCTCTCAACGTCCTCTATCCGGGGGGAGACGGGTTCAGTAGAAATCTATGGATGCGTCTCGGTTCCGTCTCCTGCAGCGAGGAGAGAGGGCCCACTATGGCAGCACTTTTCTCTCCTTGTTCTAGTGATCGGTATGGGTCTCGGCGCTCAGACCCCCAGCAGTCAAAAACGTTGATTTTGTCACTATAAAAGCACCTAGTGATCGTTGAGGGGGGGGGGGGGGGGGGTCTCTGCACTCGGACCCCCACCAGTCAAAACCTTTGATATGTTACTATAAAAACTTTTGATGTTCAGTGACTGTTTAACTCTATTACACACTGGTCCCAGTAAATTCTTATTCATTTTGGGATCTTCCAGACTCTGATCTTTACTCAGACTTGGAATGATTAGGTTACACTATATGTAAAACAGGGGAACTGCTCAGAAATCTCTGTGCAGCTTAAGACTAGGTTCTCGGTTAATCGAGGACTGATCTTTCCTCCATTTTTGCCTTGTCTTTTCACAGATATTACGTCCTTTATGTTGTATCATGACATGACACTCCTCTCTCGAAATCTTATCCTTTCAGTCTGACTTTTTCTTACCGAAGCCTAAGAAGCCGAGAAGTCGACACCTGCGGAAACCTTTAGTCGTCCAGGTGAGTGTTTAAGAGCATTCATACCATCCTTAGGCCTCTTGCACACAAACGTATTTTCATTCCGTTTCCATTCCGTTCTGCTAAAGGAAGGTTCTCCGTGTACATTCCATTTCTATTCTGCTAAAAGATAGATCTTGTCCGCATTACGGAAAAGGATAGTACTGGTTCTATAAAGGGCCAGCTGTTCCGTTCCGCAAAATACGGAATGCACACGGATGTCATCCGTATTTGCAGATCAGTTTTTTGAGGATTGCAAAATACATACGGTCGTGTGCAAGAGGCCTTAGGATATGCCATCTAAGTATTTGATGTGTGAGGGGCTCCAACTCCCGCCCCCCCTGCCAGTCAGGAATGCACGCGCATTGTGGGCGAGCCCCTTCATTCAACTGATTGGCAGGGATTTTGTGAGTGGGACCCCCACCGGTCAAATCATGTTGGCCTATCCTAAGAAGGAGGCCAGGCCATCAGTGGTATAGTCCCAGAAAACCTCTTTAGTGTGAATTTACACTTGGCGGATCCATTGCAGTAATTTCTGCAACTGTTCAGTTTTTCGGAATTCTAAGATCTATACTTTCCTCTACACAACCCCATTCATGTTTCTGCAACGGCAGCGGTAGCTGTGGTGCCGGAACAGCTCATCTTCGTCCGTAGTGAACGGAGCTGGCTACTACAGCGAATGGGAGCTGTGCTGCGGTTACCAGCTCCATAAACCGCACAACGGTGCCGGAGCTACTGCAGAACAGATGACCGATGGAGGTGAACCTTGTTGGACACCACCGATCAGATAGTGATGGTCTATCCTGCAGATAGGCTATCACTCGTAAGGAAGCAGACAACCCCTTAATGGGACCCTGTCTCTTTTTAAATTGACATTAACCCTTTCCCGACCAGCGCCGTACTGGCCGGGTCTTTAAAGATGGCGCCCGCTCCTGAGCGGAGCGGGTGCCATAGCCGCGGGTGGCCTGCTGTTTCTTATAGCAGACACCCGTGGATAATGTTCGCAACCGGCAGTAATGCCGATCTCGGACATTTAACCCCTCAGATGCCGTGGTCAATACTGACCACTGCATCTTAGCGGATGAAACACCGGAAGCGCGCGCTTCTGGTGATACTAGCTCCCCCCGTGCGACGATCGGAGGAGCCAGAGCTTGTGTTCAGCAGCCCCTGTCTTTGTGAATGACAGGAGGATGCTGCATAGTATTTCCTAAGGAGCCCTTGCCTGTAAGGCTGGGTTCACACGAGCCTGTCCGGATGCGTCCCGGTGTATTGCGGCAAACCCGCGCGATTAGGTACGCAATTGCAGTCAGTTTTGACTGCAATTGCGTTCCGATGTTCAGTTTTTATCACGCGGGTGCAATGTGTTTTGCACGCGCGTGATAAATAAACGACTGTGGTACCCAGACCCGAACTTCTTCACAGAAGTTCAGGTTTGGGTTCGGTGTTGTGTAGATGTTATTATTTTCCCTTATAACATGGTTATAAGGGAAAATAATAGCATTCTGAATACATAATGCTTAGTAGGTGATCAATTGAGGGTTAAAAAAAAATTAACTCGCCTTCTCCTCTTGATCGCGTAGTTCCCGGTCTCTTCTTTACTTCTTTAATGATGAACTACCGGCTAAAGGACCTGTGGTGATGTCAGATCACATGCTCCAATCACATGGTACTTTCTTTTAACCCTCAATTGATCACCTACTAAGCATTCTGGATTCAGAATGCTATTATTTTCCCTTATAACCATGTTATAAGGGAAAATAATACAGTGAATAGACTGTCACCTAGCAACCATGCGTGAAAATCGCACCGCATCCGCACTTGCTTGCGATTTTCACTCAGCCCCATTCACTTCTATGGGGCCTGCGGTGCGTGATAAACGCACAATATAGAGCATGCTGCGA
Source organism: Bufo gargarizans (assembly GCF_014858855.1). Taxonomy (NCBI): domain Eukaryota; kingdom Metazoa; phylum Chordata; class Amphibia; order Anura; family Bufonidae; genus Bufo; species Bufo gargarizans. Next base: position 175,765,571 of record NC_058087.1, on the reverse strand, counting down.
TTTTCACGCAACGCATAAGTGATGCGTGAAAATCACAACTCATGTGCACAGCCCCATAGAAATGAATGGGTCCAGATTCAGTGCGGGTGCAATGCGTTCACCTCCCGCATTGCACCCGCGCGAAAATCTCGCCCATGTGAACTCAGCCTTATAGGGCTCCATAGGAAAGTAGCAATTTTCTCATAGACTCCAATGCTAGTGCAATGGGGTCTATGAGAATAGCAATCTAATGATTGCTTGTTATGGTACCCTAGGGGAACTCTAAAAAAGTGAAAAAATTTAAATTTTAGTTCTTAAAAATAAAAAAAATTTAAAATTCTAATCGCCCCCCTTTTCCCAAAATAAAAATTAAAAGAACTAAAAAAATACACCATGGGTGTTACGATGTGCAAAAACGCCATTAGAATAAAAATATATTCCCCATACGGCAAACAGCAAAATGGAAAAAAAACGCCGAAATGGCCGATTCACCGTTTTTGGCCGCTTCATTTTCTACAATTTTATTTATTTTTTTATAAAAAGTGATCAAAAAGTCATACACACCACAGAATGGTATCAAGGAAAAGTTCAGATCGCACCGCAAAAAATGAGCCCCCACACAGCTCCGTGTACACATAATTACAAAAAAGCTATAGGGGTCAAAATATGGCGAAAAAACGCAAGAAAAACTATACATAAAAGGTATCGCCGGATTCGTACTGACCTGTAGAATAAAAGTAACCGGTCAGTTTTATTTCACATCGAAAGTCATAAATTAAAAAAAAAAACATAAAACTGTGGTGGAATTTCACACCATTTGGAATTTATTTCCCGCTTCCCACTACATCATATGAAATATTAAATGGTGGTGTTGGAAAGTACAACTTGTCCTACAAAATACAAGCCCTCATATGGCTGTGTGAACAGAAAAAATAAGAAAATTATGGCTCTGGGAAGGCAGGGAGCGCAAAACGAAAACGCAAAAACAAAAAGCCTCCGGGATAGAAAGGGTAAAGTGGTTGTGCACCTTTTGGGGGTGTTTTGGAAAGAGACCTGCAAAGGGAAACGTACTTTCCTGCTTCCTGGCGCTGGATCCCTGCTTCTTCTCTTCCTCGGCCGCTCCCGTCAGCTCCCACTTCCTGGCAATGGTGACCTGCGGCCAGCGATTGGCTGCAGCTGTGTCAAAATGGAGGTTTTCATCTTGGGAGTCGAGTGGAGAAGCCTGAGGCAGGAAGATACGGAGCCTACGTTGGGAAGAAGGCAAAAGTACATTTCCCTTTACATGTCAGCCCCCCCCCCCCCCCCCAAAGATGCACAACCCCTTTAAGGCCTCCTGCACGTGAATGTATGTGTTCCGTTCTGTGCATTGGGGACCGCAATTTGCGGTTCCCAATGCACGGAGAACGTTCGTGTGGCCTCCGGGACTGATACAGACCCTTTTAACTTGAATGGGTCCATCATCCGCCCGCTCCGCAAAAAGATAGAGCAAGTTCTATCTTTTTGTGGAACGGAAGTATGGAACGGAATCCCACAGAAGCACTCTGTAGTGTTCCGTTCCGTGCTTGAGTTCCGCACCGTTCCGCATCTCTGGATTTGCGGACCCATTCAAGTCAATGAGTCCGCATCCGTGATGCAGAATGCACACGCAACGGTGCCCGCGTATTGTGGATCCACATATACAGTCTGCAATACGGCAACAGGACACCTACGTTCATGTGCAGGAGGCCTAAGTTGGGGCATGTGTATGTTACTATTGCGCAGCTGAACTAATGCTATTATGTATGCTGTATGTACCCCCAAAATGCCAACAGGGCAGAAGTTGAGACCCCATCCTAATGTCTTGACCTTAGACGTCTCACAGTTGCAGAGAAGTTTACACTAAGATCCATTTATAGTGGCCAAAATTTTCTCGTTCCCTATTGATCATTACAATAATTCATTTGTTTGGGATTTGTGGTTTTTGTTAGCTTCAGTGGGGTTCATAGTTGACCATTAATTGTGCCATTTCTCCTCACAGAGGACGCTTCTTCCTCGACCGTCCAGCAGTTCTTTACCACATGTCTGCTCCTTCTCCATCCTCTCCAACTCTTCAGTAGCAGGTACTGCACTTGACATATTCCCTCTCTGAGAACGGGGAGAGGGGAAGATACAACCGCTTTACTTCCTTTATCACCAAAATACAATATTACAAGGTTTGTGTCATCTAAAGCATTGGTGGCATATCGCTTGGATATGGGGACCCGCACCTATCTCTAAGACGGAGCGGCAAAGTGAAGGAGAGCAGACCGGGCATGCTCTGCCGCCTTCCAATCGTTTCTATGGGACTATCGAAAATGGCCAAATGCCCGCTTGTTTATTTCTGTCAGCCCCATAAAAGTGAATGGTGCTGTGGGCGCGCTTGTGTGATGCGCTTCTCATTAATTTCTTTGAGACTACCAAAGTAGCCGAGCGCACCGCTCTATTATTTTTGGCACTCCCATAGAAATGAATAGAGGGCGGCCTCGCATGCGCAGTCTGCTCACCCTTAACTTTGCTCCATTCTAGAGATAGGTTTGGCTCCCACCTCTGGGACCCGATCCTATCGGACATTGGTGGCATAGCCTAGCGATATGCTACCAATGCTTGAAATGACACAACCCCTTTAAGCCCCTCTCGTTTTAATAAACTTTGGTCTTTTCATAGTGACATGTCAGATGTTTTGATCAGCGGGGGTCTGGGTGCTGAAACTCCTGCCCATTGCTAACACAGAGGGGCGGAAGCATTCAGCTGAGTGTTGTCCTCCTTTGTTTCTGTTCGGCAAAATAAAGTGGCACGGCGCTCAGGCGAGTTAGTTTGACCCTTATTTTAGCAATTGGGACGCCAACCAATCAAAACTTCTAACAAGTCCCTATGACATGCCACAAATTTGTGAAAGTAATAGGTACACTTGAATATAATATATGAACATACTATGCTCAGAATAAGCCCCTTTAATCATCAGCATCCTGGTTGTTGCAGCACTGCTCTAATTCACTTCACTGGGAGCAGCGCTGCAGTTACAGCTCCGTCCACTACACAATGGACGAAGCCATGTAGTTTCTCATGCCGAAGACGCAAGGCAAGGGTCGTCAGACTACCGCCAGTCTGATATTGAGGATAGGCCATCAATATCAAAATCCCAATAACCACTGTAAAGTGCTGTGATTTTATAATTTTTTAATCGTCTTGTATTAAAAATTCTCACCTGATCAGCATAACTTAGTATAGCAAGGATCAGCAACATTCGGCACTCAAGCTGTTGTGAAACTACAACTCCCAGCATGCTCCTTTTGACTTCTGTGGGAGTTCAGAGAACAGCCAAGCAAGTGGGCATGATGGGAGATGTAGTTTCACAACACCTAGAGTTCCGGAGGTTGCTGATCCCTATAGTAGAGCATGAAACGCACCCAGAGAAGCCCCACGGCCCACTATCATAATGGATTCTATACATATAATGACTAGTGTTGAGCGAACTTGTGTTTTAAGTTCGGCGTCTAAAGTTTAGGTTCGGGTTATGGATTCTGCTACCACGGATCATAACGGAATACTTCGATAACCCGAACTTTAGACGCCGAACTTAAAACACAAGTTCGCTCAACGCTAATAATGACCCAACATTGTCTGATCTTGGCCTGGTTTTTAATGGCTGAGCCTGCGGGTCCTCTGGGTTATTGCAAAGTATTTGAAATAATTTACTGGGGACTGTAAGTGATAATTTCTCGTACTTTTTTCCATTGGGGGACACAGCCCATGGGTATAGCTTAGAGGTATTAGTAGGAGGGACACTATGCAAATACAAAAGAGCTCCTCCTCGGGCTATACCCCCCGGCTCCACCAGGAGGAACTCAGTCTTTGCTTAGTGTCTGGTGAAGGAGGATGACACTTTTTCATTCGTCTCCCTTTTGTTATTTTTCTTCCAGCTGGGGACGCAGGTCGGCATGGCGCCTTCCTGGTCCCCCATGGAGTGCCCGCTGCCGTCTGTTGGACGTTGCCAGGCTGCCTCCATTATCCCCCCAAGAAGGCAAGTGGATCCGGGCTCGACCTGTTAGCTCCGGCATCCCACCATCTCCTGGGTCACCTGCTGCCACCCTCCGCCAGAGCACTGCTCTCCTGAGCAAGGAGTCAGATGTCTGAAGAGGTGCATCCCTGCTGGTCCTGGAGTTGAAGGAGAAGATCTGCAGGAGCAGACAAGTATGGAGCTGCACCTCTGTGTCTCCTGCCCTGCCCCTGGACAGAATCACCTTTCTCCCTCTTCTCTTGCCCAGTCCAGCCCCCCCTGGTCACTGCGGAGCCTGTGGCCCCAGCTTGGGCATCTGCCATGTCCAGCGCGGCCGCTGATTTGGCCCTGTTCGCCAAGGCAGCCATGTAATTTATGGAACGTATGTCCAGTTTCCAATCCTGCGGCGCCAACCACTCCGTCCCCTCACAGTGGTTCCCGCAGAGGATGCCTGACTACTAAGAGGCAGCGTGAGCGACAGCATCCCTCCTTGGATGACTCCGCTTCTCCCCCTCGGCTAGAAGCTTGCTCGGACCCCCCCCCCCCCCCTCCAGGGAGCGCAGGTCTGACGAGGTCACTGAGCGGGACCTTCCGCCAAAGCTCTCCACCATGGTGGCTGATCTAGTAGCGGCTGTCCGTGACACCTTTAATCTCCAAGGGGATTCTCCTCCTTCTACTAGGAGGGAGTTCGCCCATTTTCCTCCCATAAAACCGGAGGCTGCTGTCTTTCCGGTCCATGAGGAATTTTCCGCTGTCATAGCCAGGGCATGGAACCGTCCTAATCAGAAGTTTTCCCCCACAAAACGCATGGATACTCTCTATCCTTTCCCGGCGGACAGCGTGGAGAAGTGGTCTTCTCCCCCTAGGGTGGACCCCCCTGGTAGCCAGGTTGGCCAAGAACACGGCCCTCCCTGTCCTGGACGGCTCCTCTCTGCAGGACGCTGTGGACAGGCGCCTAGATTCTCTGGCCAAATCCATATACTCGCTGGCAGGCACGTCCTTGCGACCTGCCTTTGCCTCAACATGGGTGGCCAGAGCTCTCTCAGTGTGGCTGCAGCGCCATCACCAGGACCTGGCGGACCAAGTTGCATTTGCGGACACTCTGGATTTGGTTCTCCAGATGTCTCAGGCCTCCAAATTCCTCTGTGAGACTTCCATGGACATCGGTTCCCTTTTTGCCCGCATTTCGGCCCTCTTGGTCATTCAACGCAGGGAGGTCTGGTTGAAGGTATAGGACGCTGACGCTTCCTCCAAGCGTTCCCTTGCGTACCTCCCCTTTGAGGGTGCCAGACTTTTTGGGGCTCAATTGGATGAGTTCATCTCTGCCGCTACTGGGGGCAAGAGCACTCACCTTCCCCAGCCTAGGGCTAAGCGCCCCTTTCGGGCGAGGACTTCCGGTTCTCGGTATCAGTCCTTTCGCTGCTTCTCTGCGAACAAGTCGTCGCCTGCTTCCTCTGCCGGAGGGTCACAGGACTCCCGCAAGAAGTCCTCTTTTAAACCCCAGCCTACCTGGCGCCCGAGGACACAGTCGACCCGTCCTGACGCTCCCAAGCAATCTTCTGCATGAAGGGGCGCCCCCACCCCTCGTGGTGGGGGGCCGCCTGCTTTCTTATCAGCAGGTTTGGAGGGCTCATGTTCAGGACGCATAGGCTCTAGAGATTGTAACGTCTGGTTACAAGATAGAGTTTGCATCCAGACCACCGGAACGTTTTTTCTCCTCTCGCCTTCCGGGGGATCCGACCAGAGCCTTAGACCTCTTACGGGCAGTTTCTTCCCTTCTGGACCGGGGGGTTATTACCCCCGTTCCTCCAGAGGAACAGGGCACAGGTTTTTATTCAAACCTGTTAGTGGTCCCAAAGAAAGAGGGGTCGGTGCGTCCGATCCTGGGCCTAAAACTGCTCAACAAATCTCTACGGGTGCGGAGATTTCGAATGGAATCCCTCCGCTCCGTTATTGTTTCTCTTCTTCCAGGGGAGATCCTCACGTCCGTGGACATCCAGGACGCTTATCTGCATGTTCCGATCGCAGAATCTCACCAACGATTCCTGCGCTTCGCCATTGGGGCTCGTCACTATCAGTTTGTCGCCCTTCCTTTCTGGTTGGCAACCGCCCCTCGGGTCTTTACCAAGATCCTGGCACCGATCATAGGGCTTCTTCGTACCAGGAGCATTCCTTTGCTGCCCTATCTGGATGATATCCTGATAAAAGCCCCCTCGCTTCCGCAGGCAGAGGACAGCGTCCGGATCACTGTTCAGACTCTGGAACAGTTCGGCTGGATAATCAATTTGCCAAAGTCCTCTCTCCTCCCATCCCAGAAGCTCCCCTTCCTGGGAATGATTTTGGACACCTTGTCCGCCAGAGTGTTCCTGCCACCCTCCCAAGTCCTCCCAGATCCAGAGGGCAGTGTCGCATCTACTGCGCTCCCAGTTCCTCTCCATACGGGAATGCATGCGTGTCCTGGGTCTTATGGTGGCCTCTTTCGAGGCCGTTCCATATGCCAGTTTCACACTCGCTTGTTACAACAGGAGATCCTTTCCCTCTGGGACTAAACCTCTCGGGGTTTAGACGATCGCATCCGCTTGTCTCAGCGGGTTCGGGCGGCTCTCCGTTGGTGGCTATCCCCATTGAACCTGAGGTCGGGGAGATCCTTTCTCCCTTTCTCCTGGACGGTCGTCACCACCGATGCCAGCCTCCTGGGTTGGGGCAGCGTTCCCCAGTCTCGCACGGTTCAAGGGATTTGGTCGGCGGCAGAGTCTCTCCTTCCAATCAACATTCTGGAACTGAGGGCTATTTTCCACTCCATCTCCCATTGGACCCCTCTCCTTGCGGGCCTCCCGGTGAGGTTTCAATCGGACAATGCCACGGCCGTGGCCTACATCAACCATCAGGGCGGGACCCGCAGCCAGATGGTGATGCAGGAGGTGACGAGAATTCTGACGTGGGCGGAGTCGCACGTTCCGGTGTTGTCAGCAGTTTACATTCCAGGAGTGGACAACTGGACAGCGGACTTTCTAAGCCGCAACAAGATGGATCCAGGCGAGTGGTCTCTGCATCCAGAAGTGTTCGAAGAAATCTGCCACAGATGGGGCCGTCCGGATGTGGACTTGATGGCGTCCAGGCTCAACAACAAGCTCCCAGTGTTCCTGGCTCGTGCCCGAGATCCGAAGGCGTACGGAGTGGACGCGCTGGTGTCTCAGTGGCAGGACTTCAGCCTCCTCTATGTCTTCCCTCCATTTCCTCTCCTACCAAAGGTTCTACGCAAGATCGAGGCGGAAGGGATCCCGACCGTTCTCATCGCCCCAGAGTGGCCTCGCCGCGCGTGGTTTTCGGACGTGGCTCGGATGCTGGCAGACGCCCCATGGCATCTTCCCGACAGACAGGACCTACTGTCTCAGGGCCCGCTCTTCCACCAGAATTTACGGTCTCTTCGTTTAACGGCGTGGCTGTTGAAACCGCTATCCTGAAGAGGGGGTTCTCGGATTCAGTGATTAGGACCATGATCAGAGCGAGGAAGTCTTCTTCCTCCTGGATTTACTATCGTACCTGGAAGGCCTTCCTGTCCTTTTTGTGAGAGTTCTGGGTTCCCTCCCCTTCACTTTTCCATCCCGATGGTGCTGTCTTTTCTTCAGTCCGGGCTTGAGAAGGGACTGTCGCTTAATTCCCTAAAAGGTCAGGTTTCGGCGCTGGCCGTCTTTTTTCAGAGGTCCCTTGCTCTTATGGGTCCTGTGAAGACCTTTCTTCAGAGGGTGGCACATTCGGTTCCTCCGTATGTTCCCCCTTTGCCTCCTTGGGATCTCAATTTGGTCCTGCGCGCTCTGCAGTCGGCCCCCTTCGAGCCTTTGAGGGAGGTCTCTCTGACTGTTCTCACCTGGAAAGTGGTCTTCCTTGCGGCCATAACTTCCATCAGACGGGTGTTGGAGCTGGCCGCTCTTTCCTGTCAGGAGCCTTTTCTGGTTTTCCACCAGGTTAAGGTTGTGCTCCGTCCGGTCCCCTCCTTTTTGCCCAAGGTGGTCTCTCCCTTCCACCTTAATGAGGATCTTGTCCTGCCTTCCTTTTTCCCTTCTCCGGCTAACCCCAAGGAACGCACTCTGCTCGTACGGGCCCTGAAGGTGTATCTGACGGCTACCGCCTCTGTCCGCCGTTCAGATTCCCTATTTGTGATTCCTGCAGGGCCTCGCAAGGGTCTGGCGGCCTCCAAGGTCACTGTGGCGCGCTAGATCCGCTCGGCTATTTCCGCGGCTTATTGCGCTCGTGGTAGAGTTCCCCCGGCTAGGATTACCGCTCACTCCACTAGGGCGGTGGGGGCTTCTTGGGCAAGAAGCAATCGTGCCTCTGCGTCTCAGCTGTGTAAGGCGGCCACCTGGTCGTCCTTACATACCTTTACAAAGTTTTATCAGTTGCATTCACTGGCTTCGGCTGATGCTGTCTTTGGCCGCAGGGTCTTGCAGGCTGTGGTTCCTGTTTGACCGTTGGACGTTCCTCCTGGCAGTGCTGATATTTTTTCCCACCCCATGGACTGCTTTAGGAGTCCCATGGTCTGTGTCCCCCAATGGAAAAAAAGTACGAGAAAAGGAGATTTTTTGTGAAACTCACCTGTAAAATCTTTTTCTCGTCTTTTCCATTGGGGGACACAGCTCTCACCCATTCTGCCTGTTGAGGTCTTCAGTACATTTTCTGTTTATGGTTGGACCTTTTATGGCTTGGTCCGATGGTTTCCATAATTTTTTCTTGCTCCTTCTCCTACTGCTTGTGCAACGCCTGAGTTCCTCCTGGTGGAGTCGGGGGGTATAGCCCGAGAAGGAGGAGATCTTTTGTATTTGCATTGTGTCCCTCCTACTAATACCTCTAAGCTATACCCATGGTCTGTGTCCCCCAATGGAAAAGACGAGAAAAAGATTTTACAGGTGAGTTTCACAGAAAATCTCCTTTTCTTGCATCCAGAACTGGATAACTGGATCTTACTGGTGTAACAACTTTTTCTTGTTATTGTAGGGCGAGGCTCCTTCAGACCCATCCACTCCACCCTCAGTAAAGGTGTGTCTCAGCCCATTGTTCCAAAAGGAATGATCGCTCCAGCCACCAATTCTTTAGCAAGTAAGTAATTAATTACTAATGCATCCTTCAGGGTTTTCCATAAATGTAAGGGGGGAGGCAAGCCCTCTCCGTATCAGAGACCCGATATGATATGTGCCATGTTAGCACTTTTGTCCTCTTATGTGGCAGCAGGAACCTTAGACCAGTGTTTCCCAACCAGTGTGCCTCCAGCTGTTGCAAAACTACAACTCCCAGCATGCCCGCACAGCCAAAGGCTGTCCGGGCATGCTGGGAGTTGTAGTTTTGCAACAGCTGGAGGCACACTGGTTGGGAAACACTGCCTTAGACCACCTCAGGCTCCAGGGCCTGGGTGTGACTGCAACCTCTAGACACTGTTTCCAGCACTGTGTCCTTCTGGTCTTTGTTTACCTGGCCGAAGCAGTTCCTGCCCAAGACGCACTGGCCTTAGTGGTATACGACCCATCCACTCCATCCTCCGACAACCCCTTTAAGCATGCTCTATAAAGTTGTTGACCAGCAGCATTCAACCACTTGAAGGGATCCCTGACTTGCAGGAATGGAAAAAACATGGCTTCTTTCTTCTGAAAACAGTCTGTCCATAATTTGCACATGGTATTCGAGCTTATTGCTTGCAATGTCGCACACAACCTGTACGCAGGTGTGGCGCTATTTTAGGAAGAAATCTCCCACAGCACTGCCTCCATCCATGTTCTTCACTCTGTAAAAGGTGTCCGCCTGCCTTTCCTAACAATTCCCCTTATCCTGTAGGTGCCATTGACTTGGCTGCTAAGAGTGCAGGGATTATCCCAGGATCTTCTTTGCCAGTTATGGAAACGGATGGCTTGGTGGGAATTGGTCCCCTTCCAGCGGATAGTTTCACTGGCACTGTACCAGAGCCTACGATGGAGACAACCAGTGGTGATCCCTTACCAGCCGTGACTGTATGTCCTGAGGTGAGTCTCCATGCTGTCTGTCCAGGGTTCGGTAGGTGCCACAGGTTATTCCATCACACTGAGTTATTGCTACAACTTTATATTGCTTTCTAGGTTCCTTTCATCTCCCTGTCAACCCCCTCAGTGCAAGAAGCAGACCAGCAATTCCAGGTATGGTTCTCCTCCCTCCCTTCCTTCATGTCTATGCAAGTAATAGTCCATACAACTGCAGGTGACCTCATGTGGCTACTCATTTTCTCTCCTAGCCATCAACCATGTTGTCCATGCCTCCTCTTTCTGAGAATGCTCTTCAGAACGGTCCCCCGGAGCCAACCGGCTGCACCCCTAGCACTTCAAGCACTTGCTTCTCTCCCCCAAATGTCTCTGCTCTTCTGGACATATCCCTGCCTGGTCCTCCTGATGATGTTCTGTCACAAGGGGAGCCAGCGACGCACATCAGTGACTCGATCATCGAGATCGCCATAAGCTCTGGGCAGTATGGTAAGCTCACAGAGAAATGAGTGCACCAGTAAGATTGATATTCCAGTATTATGTATTTGAATGGGATGTGGGACCTTTCCCACAGCCCAGTTTGCAGCTTTTGCTGGAAGGGTTTCTGTACTTGGATTTTGGATAAACTGGACGTGGCTTAGTGAAAGTCCAGACATATGCCAGGACTTTACTTACCCCTGTGGTCCCAGATTTCCGACCAGTAAAGCCTGTAGTTAGTCTACATTAATGGTTTCTCAAGAAATTCATACTTATTCCTCTTTCTCCAGCCAAACTCAATGAAAACTCTAAGAGTCTTCCCTCGCCCTCCACGAGTCCTCATCAGAGTTGGATTGCATCTCCTAGCCATGACCCTCAGTGGTATCCCAACGACTCCTCCGACTCCTCACTCAGTAGCTTACTCTGTAAGTACAGACTTTACTTTATACTTTCTGTATATAGAAAAAAAAATCATTGTTTAAAGGGGTTGTCTCACCTCTTAATTTCAGTGTTGTATTGCTCCCGACACACACTCTCTAAGCTGAAGTGGGAGCGGTGCCTCTTGCTGACAGTGATGGCATAGGCAGGAGGCTGTGCGTGCACGCTCCCGAGGCTGCTAGTGTATCAGAATCACTAGCAGCTTCGGTGACTGGGCGCTGTGCAGATTGTGACAACCAATGATAAATGGTTTCCGCGATCTGTTTGCTTGTTCTCCATCTTCCCATAGATGTATAGAACATCTCCAAGGCTGCATGCCCTGAAATTGTTTTATACAAGCAGCCATAGTTGAAACGAGGTGGCTGGGGATGGGAGCAACTGCAAGAGAAGACAGAGCGGTGGCCAGGGACTGGACCTAATACGTACGCACTCTCCTCCGATTCCTGGCCAAAAGATGGGCTGGTTTATACTCTTCTTGTGCGCCAGCGTGGCCACCGCTGCAATGCAGCTCCCCGAGAGACGAGCGGTGTATAAAAAGGAACAAAACTGAAGATACTGGGGACCGGAGCCGTTATTGAAGACGAACATATCCGCTTTATACACATAATAAATTTAACTTGATGAGGTGAGACAACCTATCTAAGGAAAGGCTGTACTACTTTCCAATGCACTTTATGCCTAACGTGAGTTCCTTTTATTTTTATTTTTTTTGCTTGCTGTCAGGAAATGGAAACATTCTTGTAATCTAATACTGAACATATTGAATTGACACGCTTTAATGAGAAGTGCCAGATCATTTAAGGAATATTCCAGTTGTGGCAAGTTATCCCCTATCCACAGGCTAGGGGATAATTATTGAATCTGCGACGGTCCTACTGTTGGGACTTTAAACCCCATAGGGCCCCCCCCAAAAAAAATGAAGCGGAAGGTTGGGCATGCGCCATTTATTTCCACGCGAGTTTTGGAAATAGCTGAGTACTATACTCGGCTGCCTCTGGAATGCCAATGAAGATGCATGAAGTGATGGTGAGCATGCTCTTTGCCTTTCCTTTTACTTCTGGGTGCCCTGCAGGCTATGAGGGGGGGTTCCCGTTGTGATCGGTGGTTGTCCCAGTGGTACAACCACCACTGATCTAATAGTTATTCCCTATCCTGTGGATGGGTGATAACTTGCCACAACCGGAATACCCGGGACTTTTTCCGGGACTTGCATATTGATGACCTATCCTCAGGATACATCATTAATATCTGACTGTGGGGGTATGACTCTGGCAACCCCGCTGATCAGCTGCTGGGAAGGGGCTGTGGTGCCCTCACGAGCGCTGCAGCCTCTTTCTTGGCTTGTGAAGTCAGGTCTCTGGTTTTTCTGCTGCTCAGTCCCATTCAAGTGAATGGGCTTTAACTACAATACAAAGTACAGCCAAAGTATGGCTCTGTGCTTGGTATTCTATGAATAGGCCTTCAAACAGCTGATCAGTGGAGGTGCCTGAAGTTGGACATCCTAAGGGATAGGTCATCAGTATTCAAAGAGCATCTATCGGCATGTTCAACCCTATTAAACCAGGCATATTACTCAGTATGATCAACCTTACCAGGTAAAGTGATGACTCTCTTTTGTCTCTAGGGTAAACTGCAGCAGAGACATCTTCGTTTCTATATCTAAATTAGCAATTTCAAGCTCCAAGGGCTTGGCCTGAGCCTTGGAGCACCGCTAACATGATGCCCCTGTGCTCTATGCACTCCCCCCTCCCCTTTGATTGACAGGGCTAGGCACCTCATTTAGCCCTGTTTTCTCGCACCTGCTCCGAGTCGGCACATTGACTCGGCACTTGAGCAGTGGATTGGATCCTTCTTCCTGAGCTCTGGAAGCAGCAGCAGATCCATTGAGCAAGCGCGGTGTCGGCTCAGGGTCTTAGTGCTTGCGCAGTGGATCTGTATAAGATCCACAGTGCAATCGCCAAGTCACTGAGCCGACTCTGTGCAGGCGCGAGATGCCTAATGCTATGAAACAAAGGGGAGGTGGTGTGCACAGATCACAGGTGCGTTGTGTTAGCAGTGCTCCAAGGGCTCAGGTCAGCCCCTCAGGCCAGTTCTAAATTGCTAATTTGCAGAACTATAAAAACAAAGATGTCTATGCTGCAGTTTCACTAGAGACAAAAACAACGGTATCATTTTACTAAGGCTACTTTCACACTAGCGTTCATGGGTCCGTTCGTGAGCTCCGTTTGAAGGAGCTCACGAGCGGACCCAAACGCCTCCGTCCAGCCCTGATGCAGTCTGAATGGACGCGGATCCGCTCAGACTGCATCAGTCTGGCGGCGTTCAGCCTCCGCTCCGCTCGCCTCCGCACGGACAGGCGGACAGCTGAACGCTGCTTGCAGCGTTCGGGTGTCCGCCTGGCCGTGCGGAGGCGAGCGAATCCGTTCAGACTTACAATGTAAGTCAATGGGAACGGATCCGCTTGAAGATGTCACCATATGGCTCAATCTTCAATCGGATCCGTCCCCCATTGACTTTACATTGAAAGTCTGAACGGATCCGCTCAGGCTACTTGCGCACTTGCGAAATTTTTCTAAGTTATTAATGCAGACGGATCCGTACTGAACGGAGCCTCCGTCTGCATTAATATGATCGGATCCGTTCAGAACGGATCCGATCAAGCGCAAGTGTGAAAGTAGCCTTAGCCTCATCAAGCTTCGGTGAAGTGAGTTTGTCCGGTTGTGAACTTGTTTGCTACATTTCTTTTATTCATTATTTTTCTGCTTTTCTCTGCAGCGAGCTTTATCTCTCCGGAGAAGAATAAGAAGAGCGCCCCAGCAGCTGCAGGGAACCCCAGCGGCACATCTCTACTTGGCCCCAGCTTGCTGGATGGGAGCTCTAGAGATTCATTTGTATCTCGTTCTTTGTCGGATGTTGTTGAGGTTAGCATAGAGCGTTTTTACTTTTAACCCCTTAGTGACCAGCCTGATTTGGGCCTTACTGACCAAGCGTTGTTCTTCCTTTTTTCATTGTCGCATTCCAAGAGCTATAACTTTTTTTTTTATTTTTCCATCTATATAGCTTTATGAGGGCTTGTTTATTGCGGGACAAGTTGTATTTTTTACTGGCACCATTTTGGGGTACACATAACTTTCTGATTAACTTTTATCAACTCTTTCTGGCAGGAAGATGGAAAAAACAGCAATACTGCCACTGCCAATTTTGCGGCGTTCATTTTTCGGTATAAATAACATAATATATATTAATTCTCTGGGTCAGTACGATTAGTGATACCAAATACATATATTTTTGCAATAAAACCCCCTTTTGAAAAAAAAAAAATGTTTTTCCATTGCCCATACCCATACCTTTTTTTTTTTTTTTTTTTTTTTTTTTTCTGTATTTTCCATTGGTATATAATTAGGAGTAAATGGCGCTTTTGGTTCGCTTGTTATGTTTTTTCGATGGCAACTAAGAATCTAAGAATAAATTGCCAATTGTGTTTTTATTTTATTTTTTATTATTATTATTATTATTATTACGCCGTTCACCGTAGGGGATGTTACGGATGCGACTATACCAAACATATGGGGGAGATTTATTTGCAATTATTTTCATTGAAAAGCGTATTTTCAATTAAAAAAAAAGTGTGTGTGTATGTGTATGTGTGTATATATATATATATATTATATATTTTTTATTTTTTTTTATGGAATTTTCTTTATTTCTTATGGATTTTTTTATTTAATAAAAATTTTCTTTTTCACCACTTAATAGTCCCACAAGGGGACTATAACATACAGTATTTTGATTGCTTTTAAAATGCAATGCACAGCCTGCTGGAAATTACTGAAGGCTGGTCTGGGGCCTACATCAGACCCCTGCCAGCCTTCACACACCCCGCGATCGCATTTGCAGGGTGCCAATGGGAGACAGAGGGAGTCCGCTCCTTCTCTCAGCACTATACATGCGGTGGGCGCCATGTAAAGTGTTAAACATTCCTGCCGATCCGGGCTGTTAGAGCAGGGCTGAGGCTCTCATGTGAGAGCCGGGTCCCCGCTGCACGGGGAATCCCGTGCAGCGCTTAGACTGGGCCACCGTAAAAAAGCGGCGGCCCAGCCTAAGGCCCCTTAGTGACCACCGTATAAAGGCGTATGGGTGGTCACTAAGGGGTTAATGTATGTATTCAAGCCACATGATACCTTTTGAGCAATCTGCATACAGTCTGTAGGTGCACTAGTGCCCCTGGGTCTCATTTCGGTAGGGCATGTGATCAATGCACTAGTTTGTGTTGAAGCCAAATTTTCAAACCTAAGAAAAGATGAGAACGTAGACCCCTTCCTACCTCACCCTACACAATTTTTTTGACTGTTATAATTTTTTTGTGCAGGTGGTTGACTCCCAGCTGGCGTGTCTGATGAATGAGAACAGCATAGATTACATATCTCGCTTCAATGACTTGGCCCAAGAGCTTTCTGCCACTGACACCACCAGACGGGAACCTTTCTTTGAAGCTGGAGCCTCTGGGAATGGGCAGCCCATACGTGACCTGTCTTAAGCCGCGCGGCAGCACAAGCCGCCCTCTATGTACTGCCCGTAGGAATCAGTGTGTACCCATTTTTACCGACCAGCGCTTATGGATGTTTGTGGACCTTTCCTGGGCATTGGATGAAGATACCAAGCGTTGTTTTATAATGCAGTATTTAACGTTCATTGTGATGATGTCACAGCGTGTGACAGCTTTCTCTTGTCATCTGTGATGGCAGTTCAGGATGTACAGCTAGTGACTAGGTGCAGTAAGTTCTGAAACTGTTTGATTACCATACTCTGGATGTATAGGACGGTAACCAAACATCTGCAGTGACGGCGTATTTCAGCCGCTTTGTACATAAGAGCCCGGGTGATCTCCCCTGGTACGATCGTCAAGCAAAATCGCTAAACCACACGATGCATTACTCTGCCGAAGAAAATAAGCCATAATGAATCAGACTTCATCCGTGGGCTCGGTGCAAAATATGCAATTTCTTTCTGTGTCGTCTTCTGTTTTTTGTTTGTTTTTCCCTCTTTCTTTTCTTTTTTTGTATTGGGAAGCAGTCTTATAAGAGATTTTCCATGCAGATATGGTTCATGGGATAGGTGGTAGAGAGGGGCTGCCCACTTGGGACCTCTTTCGGTGAAGGACCTGAAGCATCCTTTGAAACACCAATGAATTTCAGTTGGTTGAGTGTAAACCCTCATGTTTCCTGCGGGGGCGCTGTGCATAAAACCAGCAGTTACTGAGTAGCTGCTCTTGGAATGGAAATTGTTGGTATTTTCTAGGAACCATGTGGTTACAGTTGGAGCTGCAGGGTTGCCGGTGGGAATCGGTATGGTCCCCAGCCCTGCAAACTGTGAATAGGTTAATCGGCCATATTGTAGAATGGAGATTGTTCTAGATTAATGTGCACTTTTTATCGTACAGTAACATTTTTCCTGGTTACCATGTTCTAAAAGGCGTAGCCTACAAATGGGCTATCAATATCAGATCACTGTGGGTCTGGCTCACTGCACCCCAGCCGATCAGCTATTTGAAGAGGCCACAGTCCAGCGCTGTCCGTTGTAGAGTGGCGACGCTTGGTATTGCAGCTGAGTTCCATGAGCCCTTGAACACGACTGATCTGCAGAAAGGCCATGTGAGGCCGAGAAATAGACCGCAGTTCTTGCCCGAACCTTGTGGCCCCTATCAACAGCTGCTGAGCCAGGAGTTGGACCTACACCTGAGGATGGGTCATCAGTATTTAAGTCTTGGACAACCCCTTTAAGTGTGTGACACAGGTTCTTTCTTCACTATAGAGATGGCCTCTTCCATGATGGACCATATGTTCTAGATTCTGAAGGGTCCTCCTTCCAGTTTCTCGCCATCTCCCACCTGATTTTACCTTAGATCTGGAGATGTGCGTAACGAGCTGGATTCGCTGCCCACCATTCTTATGCATTTGTCCTATGGCCCATTGAATTCCGTGGTGTGTCCCACCGTGATACTTGCGCTCAATTTAAAGACCTCCCCATTAAATTAGTCACTGCTGCTTTCCTAGGCACTTCTCAGGTGGGTTCAGAGCAGGGACCCCCAATCTATGACGTTCATGTGCTCTAATAAAACATTAGAGGGTTTTCTCTACTACTGTAATTTGGGTGTTCCCGTTGAGTCTGCATCGGCACCCCTTGCCCTCCACCCTAAATCTTTGCACTTTTTTTTTTTTTTTTTTTTTTTTTTTTTAATACCAAATAATTAAAAAAATTATTATTATTTTTTTTATTAGGGTTGTCTCGTGATATGTCCGGCTGTCAGTTTGTATAAAGATGAATTCCCATCACAGAAAATGCTGACCCTTCCCTAGGCTATGCTATCACTTTCTAATCTGACGGCCCTGAGATTGAAGCGGCCATTGCACTGCTTTAGCCGTGTGACCCATTCAGAGTTCCTGCCTGAGCAGCGGCGCCCATTTATCTGCAGCGCGGCCCCACGGTAAAGTCCGCTGTGCTGCGGAGGAGTGCAGGATGCCAGCGGTTACGCCATGCCAGTCCCCATGTCTGTCTTCTGTGTTAATCAGGTTTGGCGCTCTGAACACATTCTTTTCACACTCTATCATGAATAGTTTAGCCAGTCATTTGCACTAGTGTGAGGTCTACAGAAAGCTGCTCCAAGGTGGGCACTTCCTTAAAGGGGTTTTCCGGGAGCGGATAACCCCTAGGGACCTCCCGTGTACCACCGAACATGAAAAAAAACCTGCTCACCTGTCTGCGGTCTCTCCGCTGCTTCGTTCCTGGCTGAGATACCCATTACAGGTGGCACTGCAGGTATGTTCCTTTCAAGCTGCTGGGACTGGCTGCAGCGGTCACAGGACCGAGCTGTTTCCTGATCCTGTGGGAAGTGGTCAGGAAAGGAGCAGCGGCAGGACCGCAGACGAGTGGGTGTTTTTTTTTTTTGTTCAGGGGGACAGAGAAGGACGTCAGGGGTTGTCGGATCCAAGGTGACCCTCTAGAAGGTGAATTGACACTTAGGGTAGGTTAGTCTTGCCTCCTCTATGATTGATCATAGAAAATACCCACAGTGGGAACTCGTGTTGTTGACAGTGTTCGTATGCAGCATATTAGTGCATATCTGATATCCCCGCGCCCTGATAGCCAGCAGTGGAGGCCTAAAGAGAGACAATACCCCTCTAGGACTTGCTGGTATTAATGAATTGATATGGGGTAGGCGGGGGTATCCTCTGTTGAGGATCTTCATCTTTTGGCCAGAGTAGAGAGCGGTTACAGAGAGCGTATCTCGCTCTGGAGGACCTGACCAGTCCTGCATCCCACACGCAAGCCATTGATTTGAATGACCGGTGTGTAATGCTTAGCTTCTCCTGCTGGTGGCACTGCAGGGAAATTGAACACCTAGGTTTTTTTTTCCCTCACTGATGCCTTCCTGAGAAACGGGCACTCAAAACGGTAACCCTTAGGCTACTTTCACACTAGCGTTCGATCGGATCCGTTCTGAACGGATCCGATCATAATAATGCAGACGGAGGCTCCGTTCAGTACGGATCAGTCTGCATTATTTTAGCATATAACAGCTAAGTGTGAAAATAGCCTCGTACGGATCCGTCCAGACTTTCAATGTAAAGTCAATGGGGGACGGATCCGCCTGAAGATTGAGCCATATTGTGGCATCTTCAAACGGATCCGTCCCATTGACTTACATTGTAAGTCTGGACGGATCCGCACGGCCAGGCGGACACCCGAACGCTGCAAGCAGCGTTCAGCTGTCCGCCTGTCCGTGCGGAGGCGAGCGGAGCGGAGGCTGAACGCCGCCAGACTGATGCAGTCTGAGCGGATCCGCTCCATTCAGACTGCATCAGGGCTGGACGGCTGCGTTCGGGTCCGCTCGTGAGCCCCTTCAAACGGAGCTCACGAGTGGACCGACGAACGCTAGTGTGAAAGTAGCCTTAATTGTATGGGGGTTGTCTTTCTGGGAAAATGGACAAAATGGAACATATTCAATTTTTTGACATACATTATTCACTGGCTTTAAAAAAAAAACCAGCCGTGTGAATAACCCCATAGATTACCATTGTTCTTAAAATGGACGTGTGACCACCATTAAAAAATATAAAAAGCCGAAGGTCATGCGATTGTTTTTCAGTCATGTGAATATCTGCTTATTGCCAGGGTTCCCCCACAGATTTCAGCTTCCCAGTAGGACGCTTTGTGGTCAGATTATTGTCAAGGGAACTCTCTAATAAGTAGAATTGTCAACAGTGAAGATCCCCTTTAAAGCCTCATGCAGACGTCCGTGGAACACGGTTCGTGAGATACCAGACTGGCATTGCAGGAGCTCTACGGCGTCATTGGTTGCTATGACGCCGTGCGCTCCTGCAATGCCAGTCCGGTATCTCACTGACCGTGTTCCATGGACGTCTGCATGAGGCTTAAGCCAGATGCAGACTTTGCAAAGCAGCATTTTTGTGTTTTTCGGAACTTATGACCGTACTATATTGGGGCTGTAAAAAGCAGTACAAACATACTTTTTTTTTTTTTTTCTATCAGGAGTAGTGAGAATATGAAGTTTTATTCTGCCAGATTCTGCTCCTGCAAGTGCTCAGGAGGCAGGGCTTCACTGTAAAGTGCTCTCTCCATCGAGCTGCTTCACAGCCCCTCCCATCTGCTCTGATTGACAGCTGTAGTGTTCTCATGGTTGGATGCTACAGCTGTCAGAGGGGTGGGACTATGAAGCTGCTCAATGCAGAACACTTCACAGTGAAGCTCCGCCTCCTGGGCACTTGCAGGACAACAACCTGGCAGAATAAAACTTCTTATTCTCTCTCTCTACTCCTGATCATAAAAGCTCCACAAAAGGTAAGTTTGTCCTCCCCTCCCCAGCCACTACCTAGTGCTGTCAGCAGTTTAACATGGTCACCTTTTAAAAGGGGGGGTTGTTCAGCAAAGACAATTTCCTTTCTAAGGCCTAGTTCACACGAACGTTTTTTTTGCGGGTGTACGGGCCGTTTTTTTGTGTTCCGTATACGGTCCGTATACGGAACCATTCATTTCAATGGTTCCGCAAAAAAAACTGAATGTGTTCCGTATGCCTTCCGTTTCCGTTTTTCCGTTCCGTTGAAAGATAGAGCTTGTCCTATATTTGGCCGTAAATCACGGGTCGTGGCTCCATTCAAGTCAATGGATCCGCAAAAAAAACGGAACACATACGGAAATGCATCCGTATGTCTTCCGTTTCCGTTCCGTTTTTTCTGAACCATCTATTGAAAATGTTATGGCCAGCCCAATTTTTCCTATGTAATTACTGTAAACTGTACATGGCATACGGAAAAACGGAACGGAACAACGGAACGGAAACGGAAACACAACGGAACTCAAAAACGGAACAACGGATCCGTGAAAAACGGACCGCAAAAAACAATAAAAGCCATACGGTCGTGTGAACTAGGCCTAAGGGTATGTTCACACTTGGCGGATACGCCCCAGACTTTTTCAACGAGAAATTGCGTGAGGAAAATCTGCTGCGTATTACAGTCCCAGCATAAGATTTTAGAAATTCTTCCTGTGTGGTTATACCCTAAATATAGTTCCCCTTTGTCTGCCAGAGCAAGAACCGCCATGATTGATGGCGTTTTAACCCACTATTGCATGCTGGGAGTTGTAGTTTTGCAGCAGCTGGAGAGCCACAGGTTGGAGACCATTGCCATCCTAAGAGGGCATATGGAGAGGGGTCGTCACTTGTGTACTATGCCTCTCCATTTACTCTTGGTACAGGTTGGAAGACATAAGGAAAGGTGTCATGTGCATGATGGCGTGATGCATTAAACAGCAGCGTAGCCCTTGCTGACTGTCTGCCAGTCCCTGATCTCGTGGGGTAGGAGTGTCCAAAAAGTAGACCCCCTATAATGAGGCCCTCTGTCCTGTTCACCTTGGAAGCAGCCATTATATAGGTTTCATAATGATCTAGAAACTATCCGAAAATCCTAGTTCATATACTGGATGGCGATATCCCGGTCAACAGTCATAATACGACTGCGCTTTTTCTGCAACGTGTCCGTAATGGGATGTGCTACCGATTGTGCAAATGGGAATAAATGAGGAGAGAATATGTAATATAATAATGTCCTATATCCTAAAGAATAAATACCCTGTATAGTCTGTGTATAAAAGTCTCACAACCGTCTGCGACCTCCGGATGACGAGAACGGGTTCAATGATCTTCATGTTTTGTATCATATTGTACATTTTAAGTTATTTTCTCGCCGCAGAATTTGCCACGACGAGAGCCGGTTTTGTTTGGGGGAGGAGGGGGGGGGGGGCTATTTAATAAAAGTGGTTGCTATTTAATTCTGCTGTTAATTCATGCGCAAAATAAAAAAAAACGTGGTTCAGATTTCAGATTTTTGTTTTTTTTTGGGGGGGGGGGGGTTCCACTTGACTTTGTAAAACCTGGTATCGGTTTCCTATTGTACATAAATATATTGAAATCCTTAGGCTACATTGTGTCTTTTATGTAACGTCTTAGGCCTCTTTCACACGGGTGTCAGTTTTTTTTTTGCCCGGATAAGAGGCGGGTGCGTTGCGGGAAAATGCACGATTTTTCCGCGCGAGTGCAAAACATTGTCATGCGTTGCACTCGCGTGAGAAAAATCGCGCATGTTTGGTACCCAAACCCGAACTTCTTCACAGAAGTTCGGGCTTGGGATTGATGTTCTGAAGATTGTATTATTTTCCCTTATAACATGGTTATAAGGGAAAATAATAGCATTCTGAATACAGAATGCATAGTAAAACAGCGCTAGAGGGGTTAAAAAAAAAATAAAAATAAAAATTTAACTCACCTTAGTCCACTTGATCGCGAAGCCCGGCATCTCCTTGTGTCTCCTCTGCTGAACAGGACCTGGGGTGAGCATTAAATAGAGGTTAAGGACCTTTGATGACGTCACTCCGGTCATCACATGGTACGTCACATGATCTTTTACCATGGTGATTCACCATGGTAAAAGACCATGTGATGGCCGGAGTGACGTCATCAAAGGTCCTTAACCTCTATTTAATGCTCACCCCAGGTCCTGTTCAGCAGAGGAGACACAAGGAGATGCCGGCTTCGCGATCAAGTGGACTAAGGTGAGTTAAATTATTTATTTATTTATTTTTTAACCCCTCTAGCGCTGGTTTACTATGCATTCTGTATTCAGAATGCTATTATTTTCCCTTATAACCATGTTATAAGGGAAAATAATAATGATCGGGTCTCCATCCCGATCGTCTCCTAGCAACCGTGCGTGAAAATCGCACCGCATCCGTACTTGCTTGCGGATGCTATGCGATTTTTCACGCTTCCCATTCACTTCTATGGGGCCTGCGTTGCGTGAAAATCGAACAATATAGAGCATGCTGCGATTTTCACTCAACGCACAAGTGATGCGTGAAAATCACCGCTCATGTGCACAGCCCCTCAGAAATGAATGGGTCAGGATTCAGTGCGGGTGCAATACGTTCACTGCACGCATTGCACCCGCACGGAAATCTCGCCCGTGTGAAAGGGGCCTTAAAGGGTCACTGTCAGGAGATGCCCATAAAGGGTTAAAACAGAGTTAGAGGGTGCGGAGTCCTGCTGCCACAAGCCGTCTGACTGGAGGCATACTGGTATTGTGTGAATTGCTGTTACATCATTACCTACGTTGCACTGGACTGTGTGTGGATATTGATTTTTATTTTTTATTATTATTATTATTAATTATTATTATATTTATTATTATTAATAATATTATTTTTTTATTTTTTTTTTTAACACAAAGCCACCAACAGGAGGCAGCAGAGCGACACGCTGCAGCTTTCAGCCTCATTCATCATAGAATTGAAGGAAAACCATCTACAGGCCTTGGCCAGCATTGATTAAAGGGGATGTCTTCAGGATAGGACATCACTGTAAGATAGGGGGGTCTGACACCCGGCACCCCCTGTCGATCTGCTCCGTCGCCGGACATAGTCCAGAGGACGGAGCGGATTACTGCAGCACTGCTCCCATTGAAGTGAATGAGGATCCTGAGGCTAGGTCATCAAGATCTTGGACAACCCCCTTTCAAGGAGTTATGCACCTTTTGGGGGGCGGGCAAACCTCTGCAAAGGGAAGCATATTTACCTGCTCCTCTTGGCTCCCTAGATGTAAACTTCCTGTTTGACATGGCTGCAGCCAATCGGTGACCTTGTATCGCATTACAATTTGTCATGACCCAAGGGGAGCAGGTGACCGCTGTAGCCAGTGATTGCCAAGACATGGTGCGCAACCCCTTTAAGGCTACTTTTACACTAGCATTTTTGCTGGATCCGCCAGGGTTTAGCAAAAACGCTTCCGTTACTGATAATACAACCATCTGCATCCGTTATGAACGGATCCGGTTGTATTATCTTTAATATACCCAAAACGGATCTGACATGAACTCCATTAAAAGTCAATGGGGGACGGATCCGTTTTTGATTGTGTCAGAGAAAACCGATCCGTCCCCATTGACTTGCACTGTGGGTCATGACGGATCTGTCTTGCTCCGCATCCCAGGGCGGAAAGCAAACAGCAGCATGCTGCAGTTTGCTCTCTTCGGTATGAGAACGGAACGGAATGCATTTTGGAGTATTCCGTTCTGTTCAGTTACGTTTTGTCCCCATTGACAATGAATGGGGACAAAACGGAAGCGTTTTTTCCGGTATTGAGACTGATCTCAATACCGGAATATATTAACGCTAGTGTAAAAGTAGCCTAAGGCCTCCTGCACGCGAACGTGTGCGCCCTGTGGTCAAATGCACGAACACCGTCCGTGGGGCAGCGGATCCATTCACTTTAATGGGTCCGCAATCCGGACGTTCCGCAAAAAGATAGGACATGTTCTATCTTTTTGCAGAACGGAAGCACTCCGTAGTGCTTCGGTTCCGCACCTCTGGATTTGTGGACCCATTGAAGTGAATGGGTCCGCATCCGTGATGTGGAATGCACACGGAACAGTGCCCGTGCATTGCGGATCCGCAAATGAGGTCCGCAATACGGCCACAGAGCGCACACGTTCGTGTGCAGGAGGGCTACTTTCACACCTGCAGCACGGAGATCCGGCAGGGAATGTCGAGAATCTGCTGGAGACAAGCAGCAGTGTGTAGCGGTTTGTGTCTGGACTATTCTTATGCTACCTGACCTCCGTCGGACCCCATTATTCTTACTACTTTCACCTCTGCGGCATGGATTCTCCGGATGCAAACGGAATGCCTGCCGGCCCCATTAGGCCGTTCTCGGAATTCCCATAGAAGTGAATGGAGCATGCTGGGAGTTGTAGTTTCACAACAGTGTCAGAGGTTGCAGACCCCTGCACTAGATGAATGTAGGCTGTACCTGCTAATCTGAGGGGGACTGACGCCTGACCATCTAAGGCTACTTTCACACTTGCGCTTTCCATTTCCGCTAATGAGATCCGTCATAGGATCTCAGTAGCGGGGGGGGAAAACGCTTCCGTTTTGTCCCCGTTTATAGTCAATGGGGACAAAACAGAACGAAATGGGATGCACCAAAATGCATTCCGTTCCGTTTGGTTGCTGCAAGCTGCGTTTTTCTTTCAGTCGTGGGATGCAGAGCGAGACGCATCCGTCCTGACACACAATGTTAGTCAATGGTGCCGGATCAGTTTTATCTGACACAATAGAAAACGGATCCGTCCCCCATTCACTTTCAATGGTGCTCATGACGGATCCGTCTTGGCTATGTTAAAGATAATACAACCCCCACCCCCTCAAATGGCAGATGTACGGGAGGAAACAGGATTGGGCATTGGATTTTGGGAGTGATCATAGGATTGCCACCTGTATGGGAATGACCCGGACAGTCCGGGTTTGTAATCCTGTGCCCGGGTACAAGCCTTTCTCAGACATTAAACATGCCTTTTGTATAGGTAATAACATTTCCTATATAAAGAGTCCGTCAAAGCACAAATATTGTATTTTTTTAGTACAAAATTTGGACTGTTGTGATTAACTCCATATGTAGTGTGATACCTTGTGATTACCTACAATATTATTTAATTACAAAATATGTGCATAGTGTATACTTTACCCAAAAATTGCCACGAGGTGCTAAAGTGTTCGGATTTAGCTTGAAGAAAAGGTGGCAACCCTAAGTGATCACCATCATCGGAGCTTGGCCTTATGCCTTGGCTATCAGTGGACATTTATCCTTCCTGACCCCTTCTTGTCCAGAGGATGGCCGAGCACGTGTGTATACAGGAGGAGAAGGGCGTCGGCCACTGCGGTTAAGGCATGCTGGGTGTTGTTGTTCTGAAACAGGTTGGAGGCGTCTGCCCTAATTAACATGTAAACTGGCTAACATCTGTATTTATCGGGCGTTCCCATTTTGGCCAGTCAGCGGAGCAAGACTGGCTTAGTTGCCCCTAGCAACCAATCAGATTCCAGCTTTCATTTGCCGAAGGAGCTCTAAAAAATGAAAGCTGGAATCTGATTGGTTGCTAGGGGCAACAAAGCCTACAGACCCAAAGATGGCAGCCTCACTGCATTCAAACCACAACAGAAAGGTTTCTTCTGCCACAGGTTATGGCACTGGCAAAAAGAACCGGCCCTAACAGGGTGCTAACGTGTTTTCTTGGCCCCTTTAAGGATTACATCATATATTGTTTTTTATTTCTTTATCACTTGTCCGCTCCTCCGCCACTTCCTGTCTCCATCCACATTACACCACATTCACATTCCCTGCTGCATGGGGCGGAGACGCCAATCTCAAAATCCCGCCTTAAACTCAGCTCCCGTCCAATAGGAATGCCTTACACTGCATGACTGACGTTTCGAAGCTGACCAGTAAGCAGCGAGGAAGTGAAGGGCGGCACCCTTTGGGGGAGGGACTGTCCGCTGATTGGGTTACGACGCTGATAGACCGTTAGGCTGGCCAATCACAGAGCAGCCCGCTCTGCCCTGGGCTGCCACTCTGTTGTGGGCAGGAGTCGGTTCTAGCTATCTCGGTGACCGGGCGCTCCGCCGGCAGACAGGCGCAGACATGACTTCTACCAACACTTTCCTTGGCCTGGAAACCGCTAACAAGCCCAGTTCTAGGTGAGACGGTGCTGGGGACTCGTTATGTCCTGCTTGGGGGGGGGGAGGTTAGATGACAGCCTTTTGACTGCGGTATTTGCAGGCGTTACCGCAGGGCTGCATGTAAAGGGCAGGAAGGGTGGACCTGCAGTCATAGACACAAAGATAAGGTGAAAAACTGAAGATTTTTGCAATATTGTTTTCTGAATCAGACACAAGCCGCCGTATCTGCCTCACTGAGATGTACATTTCCACCCGCAGATCATTTTGGGGCAGATCCGATACATTTTTCCGCCACCGATCGGTCAGATCTTGTGCCTTAGCGATTTTTCATAAGAAATCGATGTGGCTGTAAAATAGCTATTCATTTTCATTTTTAAATTTGTATATAATTTTTTTATTTTTTTATTGATTAAATTTTTCCAAAAATAAATAAAAATCTGACATTTTAATCATTGCTTATTGTATTGCGATGATGGGTGTGTCCTTCAGTTTATGGTGCAGAGAACTACAACTCCCAGCTGCATGGCAGCCCGTTAAGGGTTAAGCCTAGTAGCCTGCCATGTGCAGACTATTGTCCCCCGAGGAGGAGATGCTGCAGCTTGGCCCAGGCTTTTGTTCTGCGCAAGGTGTGTGACGATGGGGGGGGGACGCCCGCCAGCTCTTGATGCCATTGTCTCGTTTCTCGTTTTCACGCCCATTGTGCCGCTCGTTAAAATGTCAAAAAGATAATCGCACGCATAGGAAATTGGCGCTTGTCCTGTAATGATTCGTCTCGTCTGTAGTCATCCACCTGTCTGCTCTGTGAGAGGGATTGCATTGTAAGCAGTTGTCCGTCCTCTTTTGTCTGCATGTGCAACACCCCCTACGAGAAAGCCAACGCTGAACCTGCGCCCGTACGCTGCTGCCGGCCAGCGCTTTTGCTTTCCTGTCCCTTTAAATAGGGACCTGCACTATGAGCAGTTTCCTAATGTTATCAGAATTACGGTAGCTACCTTTTACATGCAGCGACCTGACATTGGACAATTGCTGATCATGCAATCGCCTAATGATAAGGTCCTGCTCTCTTCGGTCCTCGGTCGCAGTTTCTGTCCCATGTGCTGGAACAAATTAGCGCAGTAAAATGGTGGACGAGACCCCATTGGACCCAGTCGGCGGGGTCTGTCTTGTGACACAGGTTGGAGGTCCAGCTCACATTCTGTGAGAATAGACAAATATGGCTGCCTTCTTCCAGAAACGGCGCCACTGTTAAGATTGGGCCGCTGCGAGTATTGCAGCTCAGTCCTGTATACAAGGGGCTTACTGGCTGCAGTACCAGACTCGGCCTGTGAAAAGGAGGGGCGCTGTGAGTGGACTTGGATTCCCTGTCGAGGTCCTCAGCCTTTAACGTGGGTAAATGAGCTATAGACCCCGCAAGACCGAGTCCTAAACCATTGCACTCAGCCTGTGTGCCCGGTGAGGGGTCTGGGTCCTACAGCTGTCAGGGCATGCTGGGAGTAGTAGTTTGCCAGCAGCTGGAGAGCAGCAGGTAACTGCTCAAAGCCTCCAGGAATGCATTCTTACTTCGCGTCGCTTTTGGCAGTGTCTGAACATGGGCAGGTCGCTCCTCGCCGCCGGTCTGCTACACAGAGGGTAGCCGGGAACTACTCGCCATGAATATCTGACGCCCTCTGTAATTATCGGCATTGTGTGGCACAGCCGGGATCACGGGGTAAGGATCGGTGTGTGCCCTGGGGAATATGTCAGGCATAGCCGTGCTTCTCCGGTCCATGGGCGTTCACTTTGCCAAGTGGAGGTGGCCATACACAATAGGTGACCCTGCTGATTTCGGGAGGATTGGACGACCACCTAGTGTGTATGGGGGTGTTCTGATTCTCTCTTGGTGGTAGTTGTCATGAGAATGAAGGATCGGGCAGTTGGGTTTCAATATGTCTGATCTTTTTGTTCTGGAAGGAGATAAGCCGCCATCAGCGGTGTTTGGCAGCGGCTCACCACCATGTGAGTGTATAGGGGATGGTACAGGATGACTGGCAGCTGACTAAAGTGTATGGCCAGCCTAAGACGCCATTCAGACCAGGTACTTTCTAGACAGTTTCCTGGTGCATCAGCTTAGAGGATGGTCGGTTTCATACGTAGTTTTTGTTTTAAAAAAATTGCTGCATTTTAGTTTTGTCCTATAATATTTCTTCAGACCCCTGAGCTTAGGTCCTGTTTTTCAATTTTATGGTCCTGTGGAGACTGTCTAATCTCCGAAGACCACCTCTTAGTTTCCTTGTCTTGGGCTGTTGTAGCGCTGATGATGGGGACTACATGTTTCGAGGTCCTGTCTTGGTTACGTGGTAATTCTATTGCCTTTGGGAGACTGTCTAATCTCCGAAGACCCCCTCTTCCTCACCCTTTGTCCTGGGCTATTTTAGCGCTGATGATAGGGACTACACGTTTCGATTTTCGGTTACGTGGTAATTTTATGGTCCTATGGAGACTCACTAATCTCCGAAGACCCCTCTTAGTTGTAGCGCTGACTATCAGGACTGTGCGTGTCTGGTTGTTTAAGGCCTCTTGTACACAAACGTTGTGTGCCCATGGCCGTAATGGCCCGTGTGCACTCTGCATCATGGATGCGGACGCATTCAAGTGAATGGCTCCGCAATCATGGAGATGCGGAACAGAAGCACGGATCAGAAGCACTACGGAGTGCCCCTGCACCGCAAAAAAAAAAATAGAAGTTCTACTTTTTTTGCGGTGCGGACGGATCATGGACTCATTCAAGTTAAATGGGTCTCGATCCGTCCCGGCCGCCGCACAGACATTGCCTGTGCATTGGGGACCGCAAATTGCGGTCCCCAATGCACGGAAAGGATGCACAACCTTCGCGTGCAAGAGGCCTAAGTTTGTTCACCTCCTTCCAGGCTTAGTCACCCATCATCTCGTCAGGTTTGTGTGTATAAGAGAAGTAGACACCCGGCCCATCCATCAGTGTTTATATAGTATGTCATCTATGTGCCCCTCGCACACTTCACCGGGGTAAACCCTCACACGTAGCGCTCTTGGAGGGTCCTCGCTTGCAGGAATGTAGAAATCTTTCATGTAAAAGTATCAGGATGAATGATGATTCCGAGAGCGGTAATCCAAAGCCCATTACTTCACGCCGGTATTTACAGGAGACGTCTTGTAAAATGTAAGCTAAGTGGGCTTTGTGTCAGTGTAAAGAGGGTAATGTATATCATGCTGTCTCGGAGAGAGCGCCCCCTAAAGATTGCCATGTGCAAAGTCTGCCCGTATTTTTTCATTTTTTTTCTTTTCCGTGTTCATTCCGTTTTGTTTGCGGCCCATAAAAAAACGGAAATGACCGTTCCGCAAAACAAAATAAAACATGTCTTATTATTGTCTGCATTAAAGACGAGGATAGGACTGTTCTATTAGGGGCCAGCTGTTCCGTTCTGCAAAATAAGGAACACAAAACGGTATCCGTTTTTTGAAGAACCACAATTTGTGGACCGCAAAACTTCCAACAGTCGTGTGCATGAGCCCTAATGATGGGCAGAAGCTATCCCAAAAGATAAATGTCTGTGGATCCTGTCGAGTTCGGTGGGTTCTGTGGTCTTTCTACTGCCTTGATGTTGAATTCCAGCCAGACGTCCAGGGTATCGTTGGGGAGTATCTACCTTATGTGTATGGGATCTAGGGCTGCAGCTAACGATTATTTGAATAATCGATTAGTTGTCGATAATTTCATCGATTGATCGGGAAAAAATATGATTTTACTTGAAAAATTCTGTTCAAAGGCCATATAAAAACAAATTGTGGATGGCGCTGTTATGGGGAGGGGGGGTCTGTGGATGGCACTGTTATGGGGAGGGGGATCTGTGGATGGCGCTGTTATGGGGAGGGGGATCTGTGGGTGGCGCTGTTATGGGGAGGGGGATCTGTGGGTGGCGCTGTTATGGGGAGGGGGATCTGTGGGTGGCGCTGTTATGGGGAGGGGGATCTGTGGGTGGCGCTGTTATGGGGAGGGGGATCTGTGGGTGGCGCTGTTATGGGGAGGGGGATCTGTGGGTGGCGCTGTTATGGGGAGGGGGATCTGTGGGTGGCGCTGTTATGGGGAGGGGGATCTGTGGGTGGCGCTGTTATGGGGAGGGGGATCTGTGGGTGGCGCTGTTATGGGGAGGGGGATCTGTGGGTGGCACTATATAGCATCTTATGCCATAACAGTGCCATACACAGATTTCCCCCGGCCCCGCCGCTCACAGCAGTATTCTTTAACCGGCAGTAACTTTTACTTTAAATCACTGCATCTTCTTTTACCTTACAATGAAGCTCCAGTAGCGGGCAGCGGCGTAATGTCACTTACTCACGTGATGCGCCTGCTCCGCCTACTTTATGAATGAAGCAGGCGGAGCATGCGCGTCACGTGAGTGAGTGACGTTACGCCGCCGCCCGCTCTGCCTGTTACTGGAGCTTCATTCTAAGGTAATAAAGATGCAGTGATCTAAAGTTCAAGGACCCGCAGGCATAGCGCCTGACCGCCCGCTCCCGCCCACATAGCAACGAATCGGCCGATTATTCGATTCGTTGACAATTATCGATAACATTGATTAATCGTTACAGCCCTAATGGGATCGCTTTAAAGATGACCTATACCTGGAATCTAGAGCCCAAACAACCTGGGCCACATTGTCATGGGAGGCAGAGACGTATTTAGGAAATACTGGCCCTCTCTCTGGATCCTTGAGTCGGGGTAACCTATATATGATATTTACACCCAGAGCCCAAGATATTGCAAAAATAATACCACCATGAATAAGAAATATTTAAAAAAATACTGCCAGAAATAAATAATATTTTAAAAATAATACCGCCATAAATAAAGATTTTTTTTTTTTTTTTTTATAATAACCCCATACAGTGTCCCTGCATCAGAAATAGAACATCGACCGGAAATCGGTGCATCTACATGCTTGGTTCGTGCAGGGACACACATGTACGTGTATTCATAATTGATATTTACATGCACACCCTTCCAGAAAGAAGGGGATGCAAATGAGCTCTTAACAAGCTCTGCCTCTAATGCCACCAGATGTAAGGCAGCTATCCTATAAGTCAATGTTCAGCCCTTTAAATAGACCTTGAGACATGATTTATATATTAAATAAGCCAGCACCTCATCAGCTGTCTGCAGATGAGATGCTGGCTTACTTAATATCCAGGTCATGTCTCAAGGCTTATTCGAACATTGACTTATAGGATAGCTTTCTTACATCTGGTGACATTAGAGGAGGAGCTTGTTAAGAGCTCATTTGCATCCATTTCTTCCCAGAATTCCAGAGGAGCACGTATGGCCTATAAGTCTCCTTACACCGACTAACACACTTCCAGATGCTCACACCGATCTATTCATACATACATTAGTATGCTCACACCATACATTGTTTTCTAGTTGCACACCCCTGAGTGGCTTGAGAGCCGTGTCATCAGGTGTGTCATGGTGAGTGTTTGGGAGTCATCATTGTCACGGGGATGGGCGTAACCACAACCTCCTGAATGTGCGGCTCCTTGCGTTACGGTGTCTACATTGATAAATAGGACATCATACCCAGAAGTGTTCGGGACATTAGGCCTGTGGTGAATTTACGACCCTGGCGCGTGCACAGAAATGCGATTCGAGCTCCAACATGTACTTCTGCATTGACGTTTTTTTTTCCTCTGGTTGGATCCTCGTATCCAGTGACGTAAGACCCCAAAGGTGGTGGTTCCTCAAAGACCTAGAGTCTAGCAGGAAATCTTTGGGTGTTACCCATAGCAACCAATCATTTTTCTGCTTTTCTTTTTCCAAAGTAGTAAAATTTTAGCTATTGTTCCTATTGGCAACAAGGCCGTTTTTTTTTTTTTGTTTTTTTTTTACTGGGGGGGGGGATCCCTCTTGTGCCAGTTATTGCGGTTTGGGTCCTTCAAGTCCTAGATCTCTAGCATCACATTTAATATTACTCAACGGTTTGACTCTCCCATCTGCCGCAACACTACAACCCCCATCATGTGAAGCCTGAAATTCTCAGGACGTTGTAGTTTGTAGCTGAAGAGCCACAGATCGGGGAACTGTGGTCTACCCCTGTCCTCCTTTGTCCATCGTGATGATGGGAAGATCGCCTGATTGATACCAAAAATGTATTAAACTAGGCTGACCCTGCATTAGCTCACCCAATTGTTGGTGGAGAACATATCTGAGCCAACTTCTACAACTCAACTTTTTGGGCACAGACACATCGTCCACCTAAAAAAAAAAAAAAAAAAAACACAGGTGCTCTACAGACATTGAGGTGGACTTCTACCTTGTCTCTGGGGTGGAAGACTACTTCTGTTTTTGTGAAACAGAATGAATGGACCCCCCTCAGATGCAGATCAAGACCCGTTCCATCATTCACCACACTGTGGGCTGTGGCGTTGTGATGCTTAATTACGGTGATGCTCTCATCAGACTTGTAAATCAAACATGTGTCTGACAGAACAATGGCTTCACCTGGGAAGATGTGGTGACCTCTCAGCTGGGGTGGGGCGACTTGCAGGACAGGAATTGGTACTCTTCTCGGCAGACTGTTGGGTTTTTTCAACCTTGCCTAATCCCATATCATTTCTGATAGAGTGGCCATTTTTGATGGTAGCCTGACCTTTAGGCGATGTTCACACTGCTGCTCATGGTTTATTTGGAGCCCCCCCACTGGACATTTCCTCAGTTTTGGTTTCAGCTTTAGCGCATCGTGGAGCACTATTAGTGCCACCAAGGTGATAAAAACCTCAATAGACCCTCAAGCCTCACCTTCCAAGGGACATGAAATAGCCGGGGTCCTGGAGGATTGAGGGACTGTTACTAAGTAGCTGCTCGTTTACATACTGTAATGCTGGCGGGCCGTATCCGGCGACATCACTCCTCCCCTGACATTCACGGCCACTGGAGTACTCGCCGTTCCGCTGCACGGTGGGTCGTGTCCTTGCGGCAGTCCTCATCTCTTTCCTCTTGCTTATGTGTTCCTATAGGCTCTTGAAGGGCCAGCTCCCACACGCCCCCAACCTATGGCAGCGTTTCCTGGGGTAGGTGCCTGAGCAATATGGTTCCTAACTTGCCTAGTTCCTGTGAGTGTTTTCCATTCGGTGTGCTCTGACCTGTGCTTGTTAACCATGTAGATCTTGTGCCGCCTGTCCTGATCTTTTTCCAGATTACCGTATTGCATGAACTCTGCCCTTCCTGACCTCTGCTTGTCCCCTTTTGCTGCCGCACGCCAGCGTGTCTTTACCCGCCTTAGTGAGCTGTCACTTAATGATGACCACTCCAGGTGGCCCCTGATGCCAAGTCCAGATCCCCATATGGGGATACCAGGCGACCACATAGATAACACCCCTAGGAGCGGCCCCAAGCCAAATCTGTTTAGTGGCACTGTGTGTCGCTGCACTAGAAAAGTGGCCAAAAATGTATCTGGCTGGATTTTTATGCATGCATTGATCAGGCCGGATGAGTGCAGTTATTTTGCCCATTTCCACGTACCCCTTATCACTGCAATCTTGGGCAGAACGGGAGTCAACACTGGAGCATGAGGCCAGATTACAGTTTCTCGAGGCCTCAGTCCACCTTTAAGTTGACGTCAGTTCTGTTTCCAGCTTCATTTTTGCATTTTGCGGTTAAGCACCATGTGATCGATGAGCTCTCGTCTCTTGCACGTCCCCCCCCCCCCCTGCATTTAACTATCTCAGCCCTGCAGAACAGGGAACTACTGATTGTATTAATGGGAGAAATTGAGGGTTGTAGTGCAGGAAATCCCCAAAGCCACAGAAGATTTGTCGTGGCTAAAGACTTGGAGGAAAGTGCACGTAGCTCGATAGATTTATAACCTCCAGCCCTTATTTAAAGGGGATTTCTAATCAAACGTTCCCCTTCTTCCTCCTCATCCCCTCCATCTTCTTTCTCTTCTACCCCCTCTATGCATCGGCTGGTAAGAAATTGAAATATGGCTTTTGGCACGGATTTGCTAACGACGTGTTGTGCCAACTGTTAATTAAAAAAGTCAAGAAGCCCGCACGATGAAGACGTTTACACTTGGGTTCCTGAAGAATGCGTCCATTGTGTTCATTGAAGAGGTAGATAGAACCCTTTAAAGAGGAGCTGTCGCCTCTCCTGACATGTCTGTTTTAGTAACTTCTTACATTCCCCATGTAATGGCAATTATTTTGTGTCACTCCTCTGTTATTCCTACTAGAAGTTTATGAATGAGTTGCAGTCTGCAGACTCTGGCAGTCTAACGTTAGACTGTGCAGGGACACCACCCGACACCCAGCTGGACCTTTACTGCAGACTACTTGGAATTCAGTCATACATTTCTAGTAGGAATAATAGAGGAGCCGCACAACATAGTCACCAGAATAGATTCTTCAGAATTTTTATTACATTGGGAATGCAAGTAGTTGCAGGGGGAGGTGGCAGCTCCTCTTTAAAGGGTTGTATCACGACCTCTTCAAGGTGGCACCCCATTGAGGAGCATCCAGCGGGATCTGCTGTGACAAATTCCTCACCAAACTCGCATCTGTCTCACCGCCGGCAGAATTGTTTGCCAAGTCTTGGCCTTGTCCACTGTGCGTCTCACCTACAGAAAGTGCAAGCAACTATTCTCCGACCAAACCTTGGTTTCCCGAGGATGGGTCATCAATATTAAAATCCTTGGAAAACCAGTTTTTCTGTTACGTACGGCAC
Source organism: Bufo gargarizans (assembly GCF_014858855.1). Classification (NCBI taxonomy): domain Eukaryota; kingdom Metazoa; phylum Chordata; class Amphibia; order Anura; family Bufonidae; genus Bufo; species Bufo gargarizans. The sequence goes on along the minus strand of NC_058087.1, from coordinate 175,730,851 downwards.
TTGTGCACAGGTCCCTTTGCGCCTGTGCCGGGCGAAAAGAAGCTGCATATGCGCAGTACACGCTCCGTGAGAATTTAGTGAGGAGAGCGGTGATGTCTGGAAAGGTGGCCACTGTTGGCCAGATCAGAAAAACACTGCCGCTTTCCTCCAAAAACAGCACCTCCGCTGTTCACAGGTCGTGCACGGTATTGTAGCTCAGCCTCTGACCCCAATGGAGCAGAGCTGCAATACCAGACACAATACATGGACAGGGGAGGTGCTGTTCTAACCCTGGAGAACCCCTTTAATCGCGGCCTAAGAGAAGCGTTGAGAAGGTCTTGCTAGAGAGACCTGGAGCACTTGCTAGGAGTGGGAACACCCTCGTAGCACTCTTTATCTAATTTGCCTAAAGGATTAAAGTTCATCGCTCTGAACGGCCACAAAGGTGTCCCTGGGACAAGCGCGAGGAGCCGCCCAGTTGGGACCCATCATCTTTCAGGCCCCCATTAGGAGACATCGGCGTCGCTTAGGACTTCCATTTCCTAGGTTGTTGAGTCAACAGAAGAGCCGTGGATGAGACAATGGACGACGGCGACTTTTAGGTTTTTCCTGTTTCCTATGAAGGGCGGGAGGGGCGAGGGGGAAGCATCATGTGTCTTCTGCTAAACAGGCTCCTCATTGTAAAGAAGATGGAGTTCTCCGCTATCACACGGGCTTACTACTTATGCCACAGCTCCTCTTATCTCCTATGTGCACACATTTTGGAATTTTTGCACATTTGGGGGTAGTGTGTAGTCTATAGGATTGACACTTGCTGTGCACAACCCTTCCTAAGTGAAGACTTTCCTCAGGGACCACAAGTGTCTGTCGCCTTTAATGGCAGATTTCTCTATTGATTTGTCTTAGAGGCTCTTAAGGAGATGTCGCTTTGGGGAATTCCTCCGTCATTAGCCCAAATGGAAGGCGGAGGCCAGACGAGGCCTCGTACAAAAGAAAAGGTCAATCACTGTAACCTCTGACCACTGGTTAACCATAGAGTACTATTGATTCTCTAGGGTTGGCCTTGTTCAGGGTTAATGGGGGTCTCCGGCCTTTTGTAAATTATGTCCATGAAGGTTCTCAGTCATCCGGGTCATGGTTTATCCTTAGGAGTAAGTCAGAGTAACTGGACCTGTTGTGTTTTCTCTTAAAAGCTGTCTTTCTTAATTGGAATGGCATGTACAAGAAATCTCTGAGATTAAATACTGGTGACTCATGCTTCAGTCGGCATAGTCTTTTTATCATAATTAACGTGAGGACTTCATTGAGAGAAATTAGTTTTTTTGGACATGGGCTTCATTGATTTGGGTCTTGAGAGCAGATCTTGAGGGCTTCGGCTCATGGTGCTGATTATTTCCCTCACTGCCATGTGTACAGTCCCCGTGATCTAATACAGACCTTACAGGCGCCCATTCTGCTCATTTCAAACAACTTCATGTACAGAAACCTGGAGCCCACCTTTTGAATATTCCTGTTGACCATATGGGTCAGGCTATATCTATGAGGTGTAACACGGTGGTCTCCAACCTGTGCCTCCAGGTGTTGCAAAACTACAACCCTCAGCATGTTTTGCAGCAGCTGGAGAGCCAGGTGGTGGAGACCACCGGTGTAATTGGTCCTGAAGAGTGACAAACAGGGTGCCGCATTCCTTCTCCGCTGTTGTCTAGGCTTGAGGAACCTGTTCTGGATGGCCTTCAGCTCATACTGTTGCTGTATAACTGCATGTTTGGCCATGAAGTTCAAGGTAATCTTGAGGGAAACCCACTCTGAAGACCTCACGTGAGTCTGGTTTACTTCCTTTACGAGAAGCAATGGGCTTAATCCTATAATCCTGCACTTTACCTAGAATATTCTTCACTGTTCTTGCATGTACTGAACGATGGAGGCTTAAGCATCATAAATTCGTCAGGAGGTCTAGCCATATACATGTGGTTACTCTTAACGGGCCATAGGGGGGCTTCAGTCTGTTATAAGAAGCGACAGAAGAAGTTCCACTGCTCAAGGTGAGACTTGATGTTGCTATCACACATCGCCCTGCGTGTGGCACCATACAGGGCCCTGTGTACATGGAGTTTCCGTATGTAGACCTAAAGCTTTACATGTGTGCCAGCTCCATGGACTATGGCTGTAAATATCTATAGATGTTATGTAGGAGAGGGAACCGTGCAGCCCTGAACTTCTATCTTTACCTACTTGCAAAATTCACTCTAAATAGCGGGCCACAACTTGGCGGCAGTCCCTGACTTAACTAAGTGCTGGGGCCTAATCAAGGGGAACTAGCAACCAAAAGTAACCAAACACAAGTCAGGCAAACCAAGATCAAATGCAGGAGATGACATTAGATACCAGGTCACGGAGTCCAATAATCAGAGAGACAAAACAGGATACGATACTAGACCGGATCAGAACCAGGAAGATCTGTCAGAACTGTTAACAGCAGGCAAGGCGTAAGTCCAGGAATCAAAACCAAAGTCATGAATACCAGATGAAGCCGTGGTGTTGTATGAAGACCCGTTCACAGGTTAGCAGTTGCCTGACTAAATAGGCCGCAAATGGGAAGCCATGAGTCAGGTGACCAGTGATGTCATCGCGCCGGCACTCCTGTGCATGGAGGCCCAGCCTGGTTCCCATGGAAACTGGATGTCGGCGGTGCTGTATACGACAAAGCTCCCCCGCCAGAGAAGCAGGTAGGGGACATTACAATAGACCAGTGGTCTTCAACTAATGGCCCTCAAGCGGTGGTGAAACTTCAACTCCCAAATGCTGGAGAGGCCACAGGATTGAAGACCACTGGTCTGTAGTGTATGGCTATAAAACCTCTTCATGGCCCCATCACCTCTGCTGCCGCAGCTGGGAAGAGTTACAGCCATTTCCTGTGTAAATAGCTGAAATTCTGAGGATTCTTCATCTCCATGTTCTAGCTGTGGTTTACTACAGGGTAGGACGGACCGTCACGATCTGTTTACATCAATTGTTTTTTCACCATTATTATTATTTTATTTTTTTCAGCAACACCATGAAAAATGTGGTCCCTAAGAAGCCAGATTGGGCATGTTTGTTGTCAGGTGGTGGTGGGGGGTTTATTGGAGACTGAAATCAATGCATTCCCATCCAAGGAGCCGAGTGTGCATGTATACAGGGGGTGTCTGGCTGATAGCTGCATACAGTCTGCGGCACCTGTAGGTAAAGGCTCGGACTCCGTGACATGAATTTGCAGTCACCAGCGAGCTGTTGCTTGTGACTTGGGGTGTATTCACACGCGGCAGATTCTGATCAGTTCCTTTCTTCCGCACTGTTTTGGCCACAGAAGCATGGCTTCCTGCAAGCCCTATTGACATGAATGGGACAGTCGCAGACCTCTCTGCCTGTGACTATACCCTCGTAGAGATCAGTTGTGCAGTGAGCTGTAACCTGAGCCGGCCTGTAGCTAGTATACAGGAGACGTTACTAAACTGTGCCCCCCCCCCTCTCCTCTCGGCCTTAAATTAAAGGGTTTGTCCTGGATTTGTAAAAATATGGCTGCTTTCTTCCAAAAACAGCACCACTGCTGTACACAGGCGGTATTGCAGCTCTGCTCTATTGACTCCAGTGTAGCTGTGCTGCAATACCAGACACTGGGGGGGGGGGGGGGGGGTAGGATTCATGTTTGTCTAATCCTGGACAACCCCTTTAAGGAGCTGTTAAAGGGACATGTTCCAATGTGATCAGAAAATTTTAATGCACGCGATAGATTTCATTCTGCTCAGAATAAATCTGCGGTTCTCCTTTCATTTGGGATGGTTTTGGATTTCTGTACAGGAGGTGGCGGTTGCACGTAGTGGACTTGGTCCGCTGGATGTTTGCATAGTGTCTGCATTTCCCCCTCCCCCCTACGGCCTATCGGCGTCTGCTTTTAATATCTGAAGGTCCTTGTACACGGTGACACGACTGCCAGCACATCACTCCGCAGGCACTACGTGAGCCAGGCTTATCTAGTGCCGCCTCCACCCCTCCTCCTGTCAGCAGCAGCCCTCACGTAGTCACTACCGTCACTGCACCTTTTCCTTAGATACCCCCTATGTATATAAATGTATGGGGACCACTGCAGCCGCCCCCCCCCCATGTAGACCGAAATGGCTGATAACAGAGGGCAGTGGATGAACTGTGCTGCGGCATTGTAGAGTTTCAGTACATTGTTTCCTGTAACTTTTGCTCTCGATACATGTTTTAATGGCAGGATCTGCTTGCTGTCTGTGAATGGAAATCTACAAAGATGAAAATATCCACTTCTAAAGCCTTGTACCTGCGCGAGCCAGAACCTAAGACTGAGGATGTTTCCATTCACTGACAGCAAACAACTGAAACATAGAACATATCTTAAAGTGGCAGAAACGTGTGACAGGTCACCGAGAGGTGCCCTTATATAGTTAGATATTACCTGCATTGATGGCTCATCTAGGGGTTTAACATTGGTGACCTCCTTCTCTGCTTTGTAGGGTTTTGAAGCCGCCGGGTGGAGGATCAAGCTGCATATTTGGGAATGCCGATGAAGGTGCTGCACCAAGACGACAGAACAAAATGTCCTCTAACATTTTTGAAGGACCTTCAGAGCCAGAAAACTTACCAAAGAGGTCCAACCCCCCGGGTAAGTGTCTGTATGGTCACACACTGCATTATATACACTGGATTCCAAAAGTGTAAAGTCCCTTCCATCATCTTCTGTGTATACAATGAAAAGATGAGCAACATTACATTACTGATCCAGTTACATCCTGCCTTATACTCCAGAGCTGCAATCAATATTCTGCTGGTGGAGTCACCGTGTACATACATTACATTACTTATCCTGTACTGATCCTGAGTTACATCCTGTATTATACTCCAGAGCTGCAATCACTATTCTGCTGGTGCAGTCACTGTGTACATACATTACATTACTTATCCTGTACTGATCCTGAGTTACATCCTGCCTTTTATACTCCAGAGCTGCAATCACTATTCTGCTGGTGCAGTCACTGTGTACATAAATTACTTATCCTGTACTGATCCTGAGTTACATCCTGTATTATACTCCAGAGCTGCAATCACTATTCTGGTGGTGGAGTCACTGTGTACATACATTACTTATCCTGAGTTACATCCTGTATTATCCTCTAGAGCTGCACTCCTGCAATCAATATTCTGCTGGTGGAGTCACCGTGTACATACATTACATTACTTATCCTGTACTGATCCTGAGTTACATCCTGCCTTTTATACTCCAGAGCTGCAATCACTATTCTGCTGGTGGAGTCACTGTGTACATACATTACTTATCCTGTACTGATCCTGAGTTACATCCTGTATTATACTCCGGAGCTGCACTCGCTATTCTGCAGGTGGAGTCCCTGTGTACATACATTACTTATCCTGTACTCCTCCTGAGTTATGTCCTGTATTATACTCCAGAGCTGAATTTACTATTCTGCTAGTGGAGTCACATGTGTACATACATTACTTACCAGCAGAACGGGGAGTGCAGCTCTGGAGTATAAAACAGGATGTAACTCCGGATCAATACAAGATAAGCTAATGGCTAGTACAGCTCTGGAGTGTACTACAGGCTGAATCTCAAACACGTACTGCAGATTTGGTGCTCTGTGAGGGCATCTACAATTGAGGACAGAAGGTCTCTGATGTATTATGGGGGGCTGTGTTGCTCAGGAGCTGCACACAGGGCTCCTTCTAGGGGGGACTCTTGTGCCTTGAAGGTGGCAGCTCATAATAATGAGTTGTGACCAGATTGTGACTGTGTTCCCAGCGCTGGCTCGCCGCCATGTTTGCAGGGTATCAGGTTTCACTCCTATAATCACCAGGTGCTTTTTGTACAATGAATATTTGCCTCCTTTCACACTACATGGAGGCCGGCCGGATGAGGCTGCTATTTACAGATGACGAGCCGCTGAAAGCCTCAGACAGGACAGGACTAGTCCGACTGGGAACTTGAGGAGGGTTTTTGTTTTATATATAACTAAAGCTTTAACTCCAATAAAGCTGTAAGTAGAAACAGAATTCTCTTTGTACTTGGATATCCCTCTTGGATATGTCCTAATAGTTCCATGAATCCCTGTTAGTTTGTGTGGCGGAGGGAAGATTAGCGGCTATTATGCATGTCTGGCACCACTTATCCTATAGTCAGGGGTGGGGGGAGAGCACAGTAGAACTGGGAGTGAAATTGAAGCATAGTTGATCAATTTCTAGCAGCCACTAGAGGGAGCTGAAGAGCTAGCTGCATACTGATTGGGTCTTAGCTCCCTCTAGTGGTGTCAGACGGAATTTTATTATTGGAGCTCTGTATCAGATCTGTGACTGCTATAAAGGTATATAAAGAAATGTATCAGCATATCATAATGTTAGAAAACCTGATGTTTATGGGTGGTCATTTACATAGTTTATATCATGAGCTCATCTTGGGTGTATTTTCTTGAGCACTGCCTGACGTAGGGGAGATGTTTGGGCGATCACCCAGTGAGAGGCGATGGGAGGACTGGGGACTGTGCTGAGCTGGCACTGGTGGAGCTGGGTCTTGTGTCAGCTACCGAGATACTCCAAGGCTCCTCCTTGATTGGGAAGACGTCTTCTAAGTCCGTCCAGATGTGTGGATAATCCCCCCTGGGTGTGGGAGAGGCTGGCTACACAAAGATGTATCAGGCTGCTGCAGCACATCTTATGTCGTTCTGTGCAGAGCTGTGATTGCCTCGCTGTTCCCTGCGTTTTGGCCTCCTGTCGGGGGAGGAGGAGGGGGGTTTGGGTGTAATGCAAACACATCCAGGAACTGGCCAGATGTGCAAATATCATGGGAGCTGTAAGGAGCCGGCAGATTTACGGCCTGCGGCGTGTGAGGTAGAAGGTCTCCCACCCGGACCTCCAGCAGGTCGTGGTCTGTATTCTGCAGACATAAATCCTCCAGCAGCAGGAATGAACGCAGGGCTTTATTATCAGCGGCTTTTAGCACGGTCTGAGTATGGAGGGGGCCTGACTGTCCCGAGGGCAGACCTAGGCCTTGTTCAGCACACGAACACATTGATTGTAATGTGTTTGTTCATATATCAGTATTTATATATATTTTTTTACTGACAGCAAGTCACGGCGACATGAGCTACTTTGCAGACCAAAGACGCCCATGGGTTCGTGAAAATCACTGACCCAATACAGATGGCATCTGTGTTGCGTCCATGTTTTTCACTGACCACTAATAGGAGATGATTTTGAAATGAATTTTCAGCTGAGCGGGGTCCATGGAACACAGATGACAAAAAACAAACACACGGACCAAAAAACGGATCCTTCACGGACATCTTCATGAATGAAACACGGTGCGCTGTCCGCCTTTTCCGCGGCCCCACTGAAATGAATGGGTCCATATGCAATCCGCAAAAAACTGTGGATCAGATGTGGACCAAAAATACAGTTGTGTGAATGGGGCCTTAATGTGGCTGCGTCGGTAACCAGATTTAACACCTGTCCCCATGAGTGCAGTGGGACCCCTGCCGATCACAAGAACAGAGATCCCCAAATCCCGTGTTGAATTCCTGACCACGCTCCGTTCCCTTCTATGGGACTGATGGAAATACTTAAGGCCAGCTGGATCACTGTACTGACCTGCGCTTTGCTTTTTCCCATAGGTGGAAAGACCAGCATCTTTCAGGACCCGGAGCCTGTAAAATCGCCCACACGGCAAAAAACCCCCGGAGGAAAAGGCAGTGATATTTTTGGTGATGCCAAGCTGCCATCAAGCCCTAAGGCACATCCTAATAAACCTAAGGTATCTCCTACCGCGCAGCACGTCCGCGTGTACTGAATATCGGGGTCGCTGGATTGGGATGGGTGTCTACCACCATTGTTTATATCGCGTACGGGATTATCACTTTCTCTTCTGTTTTGCAGGATAACATCTCATTAAAACTGGAAGTTAAAAATAACCCAACACCAGGTAAGTACCTGCAGTGTACGCTTAAATGGCGCTGAGCTGTAATACCAGGCCTAGACTGGACAAGTGGCGCTGTTCCTGCATTTAAAAGGGAACCCGTCATCAACTTTATGCTGATCTCACTGAGGGCAGCATAAAATAGTGACAGAAATGCTGATTTCATGAGCTAAATGTAAGTGGTTGCCGAGAACCAGCATCATAATCACTGCAGCCCAGGCCTTGAAAAGAGTCACATCTACCTGAGAAGAGTCCTGGTTATTCATAGTCTCCTGCTCTCACCCGTCTGCTGATGATTGGCAGTTTTCTCCTAGAGAGAAAGGGAGAAAACTCAGTAGAAGACGGTCAGTCATCAGCAGGAGAGCAGGAATTCATGAATAACCAGGACTCTTCTCAGGTGGCCGTGACGCTTTTCCAGGCCCCAGTCTGCAATGGTTGTGATGTTGGTTCTCAGCAACCATTTATTTTTAAATGACAGATCGCTGAAATCTACTCTCCTGTCTCTCTTCTTTATGCTGCCGTTAGTATGGGCAACATAAAGTTGATGACGGGTTCCCTGCAAGAATTGGGAGGGGTGGCACCCCCCAAACCCTTACTTAGCCAGACTTGTAAAGGGAAGCTTACTTACCTGCTTCTCCCTGCTCCTCTGGGCTCCCTCGCAGCAGACATCCAGTATGACGTGGCGGTGACCAGATCCTCTGGCATCATGTGACCGTTTGACATGACGTAAGGTATGCTGGTCACCACCACGGCCAGTGTTGACTGTCAAACCACATGTTTACAGAGAGGGAGCCCATCGGAGCATTGCAGGCCTGGAGGAGAAGGAGACCGCAAGTAAGCTGCCCTTTACAGGTCTGGTTAAGTTGACCTCCCCCCCCCTCCATCCTATTCTGGCACAATCCCTTTAATACATGGTACAAGATGTGCAGGGTTTTCACACTGACCATAGCAATGACCTTTGTGTAAGGATCACATTGACTAGATGAGGCATCCTCAAACTGCGGCCCTCCAGCTGTTGTAGAACTACAACTCCCACAATGCCCTGCTGTAGGCTGATACCTGTAGGCTGTTTGGGCATGCTGGGAGTTGTAGGGCCGCAGTTTGAGGATGCCCGGACTAGATCATTATAGGATCTGCAGAAGAAGAAAATTTTCCATCGATGTATCACATGAAGTCTTCTAGCAATGGTTAAAACTACAACTCCTAGCATGTCCTGTAGTCAGACTCCTGCTGCGCCGTCATTATTTTTATACGGCCTCCTCTCCAGCCAGCGCTATTTTAGACCCTGTGTGTAATAGCAGAATATAGACACGGCCGTAGAATGGCATCCACCGCACTGCTGCAGCAACAAGGGAAGGAAAAACATACATAATACAAAAAAGCATGAAGTCTAAAAATCCACATACAACCCCCAAAAAAAGCATTACCCACCTGTCTGGTGACAAAAGCTCAGACCGCTCCCCCCCCCCCCCCCCCCCCCCCCCGAATCAGTGCTGCTGAGGGGGTGGCTGTTTAATAGGAGTAGTCACACCCTCAAATTTAGCATTTAAAGGGTAGGTCCACAGTTGCAAACAATTTTGTAATTTTATGCAACACATCTTAAAAGAAAAACAAAACAAGTTAGCGAATAGTCTTACTGAAAAATGTCCTGCAATGTTGTGTGTACATCTCTTATGCAGACCTACATGTTACAGAATACAGTTATACCTTACACCGCCATCTATCTGCTCCTTGCTTACATACCTAAGATATGTTGGTAAGACGTAGGGGCAGATAGAATGGAGTATGACTGCAGGATCAGACTGCAGTTTGTTTGTAGTCTGTTACCATGGAGACATACAGGTCCTTCCAGACTGCACAAAGGCTTTGTTTGTAGTCTGTTACCATGGAGACATACAGGTCCTTCCAGACTGCACAAAGGCTTTGTTTGTAGTCTGTTACCATGGAGACATACAGGTCCTTCCAGACTGCACAAAGGCTTTGTTTGTAGTCTGTTACCATGAAGACATACAGGTCCTTCCAGACTATATGGAGGATTTGTTTGTAGTCTGTTACCGAGGAGACATGTGTTCGTAGTCTGTTATGGAGACGTACAGGTCTTTCCCTTTTAAAATTAGGGTCTCTGTAACTTTAAAGTTGTCTGCCTACCTGTGACATATAACCTTTTAAGAATTATTTTTATTTTTTATGTCCCTAAATGAGTTGTATTTCCTTGTCCCTGCAGTGAAAGCGGATCCACCACCACCGCCACCAGCTCCCGTCCCAACACCAGAAGAAAAAATACCAGTTGCCAAAGAAGAAAAGGTTGCGGTGCCAGACCCAGGTCTTGCAGCACATGAACCACATCTCGGTCCCCGGCCAAGGTGTCACAACAGAGTCCTGAACCCACCAGGAGGCAAATCTAGTGTCACTTTCTATTAAGTTACAATGACAGAATTAGCAGGGTGACCCAGGAGACAAGCAGCTCTACAGTGTGAGGACTCTATCAAACATTAGTTTCCTGAAACCCTTTTAAGTCCAACATGCAGGGCTGATATAAGTGCTTACTGGTGACGCGTGAGCGGAGTTCACCTCCATCTTAATTATGGGCTGATTTATTTCTTTACATACCTGAGCAACAAATCCCCTGCATAGATATAGAGTGAAATAATATGATTTGGTTTACCTGTAGCCACCACTAGGGGGAGCGTACTACAAATGTGTTATTGAGTTCAATCATGTATGCTGCAAGCTCCCTCTAGTGGTGACTGCAGGTAGGCAGAATTTTACCATTTCACTATGTCTATCCAGCGCAATTAGAGCGGTTTATCAGAAGAAATTGGGGTGGAATTTTAAACCTACTTAGAATTTTATTAATTTTTTTTGCAGTGTGACCATGAATATTCAATTAAACACCCACTTCTAACATATTTAAAATCATGACTTTTTAGTTCTCATATTGAGATGATGTAAAGCAGTGCTGCTTTTCTAGACGTACAGACGGGTGGCAGTCAGTGTGCTTGGAAATAGTGCCATGTCCTGAGAGTAGGCGCCACCCTATTAAACCCGCTGTATTGTTTGTGTGGATTTTGGCTCTCGGTCATACCCTGCTGATTCTGTTACCTGTTCTATTGCCTTCTGATCACCTCCGCTTTTAAACAACATGCGCTTGCGCCCGCCCCATCCACCACTTGGAACATCCCTTTAAAAGAAACATTCGAGGGGGGAGGGGATGTATTCTGCGTATTGTATTGTCGCGGGTTGTTAGGGGGTGAAACATGACGAGGGACTTTAATGAGTATACGTGTGTCATGCTCCACCCCCTTAGGCCCTGCACAAGGCATGTAAGGGGAGTGTCAGTTCTCCATCAGCGTGTAGATTATTAAAGGGATTATGCTATGATTAATGTAAAAAATTAATAATAATAATTGGACATCACATAGTACTTGACAATCTCTAATAAGGAGCCCTGTACCTCACTTGGATCCATAGATCCATGCATTGCTCCAATTATTCTGCTAGGCAGCTTAGGGGGCATGTCCTGTCTGCTGCAGTTAGTGGCAGTTGGAGGATGGAACTGAGCATGTGCGTCCACCTTTAGTAAGCAGGAGAGAAAAATAAATAAGAGCAAACAGCCAGTGGCGCGATATAGATTATTCAGGAGTTTGTCCTCTGTTCTGATGGATAAACCCCATTTTAGTACTGTCATATTATTATTTTTTTTCTGTAATGTTCCCACCATACAACTAATCATTACCCCAATATGGGAAAAATCCAGGATCTATACAGTACAGCCCAGAACCCCGCACCCTACGATTGGCTCATCTGATGTCACATTTTGTCTAATTTAAAGGGCTATATTCCCATCTGGACATTTACGGCCTATCCACAAGTCCTATAGAAACGAGTGGATTGAGACTCTCGTTTGCGGCCACCTCTGCCTTATCGACAGCCCTAAATGGGGCCCTGTTCTTGAGATAAGTGCGGGGCCCACTACTACTGACATTTATGGCAATACCTGTGGATATACAGAAGTGTCCATATGGGAAAACCTACTCAAGGGGGACATTTATAAAAAAAAAAAAAAACTGTAAGAAAGGCAAAGCAACCACACAGTCCCTTATCCCAGGTCCTGGCAGGTCTTCTCCCCATCCTCCCGTACACCACAGGTCTGCAAGGCTGATCTCCTCCAGCACAAAAAGGATCAGGCAGTTGAACTCCAGCATGCCTGATCCTTACATCATTAGCAGTCTGGGGTGAGTCAGGCTGACGTAGATCTCATGTGTATGACCAGCTTTAGGCCTCGTCCACACGAACGTATTTTCATTCCGTGTCCGGTCCGTTTAAAAAAAAAAAAAAAGTACTCCGTGTGCATTCCGCAAAAAAAATAGAACTATTATTGTCCTATTATTTGTCTGCATTACAGACAAGGATAGTGCTGTTTTAGTAGGGGCCGGCTGTTCTATTCTGCAAAAAATGTAATGCACACGGACGTCATCCGTATTTTTTGCGGACTGCATAATGCATACGGTCGTGTGCATGAGGCCTTGGATCCTGCGCTTGTCTTGTAATTTGGGTTTTCCTATATTCTGAATGTACAGGTCCTGCTGAGTCGCCTGCGGCAGGCGTCATCTCTTGCATTTATACTGTTTGTAATTCACCTCTTAATAAACAGTGTATTTTGTTAATGACTTTGGCGTCTGTCTTCTCCCTCCAAATAACAGCACTCCTCATACACCATGATGTTTTAAAAACTTTATTTATAAAATCAAAATGTCATTAGTTTGTAATTTCCCTTGTTCTGTAGCTGAAAGTCACTTAGTAAAATGCAATTTTTTTTATTCTCTCAAAATTCGTGTAAATGTGTCAGTAAGGGGGCATTCACACCACTGTATGTATTTTGCGATCCGCAAAATGGGGCTCACATCCCTGTGACGTCTGTGTTGCATCCGTTTTTTAGTTTGTTTTTTTGTAGGCCCTCTGATTTCAATGGGTCTGTGGGCCACAGTTGAGACCAAGAATAGGACATGTCCTATCTTTTGCGGAACTGACAAAATACGTAAAACCGCATGAATGCCCCCAAGGCCTCTTTCACATGAGCGTGACGGATTAGGTCCGGGTGCGTTCAGGAAAACACACACCATTTCGCAAGCAAGTTCAGTCACAGTTTTGTCTGTGATTGCGTTCGGTTGTTTCCGCGCAGGTGCAATGCGTTTTGATGCATTTTTCACGCGTGTGATAAAAAAAAAAAAACAAAGGTTTACAAAACAACATCTCAGCAACCATCAGTGAAAAACACATCGCATCTGCACTTTCTTGCGCTCATGTACACAGACCCATTGAATTAAATGGGTCAGGATTCAGTGCGGGTGCTATGCATTCCCGCACGGAAAACTCGCTTGTGTGAAAGGGGCCTACCACCTTCTGTCAGTGTCTGCACCCTTAGGCCAGGACTGGTAGCTAGGGACAGGCTCCTCGACCCCACTGAACTGTGGAAAGCATTTAAGACAATTATACGTAAAGCCACGTTCACATCTCCGGTGAACGTTCCGGCGGCGGACAGCCTACTAGAATTCACCGGCATTGGCGGACTCCCTTGTTCGGCACCAGCTGCCCATTGACTCTAATGAGGTCCGGTGGCGATTCGGCTTGACAAATACCACTGCATGCAGCGATTTCTGTTTGGCCGGCGTCTAAGCTGGATCATCTGACATGTGAATGCATCCTGTTGGGACCTCCTTCTGTTACACAAGAATGGGGGGGGGGGTCCCATGTCCCCTGTTTGAATGGAGCTGCGGTCACGTGTGCGAACACCACTCATTTCAAACACGAGCCATGGGACCCCAAGCAATCGGATGCTTATCAACACAAATTCTTGCATGGGGCTTGCAGAGTTCGTCACAAACACACACTAGAGCAAACGGGCTTATGGCATTTACGGACATGCACCAGCAGCGTTGCCACACGGCGATCATCAGCCGTCTTCCCCTGCGTCAGTGTTGGAGTAGCTTCTCAGGTGACACATTCCCTTTGGTTTTGCACAGATGGTAGGAGAGAGAGATTACCATCTAGTGGTAGAACTGTGGTACTGCATGCATAATACTTTGGCCCAATTGAACTCTGATTTTTGCTTTTCCTAATTCCTTCTCGAGCCGGAGGCAACAAATGGTTCAGTTCCAGTCCTTTATAAAAAAATCTTAATTTGTGATCCTGTTTTATCAAGTTGACAGTATTCCACAAAGGAACCATTATTAGAGCAGTATGTATAGATCATATATTGCACCATAGTCTGTTCTAGCCCTCGGCACTGAAATTATCAATGCCTTGTATAACCCAAGATGACATTCATGAAAACTAGTGAGAACCTGATTCCCAGCAGCAAATCCAGTGGTTTTTACCTACTAAAGCACCCAAATAGATTGGGATCAGTAATGGGATAAAGCCCCAGTTTTCTTAAACGTCACCTGCTCCCGATTAGTAATTAGACGTTATCCATTGCTTCCTTATCTCCATGATGCTGTTATAATATCACTCACATCACTAGTGCGTTGTAGAGGTACATAATGGATACCCTGGGTACCTAGAAGCAATAGTCAACAGGTCTTTGCTAGTTGATAGACCTCTGATCCTCATCCTCCTCATTAAGGATAGGGGTTCGGTCAGACTCGTCCCGGGACTCTCGCTCGGCCTGAGGTTGTCTCTTAGTCATTTTGTTTAATGTTCCTCCCTGGAGAAAAAAATAAAATCGATTATCAGGCATGCTCAACCTGCAGCCCTCCAGCTGTTGCAAAACTACAACGCCCATCATTCCCGGACAGCCTACAGCAGAGCATGGTGGGAGTTGTAGTTTTACAACAGCTGGAGGGGCACAGGTTGAGCACGCCTGGATTAGAAAATGCTTTTTCTTTAGCAGCTGTTCTGGTGGCCCCGGACACGGCTTACTTCTCATGCACATACGGAGACGTTTATTAAGGCCAGCATATTGCACACCAGTTTTAATCTATGTTTGCGCTGGTGTTGGATGTGCCACGCAACACGGAAATCTACACCAGCAAAGGGAGCTGGTTTAGATTTCCGGTATAAGCTACGTCAGTTTCCTGGTGTTGATTATAATAAATGTGCTGAGTTGCATACGGTATCTCTCTCCCCCCCCCCCCACACACACTTTTTGGAAAAGTAGCAAGTGGAGCTCTAAACCCCTAAAAAGTGTTTGTTTTTTCAAACTTTGCAACTTTTTGATGCCAGATTTCTGACATATAGGAGATATTAAATGCCTCTTTGAGGTACTATATGCTCCCTTAGAAGCAGTACGCCATTTCCCCCCCTCCCCTCAAAGACTATATGTGAAAGTTCTCTAACTAAAGTCCGAGACACAATACGGGCACAACACTGGGTAATTTGGGGTCAGTGTAATGCAGATCCCAAATACAGCCTTGTGCACAAAATGTCACATTGGCCCGATTCTGCCCAATTACCTGTTTCTTGTCCACTATATTTAAGGTCACGGAAGTGACTATACAGGCGATGGTATTTGCCAGCATGAAAATCATCATTTGTTGCCATCGCCATAGCGGGATCTTTGCTTCACTGCAAAGAAACAAAGTAAAAAATAATAAAAAAAAAACATTAGGTTGCAGCAATGTACAAGGATAGGGCATTTCTACAGAAGGGGCAAAAATGGCAGCATGACCACGACCGGTATCTGTTTTGCGGACCGCAAAATATTTAGTGTCATGTGTATGATGCCTAAGGTTCTCAATGCTCGGTGGTGGGGGTCACTCTGTTCAGTGCATTTGGTTTACTCCTGTGTCATTGCTACACCCTCTTAAATCTTACATCAGCTACATACGGCACTCCAGCTGTTCTGAAACTATAACCCTGGGTTCACACCTGAGGTTTTACAGCGCGTTCAAACGCGCTGTAAAACGCTCAACACATGAAAACCAATGCTTCCCTATGGGAATGGTTCTCACCTGGGCGTTTTACAGCGCGTACGATCGCGCTGTAAAACGCCCGACGCATAATCAAGTTCTTGAGCTTCTTTGGGGCGTTTTGACGCGCGTTTGTGGCCATAGGACACTGCAGTCAATCACACAAACGCGCGTTTACCATTACAAAAAACGCGCATAAAAACGCTCAGGTGTGAAAGCAGGGTAACTCCCAGCATGTTCCATTCACTTCTAAGGGAGTTCCGAGAAGAGCCAACCAAGTGTGCATGCTGGGAGTCATGGTTTCACCACAGCTGGAGGTTGCCGATCGCAGTCTTAGGGCTCGTGTTGCATCCGTTTTTTTGCAGATCCATTGTAACAACCTTTCCTTGTCCGCAAAACAGACAAGAACAGGGCATGTTCTATCTTTTTTGCAGGGCTACGAAATGGACATACGGATGCGGACAGCACATGGTGTACTGTCCGCATTTTTTGCTGACCCGTTGAGATGAATGGGTCTGCATTCTATAAGTAAAAAAACGGGACGGAAACAAAATACATTTGTGTGCATGAGCCCTTAGACTGTCAAAGGAGTGGGAGGCTCTGAGCGATGTTCCTGGAGGTGTATTGAAAAACATTTTCATAAAACTAAAACTTCTTAGGATTAGAGAATGATACGGTTATGTTTCGGGGGTCCCTACCCTACATGGCGGTATGCCTACTTTGAAAGTGATGTCAGAGACAACAGACTCCCTTTAAATGGTGGGGTCAAGAGCACCCATCATCTTCCTCAGGACGTCCTGTGAAAGGATCCTCACGGGCACAGATATGGAGACAGTCACTTTGCATTTCTCTCACATACCTGGATTTGGTACCAAGAATTCTGCCAACGATTAGGTTAGAAAGCCCGATGCCAATCATCTGCACTGAGGTGGCGAGACCCATAGCTGTTCCCAGAGTAGCTTGCGGGACTACAAGAGGGATTGATGGCCACATGCTTGCCTATAGAGGAAAAGGGGATGAGTAGAAGACGAGCTACTAGCTACTTCCTCTGGTCACTGACACAGTTTAAAGAGGACCCGTCCGTCCTCCTGACATGGCTTTTAGTAATTACTTGCATCCCTATGTATTAACACTAGATGCTCCAGGATTGTTATCACTATGTTGTGCCATTCCTTTATTATTCCTGCTAGAAAGTTATGAATGAACTGCAGGTCCAGCTGAGGGCGTGTCCCTGCACAGCCTGACACTATCCAATCACTGCTGCCAGTGTCAGACTGTGCAGGGACATACCCCCAACTGGTAATGCCCATCTGGACCATCATTACAAAACTGCTAGTAATTAATTCCTTGGCACAAGAGTCATAAGAACAGATGCCCCAGAATTATCACATGGGGGATGCAAGTAGTTAATAAAACAGACATGTCAGGAGTGGGGACGGCTCTTCTTTAAACTGAGCCCGCAATGGGTGATAACACCAAGCAATAGATTGTCTGCGCGTCGCTTGTGTAGATGAACCGTCTCTAGGTTTAGTGTCCCTTTAAGAGAAAGAAAAAAAAAACATTATACTTTACCGCAGCAAAGGAATAGGTGACTCCAAGCCATAAGGTGGACACTAATGGTGGGACAAAGGTAAAGGCCAACAGGGCAAACACTGGCAACGTCAGCACAGCGCAGAGGAAAGCCAGGACGCCCCTCATCCCTACGTAGTCCTAGGACAGTCAAAACAAGGAGAGGTTAGGTCCTACAGACGTATAAGGGGGATCTCCAAATGACAAAAGGTGAAAACTTACAATTAATATTCCTACAGCCGCAGACAGCACCAGGGAACTGTCATACACCGCCCCTGCGATATAGGCCGCCGTCTGCTGGTCATAGCCGTCATACTTGTCCTGGATGAATTTACTGGTAACGAGAAGATGAACCGTAGTCAGATGTATGCAAGATCTGCATCCTGTTAGGGGTGTGTCCCTGCACCGCGACACTGATTGGATAGTGTTAGACTGCGCAAGGGCACACCCCCAACTGGTAACCCCCAGCTGGACCTTTATTGCAGACTGCTGGCAATTCATTCATAAACTTCTAAAAGGAATAATTGAGGAATGGCACACCTCCTTAGGGGCCATAAGTGGTCTGACAAAAGGTTTATGCAATATCGGATGAAGAGTACAACAGGTAAAGAGAATTTCCTACTTAGGGGACTGAACAAGCCTAACGAGTGAAGAGATACAGATAGGGCCCTTTTGTTGCTCCTGACTGGCACTGAGAAACAATATCCGTACACAGTACAGGCCTCATACTAGATGTAAGTTCCCCCGCTATCCTTACAAGGGTGTCCTTGACATACCCCATAGGTGGCCTGTCCTACATTACTTACCTGGCATCAGCCACGAAAGGAAATACTCCATTATAGAAGAACATGATTGTCAGAACCAAGAGCCAGTAACGTAACGTCAATTGGCGAATATCCTGGACACGCTAGAAATAAAAAAAAAAAATATAAATGATTATTAAAAGGGGTTGGCTCTTTGCAGACATTGCTTGGATATGCCATCAATGTCAGAGGTGGCACCTGCTCCTATCTCTAGAGGAGCTCCTATCTCTTAGGGGGTTACGAAAATGGCTGAGCACTGGCTCGGCTATTTCCTGCGGTCCACCAGAGGTGAATGGAGCTTTGGTGGCGCTCTCCATTCGCCACAATGGTACTTCCGAAAATAGCTGAGCGTGCTGACTCAGCTATTTTCAGAACTCCCATAGCAATGAATGGAAATCACGCCACGCATGAGCGGCATGCCCGTCTTCACTTTCGGGGTCCCATTCTGGAGACAGAAGCAGGTCCCAGAGGTGGGACCTCTCACGTTGATGGCATATTCTAGCGACGTAACATCAATGTCTGGAACGAGCAAGAAGGGGGAAAAAAAAAAAAAGACTTGATCTACAAATTAGAATTAAAACCACGGAGACATCTACAATGCGTAAAAGATTAAAACGAGGACAACCTCTGACTAGATTCCCTTTAAGGAATTCAACATTATCGCAGCAAGTCCCTAACTTGGGACCACCATCTACTAGTCAGAGCAGAGAGCTAATGCAAAGAACAACTGTCATGTTTGCCCATTAGGCCTCTTTCACACGACCGTATGGCTTTTTCAGTGTTTTGCGGTCCGTTTTTCACGGATCAGTTGTTCCGTATGGCACATTCAGTAATTACATAGAAAAAATTGGGACTGGGCATAAAATGGTCAATAGATGGTTCCGCAAAAACGGAACAGATACAGAAGACATACTGATGCATTTCCGTATGTGTTCATTTTTTTTTTTTTTTTTGCGGACCCATTGACTTGAATGGAGCCACGGAACGTGATTTATGGGCAACAATAGGACATGTTCTATGTTTCAATGAAACGGAAACGGAATGCATACGAAGTACATTCAGTTTTTTTTGCTGAACCATTGAAATGAATGGTATACGGAATGCAAAAAATGGCCCATAAACGGGGGGAAAAAAAAACAAAACGGTCGTGTGAAAGAGGCCTTAACGTCAATGGGCGCTGTGTGAAGCCTCATGCACACGTCCGTGAAACACGGACCGTGTGATACCGGCCTGGATTTCTTCTAAGTGCAGGAGCGCACGGAGTCATTGGTTGCTATGACGCCGTCGCTTCATCCTGCCGCCACAGTACAGTAATACACTGGTATGATCTATACCAGTGTATTACTGTACTGCTGCGGCAGCAGGAAGCGCACGGCGTCATGGCAACCAATGACGCAGTGCGCTCCTGCATTAAGAAGAAATCCAGGCCGGTATCACACGGTCCGTGTTTCACGGATGTGTGCATGAGGCTTAATACTACCGCCCACTCTCCCCGCAGCATTACATTCGTTTCCTCCGATGATTACAACCCAGCGCCTCCTGTAATCCATCACTTACCACTTTCTTGGACGCTTCTTGAATTGTTCCCTCCAGGCCCAACTGCTTCATTCCCAGTTTATCCAGTATACTGACCGTCACGGCGGACAACAAGCCCAGGACACACAGTATGGTCCCTACAAGAAAACATGAGATGCACCAAAAGTACATAACATACCGCTGCCACCAATGCATCCTCTGGCCGCAGGTTACAGGTCTGATCATACATCCAACACTTCCTTTAAATTTAAAGGGGTGTTCAATATAGATGGTCTATCCTCTGGACTGGTGGGGGTGTGACATCCAGACCCCTGGTGATCAGCTGTTTGAAAGGGTCGCAGTGTTGGCCTCCTCACAGCGTACCAAGCACAGCGCCATACGTGGTACAGTGGCCGTGCTTGGTAATGCAGCCCATGTCCATTCACTTGAGTGGCACATAGGTCACTGAACAGTGAATGTGATGTCACTGGCCTAGGGATTCAAGGAGTCGGAGCCCCCAGCGATCACATACTGAAGATAGGCCATCAATATTGAACCCCTGGAAAACCCCTTTAAGAAAAGGGATTCGAATGTAAAGTTGTCACTTATGTAAGAAAGAGGAGACATACTAGAGGTCAGAATGTTGCAACCCAAGCTCTGATATATAGCGCCCCCATCTGTAATGTCACAAAACTGCACTCACATATTGCTACGGGTGAACTGTCACCGATTCTAGATAATGATTTGGCGGGGGAGGGGGTGTATGATCTCTATTTGGCAGAGTTACTCCCATCTTATGGCCCAACGTGAAGAAGATCACTTTCTGATCAGAACACATCTCACTGCTGGGACCCCCACCGATCCCGGGAACGATCGGGCCCCTCCTGGACAGCGACACAACTGCTGTGCAGGGAAAAAAAAAAACGTAAAGGGGTATTCCCATCTTAGACAATGGGGGCATATCGCTAGGATATGCCCCCATTGTCTAATAGGTGCGGGTCCCACCTCTGGGAGCCGCACCTACAAGGAGAACGGAGCGGAGAAAGTTAAGGAGGGCGCACCGTGCATGCGCAGTCGCCCTCCATTCGTTTCTATGGAGCCGCCGAAAATAGCCGAGTGCTGGCTTGGCTATTTCCGTCGGCCCCATAGAAATGAATAGGAGCGGTGGCCGCGCATGCGCGGTGCGCTCCCATTCACTTCAACGTGAGAGGCAGGGAGCTGCGCCTGGTGGTGGACGGATCCCAGGATACCCGGGGTCCTCCAGCCACAACTCTCCCCGGCTCCGTTCTACTTGTAGGTGCGGGTCCCAGAGGTGGGACCCGCAGATATCAGACAGACAATGGGGGCATATCCTAGCGATATGCCCCCACTGTCTAAGATGGGATAACCCCTTTAAGGCCCCTTTCACACAAGCGAGTTTTCTGCGCGGGTGCGATGCGCGACGTGAACGCAAAGCTCCCGCACTGAATCCTGACCCATTCATTTAAAAAAAATATATAAATAAGCATCAGTTCTGCATTGCGTGAAAAACGCAGCGTGTTCTAAATTCTGCATTTTTCACGCAGCCCCGGCCCCATAGAAGTGAATGGGGCTTCAGTGAAAAAACGCATTGCATCCGGAAGCAAGTGCGGGTGCGATGCGTTTTTCACTGATGGTTGCTAGGAGATGTTGTTTGTAAACCTTCCGTATTGTATCACGCGCGTGAAAAACGCATCAAAACTCATTGCACGCGCGCAAAAAAACAAACAACTGAACGGAATCGCAGACAAAGCTGACTGAACTTGCTTGCAAAATGGTGCGAGTTTCACTGAACGCATCCGGAGCCAATCCGTCACGCTCGTGTGAAAGGGGCCTAAAGGTGAACCACCATTTTATTGATGGCATTTGTACATCCGAGCGATATACCGCTGCTTTCTAAGACGGAAGAATCCCGATTTTTTTATACTGGTACAGGAGGAGCTGGGGACTGGCATGTGCGACTGCTCCCTGGCTGCCGTTAGCACTGTGCGAAGACCGTTAAAGGGGTTGTCCAGATTTAGAAAAACATGGCTGCCTTCTTCAAGAAACAGTGCGGCGCCTGTTCGTGGATGTGTCTGGTATTGCAGTTTAGCTCCACTGAAATGAAGGCTGAGCTGCAATACCACATGCAACCTGTGGACAAGCGTGGTGCTGTGTGTGGAAGAAAGCAGCTATGTTTTTTCCAACTGTGGGAAGCCCCATCTGACAGTCTTTTAACCTGGCAGCAAGTGTTCAATTCCCCTGCGGCGCCACCACAGGAGAAAGGAAGCGTTACACAGATGCCTACTGAAATCAATGGGCTGTCCGTGTAACGCGTGGACATGCTGGGTCCTCCAAGGTGGAACGCTCTTGGCTGAGCAGAATTCACTAATAGGGTATTTAAAAATGGGTTTTTAATAATAAAGGCGGAGGACCTCTTTAATCCATCAATAGTCATCCAAATCCCCTTGTCTAGTTAACCCTTAGGGCTCATTCAGACGGCTGTATGCTGTCCGCAAAAAAGCAGATCCGTTTTTGTGCGGATTAGATGCTGCCCTATTCACTTCTGTGGGGCCCTTTTCGTCCATTCCACGGCTCAGAAAAACAGGTCCTATACTTGTCAGTGAAAATCAGGACGTGGCCCCATTGAAGTCTACAGGTCAGCAGAAAAAAAAAAAAAAAAACGAAAGCAATCCATTTTTTTGCAGACATGCTGAACTGTCTGCAAAAAACGGATCCGCATTTTTGCGGACAGCATACAGCCGTCTGAGTGAGCCCTTACTCTGACAGGGTTTCTCACCTCCCCAAAGAGTCCACTGGATTCCAAATTGATCTTCGAACCGCCTGGTGAGGAAGAAATTGAGGACGCTGCCCAACCTGGAGAAGGACAGGGTCAGCCCGAACGCCAGAGCCAGTTCTTTCCCTTTAAACCAGAAGGCCGTGATCCGATTCTGTACAACTGGAGGAACACAAGGGTCGAGGGTAAGAAAATACAGGACGCACAGTGGGAGATTTATCAAAACCAGCGCAAGAGAAGAAACGGGAGGAGTTGCCCATAGCAACCAATCCAACAAGAAGGAGACGTCTTACTCGTCAGCGATCCGTTCCCCGAGCCGAACAGCAGGCGTCCTGTTAACATCAGCGGCAGCAGGTAGGGGGTTCCTTTAAAATGTGATCCCAAGGCGAATATGGAGGAGCCCACAACGGTCAAGGAGGAAAACAGGAACAGGCCGACTGCAAGAAACCCCAGGTTACTTATTTACAGAATGATGATGACCCCCAACCACTCCACAAGTACAGGGGGTGCAGACTTTTGCAATCAAATTTCATTTTAATGCCATAAGGCACATGACTGAATAATAAAGCAACTTTACAAATGGCTCCGCACAGGAACGTAATACACAAAAGTAGACCGTGTTTGGAGCCCTGATTTAGGGATCATGTGCACGGCTGTGTTTAGTGGTCCGCACTTTTTTTTTTTACTTCTGTCAAAACGCCCTATCCTTGTCCACAAAACGGACAAGAATATGGCATCTTCTATTTTTTTTGTAGGGCCGCGGAACAGACTTGAGTGTGCTGTCCGCTTCTTTTGTGGCCCCAAAAAATGCAGATAGGATGGGGACTGAAACTACAAAAGTCTTAAATAAAAAAATAAAAATAAAACCCTACCTTTTATGTATGCAGCTCCTATGCAGACCGATGCATAGTCACGTATTCTTTTGCAGCCAAATGATCCAATGCAGCCCAAAAAAACTACTTTCCAAAGAGTCTTGATTCAAAATTTCCAATCGTTTTGTGTACACAGTCCCTTTGCACATTTATGTGTCTCCATGGTGACACACTGTATGATCAGACTACATAGGGTTTGTTTTTTTTTGGATTAAACTCTTATGGAAATAATGACTTCTCATTAGCGCCCTCTTTTGGCTTTGTTCCTAACTGCTAAAAACGGCTCAAACCTCTCTCTATTTCATCTTCTTCTAGGTTTGACCTAGAAAGCGAGATTCTTCCAAAACGTTTTTTTGCCAGGTTTTTCTTTAGCCAAAACCAGCAGCTACGGCGGGTGGACCCCCAGGCTGAGGACACGGATAGCCATAAAAGGTCTGTCTTCAGATAACCCCTTTTACGATAAATGAGGACACCTTCTAAACTTTTACCCTAAATGGCACAAACCGCCAACCAAAGCAACAAAGCCAATTCACCAATGAGTATAGACCAATTTTATGGCATAAATGAATTGAATTATATGGTGCAAACAAATCTGTGCTGGCATCAGAACTGCAATGAATGGAGATTGGGTCCGATCTACCAGTGTTTTAAAGGGCATCTGTCAGCAGTTTTGTCCCTATGACACTGGCTGACCTGTTACATGTGCTTGGCAGCTGAAGGCATCTGTGTTGGTCCCATGTTCATATGTGCCCTCATTGCTGAGAAAAATTATGTTTTAATATATGCAAATGAGCCTCTGGAGCAACGGGGGCGTTACCATTACACCTAGAGGCTCAGCTCTCTCTGCACTTTGATTGACAGGCAGTGTAAATGTCATCACACCTGGCCCTATCACTCAAAGTGCAGTGGGTGTGGCAGTTGCAGACAGCTGAGAATCTAGGAGCAACGGCAACACCCCCGTTGCTCCTAGCGGCTCATTTGCATATAATAAAACATCATTTTTCTCAGCAATGCGGACACATATGTACATGGGACCAACACAGACGCCTTCAGCTGCCAAGTGCACATGTAACAGGTCAGCCAGTGTCATAGGTACAAAACTGCTGACAGATGCTCTTTTAATGAAGATTCTTTGTAAAGTTTTATCAATTTTATTTTAACTGCATTGGAGCTGCAAAAGTATACATACCCTTAAAGGGTTGTTCCGGGATTTTGATATGGATGGCCTATCCCGTTGAAGATGCTCTGCAGTTACCAGCTCCATCCACTACACAAAGGAAAGGGCTGTATAGTTCTACAAACAAACAGCTGATCGGCAGGGGGTGCAGGGTGTCGGACCCCCTCAGATCTGATATCGATGGCCTATCCTGAGGATCAATATCTTGGACAACCCCTTTAAGGACACCAGAAAGCATGTATCAATAATGGGGTGTATCTGGGATGGGTCTGACAAAGTAAGAGATGCTCTATAGTAGCGCTTGCCAACCTGTGGCTCACCAGCTGTTGTGACACTACAACTCCCAGCATGCATTAGCAGTCTACAGCCAGACCAGGAGTCGCCCTGGTGCTGCGGTGAAGTTTTACATTCATCTACATTTCAGCACATGACCCTTCACTCACATCTGTTCCCCAGCTTGTCGATGAGAAACCCGGCCATGATCACCACCACGGCATTCCTGCGGGAGAAAACCAGAAAAAGGGCCTTAGACATGAACAGAAAAATCTTTTTTTTCTTGCAGCTATTTAGATCTCTGCAACTTAGGGGCCATTCCCACGTCCGCAACGTGTTTTGCGGATCCAAAAAACACGGACAGCAGCAATCTGCGTTCCACATTTTGCGGACTGCACATTGCCGGCACTAACATAATATGCCTATTCTTCTCCGCAATTTCAGAAAAGAATAGGACATGTTCTATTTTTTTTTCGGGAACGGAATTGCGGACCCGGAAGTGCAGGTCCGCAATTCTGTGTCCAGGCAGCACGATGTAGAAATGAATGGGTCAGCAATGCCGTTCCGCAAAATTGCGGATGTGTGAATGGACCCTTATAGTATTAATTAAACGAAAACTGTTTATGCATGCAACTCCTATGCAGAACTATAGGTCTCCATGGCAACAGACTACAAACAGACCCTGCGTGTAGTCTGATCCTGCAGGCTTTTATTACTTCCTTCCACTTGACCTGCTGCACGTTTTCTTTTTCTCTTAGGCTACTTTCACTCTAGCGTTCTTGCTGGATCCGGCAGGGTTTAGCAAAAACGCTTCCGTTACTGATAATACAACCGCCTGCATCCGTTATCAACGGATCCGCTTGTATTATCTGTAACATAGCCAAAACGGATCCGTCATGAACTCAATTGAAAGTCAATGGGGGACGGATCCGTTTTCTATTGTGTCAGAGAAAACGGGTCCGTCCTCATTGACTTGCATTGTGGGTCATGACGGATCCGTCTTGCTCCGCATCCCATGACAGAAAGAAAACCGCAGCAGGCTGTGGTTTGCTCTCCGGTATGAGAACGCAACTAAACGAAAAGGAATGCATTTGGAGCATTTCATTCTGTTCAGTTACGAAATGGAAGCTTTTTTTTTCCGGTATTGACGCTAGTGTAAAAAGTAGCCTTAGGCGATCATCACATGAGAGGCGCTGAAGCACAAATCTGCGTGTGATCCATTACCCGCCATAGTGGCGAGGGGAGCGAATTGGTTTTACGTGAAAAATCCAACACAGCTGGACACGTCACATCACATATACATGCACACCCGCAGGCATACATGACATGCCATACTGCAGGACGTTTTCCCAGGTACGCACGCAATCACCGTGGACCCCTGGCCCTAACAAAGCACAGATCCCAGGCGGGTGAGCTACAATCTAAATCCGCAGGCTCGTCCCCGTCGCGGCCTGCTATTGGCTGCTCCACGCGTCGCTGGATGTTTTCACCTGAGATACGTGGAGATGCAGCAATGGGCATGTGGGGATATGGAGCAACGCGAGTTCCGGGGAGCGGGTAAGTATAATCTATATGAAGGACCCGGGCACTGGGGGGCGTTTTATAGTTTAAACCACCTATAGAGTGCTCACATATTCCGCAGCATCACTTGCTGCCCCCAATGGGGCTCACAATCTAAGGTCCCTATCAGTTATGTCTTCGGAGTCTGGAAGGAAACGGGAGAATTCGGAGGAAACCCACGCAGATCATACAAACTCCATGCAGATGTTGTCCTTGGTGGGATTCGGACCCCAGCGCTGCAAGGCCCCAGTGCTAACCACTGAGCCACCAGGCTGCTTTCTGGCATTCCCTAAACCTAATTTCTGCGAACCAACCGTCCGTCTCTGGCCTCCTGGCTGACTATTCTCACGCTATTCATACTTACGTCCAGGCGTAGATGGCATATAACAGGTTATACTGCTCTGGGGTCATTCCAAGCCCCGCCACGCAGCCATCACTACTGTTACCCTGGGTGCTGTTGGGGTGACTCCCGTTTGAACATGTCAGGTTCTGTTAAGTCAAAAAGAAAACAAAAAAAACATTACTCTTAGGGCCCTTTAACACGGGCGAGATTTCCGCGCGGGTGCAATGTGTGAGGTGAACGCATTGCACCCGCACTGAATCCCGACCCATTCATTTCTATGGGGCTGTGCACATGAGCGGTGATTTTCACGCATCACTTGTGCGTTGCGTGACAATCGCAGCATGTTCCTCTTTGCGAGTTTTCCACGCAACGCAGGCCCCATAGAAGTGAATCGGGGTGCGTGAAAATCGCAAGAAAGTGCAGATGCGGTGCGATTTTCAGGCACGGTTGGTAGGAGACGATCGGGATGGGGACCCGATCATTATTATTTTCCCTTATAACATGGTTAGAAGGGAAAATAATAGCATTCTGAATACAGAATGCATAGTACAATAGGGCTGGAGGGGTTACAAAAAAAAGAATAATAATTTAACTCGCCTTAATCCACTTGATCGCGCAGCCGGCATCTCTTCTGTCTTCATCTTTGCTGTGTGCAGTAACAGGACCTGTGGTGACGTCACTGCACTCATCACATGATCCATCACCATGGTAAAAGATCATGTGACGGACCATGTGACTAGTGCAGTGACATCACCACAGGTCCTATTCCTGTGCACAGCAAAGATGAAGACAGAAGAGAAGACGGCTGCGCGATCAAGTGGATTAAGGCGAGTTAAATTATTATTTATTTATTTTTTTAACCCCTCCAGCCCTATTGTACTATGCATTCTGTAGTCAGAATGCTATTATTTTCCCTTATAACCATGTTATAAGGGGAAATAATACAGTCTACACAACACCGAATCCAAACCCGAACTTCTGTGAAGAAGTTCGGGTACCAAACATTCCAATTTTTCTCACGCACGTGCAAAACGCATTACAATATTTTGCACTCGCGCGGAAAAATTGTGCATTTTCCTGCAACGCACCCGCATTTTATCCGGGCTAAAAACATGACGCCCGTGTGACAGAGGCCTTAAAGGGTTTCTGTCATGGGAAAAATCGTTATGCAGCTGACGGACGTTAGCGATGTGCTAATATCAGCAGTACATAACAGTACGCTTTATAACTCCCTGCTGCCGCAGTTCTCTTAAAAAACAGACTTTTAAAATATGCTAATGAAGCCTCTAGGTGCTATGAGGGCGCTGCTGCAGCACCTAGAGGCTCGGTCTACTCACCTTTTGGCACGCCCACGTCCACTTGATTGACGTCCTTCTCTGCATCGTCCTCATAATTCCGCACCTGCGAACATCCAGCGCAGTGAGTAAAAGACACTCGGCTGCTGCAAGGCAGGTCTGTGACGTAATCGGCGCAGTGAGGAAGCTGGCAGCAGCGAGCGTCCTTCAATCACTGCGCCTGCACCGTTCCGTTTAGTATTCGCGGGATTATGAGGACGATGCAGAGAAGGACGTCAATCAAGTGGACGTGCCAAAAGGTGAGTTGACCGAGCCTCTAGGTCAGGCATCCTCAAACTGCGGCCCTCCAGCTGTTGTAAAACTACAACTCCCACAATGCCCTGCTGTAGGCTGATACCTGTAGGCTGTTCGGGCATGCTGGGAGTTGTAGTTTTGCAACAGCTGGAGGGCCGCAGTTTAAGGATGCCTGCTCTAGGTGCTGCAGCAACGCCCTCATAGCACCTACAGGCTTCATTAGCATATTCTAAAAGTCTGTTCTTTAGGAGAACGGCGAAGGCGCGGCGAGGAAGCTGGCAGCCTCCGAGCGCCTTTCCCTCACCGCCCCTGCGCCGAATGCTGAACGACGCAAGATTTCATCAGAGCATAGAGCTGGCAGACAGATGCAAGCGCTGCCTGGCCCTGTCAATCAGGACTTGGAGGGAGGCAACAAAGGTGGGAGAACGGAGCCTCTTGGAGCAGGAACAATTTATTCCTGCATTTCCAGGAGGAATAAAAAAGGAACGGAACAATGCAAAGTTCTAAAAAAATATAAATAAAAAAAATGCTCCAGAATTGTTATTACATGGGGGAGACATGTCAGGAGAGAGGACAGGTCCCTGCACTTACCCCCTGGAACTGGTCCTGCAGCACGCTGGGAATATCAAAGCAGAAATAGGAACCGAATGTAAGCAGACAGTTGAAGAACAGAACCACGAATCGGTAAGAGGCTGTGAGAGAAAACGGGGAGAAACAGTCAGAATATACAGGACTTGGCAGATAGATACGAGATAGATACGAGATAGATAGATACGAGATAGATACGAGATAGATAGATACGAGATAGATAGAAGCTATATTAGGTAGGATGGACAGAAATACAGATAGCTGGATAGATTACATAGATATGAGATAAAAGATAGATAGACACATGAGATAGATGGATAGACAGACAGACAGACATTCTTAAGGGACACCAATAATGTAAAGATGATCTCGGCTTCATTTACTATTGTTAAGAACCTTCAGAAACATATCCTGTACTTAAGTGTGACTGATGGGAGTAGTAGTGGAAAGTAGTACATATCAGGCCAGAATAAATTCTGAGGACTAGTCCACTCATATATAGGCATGCAGGGAACTGGTGGTCACCAGGGAAGGAAGTGACAGGTTGCTAGGCAACCATTTTGAGGGGACCTGTTAAATCCAAGCAGCGTTTAGATTTTAGACCGGCGTCGGCTGCCCTTCCAAAGTCCACAGCTCTCAAAACAAGCAGGATCTTATATGGGAAGATATAGGAAAGCCTAAGTAAAGTAAGAACTGCCCTTTGACTCCCAGCACACCCGCCGATCAGCTTTCTGAAGAGGCAGCAGCGCCGCGGCCAATATGACATCATGATCATCGGTCACATGACCTAGCCACTACAGGACCGCCGTACACAGGATTGCGTCCTGCCAGCGGCCCTGCTCTTCTGGGTGGACGCATATACGCGTCCTCCCACGAGAGCCGAGATTTCCTGTGAACGCGCGCACACAGGCGCGCGCGCTCACAGGAACGGAAGGTAAGCGAGTGGATCTCCAGCATGCCAGCGGCGATCGCTCGCTGGCAGGCTGGAGATCCGAATTTTTTAACCCAACAGGTATATTAGACGCTGTTTTGATAACAGCGTCTAATATACCTCCTACCTGGTCCTCTGGTGGTCCCTTTTGTTAGGATCGACCACCAGAGGACACAGGTAGGTCAGTAAAGTCGCACCAAACACTACACTACACTACACCCCCCCCCCCCGTCACTTATTAACCCTTTATGAACCCCTGATCACCCCATATAAACTCCCTGATCACCCCCCTGTCATTGATCACCCCCCTGTCATTGATCACCCCCCTGTCAGGCTCTGTTCAGACCTCCGTATGATTTTTACGGATCCACGGATACATGGATCGGATCCGCAAAACACATGCGGACGTCTGAATGGAGCCTTACAGGGGGGTGATCAATGACAGGCGGGTGATCACCCATATAGATTCCCTGATCACCCCCTGTCATTGATCACCCCCCTGTAAGGCTCCATTCAGACGTCCGTATGATTTTTACGGATCCATGGATACATGGATCGGATCCGCAAAACACATGCGGACGTCTGAATGGAGCCTTACAGGGGGGTGATCAATGACAGGCGGGTGATCACCCATATACACTCCCTGATCATCCCCCTGTCATTGATCACCCCCCCGTAGGGCTCCATTCAGACGTCCGCATGTGTTTTGTATCCATGGATCCGTAAAAATCATGCGGACGTCTGAATGGAGCCTTACAGGGGGGTGATCAATGACAGAGGGGTGATCACCCATATACACTCCCTGATCACCCCCTGTCATTGATCACCCCCTGTAAGGCTCCATTCAGACATCCGCATGTGTTTTGCGGATCCGATCCATGTATCCATGGATCCGTAAAAATCATGCGGACGTCTGAATGGAGCCTTACAGGGGGTGATCAATGACAGAGGGGTGATCACCCATATACACTCCCTGATCACCCCCTGTCATTGATCACCCCCCTGTAAGGCTCCATTCAGACGTCCGCATGTGTTTTGCGGATCCGATCCATGGATCCGTAAAAATCATACGGACGTCTGAATGGAGCCTTACCAGGGGGGTGATCAATGACAGGGGGTGATCAGGGAGTGTATATGGGTGATCACCCCCCTGTCATTGATCACCCCCCCCCCCTGTAAGGCTCCATTCAGACATTTTTTTGGCCCAAGTTAGCGGAAATTTTTTATTTGTTTTTGTTTTTTCTTACTAAGTCTCATATTCCACTAACTTGTGTCAAAAAATAAAATCTCACATGAACTCACCATACCCCTCACGGAATCCAAATGCGTAAACATTTTTAGACATTTATATTCCAGACTTCTTCTCACGCTTTAGGGCCCCTAAAAAGCCAGGGCAGTATAAATACCCCACATGTGACCCCATTTCGGAAAGAAGACACCCCAAGGTATTCCGTGAGGGGCATATTGAGTCCATGAAAGATTGACATTTTTGTCCTAAGTTAGCGGAAATGGAGACTTTGTGAGAAAAAAACAAAAAAAATCAATTTCGCTAACTTATGCAAAAAAAAAATAATTTCTATGAACTCGCCAGGCCCCTCATTAAATACCTTGGGGTGTCTTCTTTCCAAAGTGGGGTCACATGTGGGGTATTTATACTGCCCTGGCTTTTTAGGGGCCCGAAAGTGTGAGAAGAAGTCTGGGATCCAAATGTCTAAAAATGCCCTCCTAAAAGGAATTTGGGCACCTTTGCGCATCTAGGCTGCAAAAAGGTGTCACACATCTGGTATCGCCGTACTCAGGAGAAGTTGGGGAATGTGTTTTGGGGTGTCATTTTACATATACCCATGCTGGGTGAGAAAAATATCTTGGTCAAATGCCAACTTTGTATAAAAAAAATGGGAAAAGTTGTCTTTTGCCAAGATATTTCTCTCACCCAGCATGGTTATATGTAAAATGACACCCCAAAACACATTCCCCAACTTCTCCTGAGTACGGCGATACCAGATGTGTGACACTTTTTTGCAGCCAAGGTGGGCAAAGGGGCACATATTCCAAAGTGCACCTTTCGGATTTCACAGGCCATTTTTTACACATTTTGATTGCAAAGTACTTCTCACACATTTGGGCCCCTAAATTGCCAGGGCAGTATAACTACGCCACAAGTGACCCCATTTTGGAAAGAAGACACCCCAAGGTATTCCGTGAGGGGCACGGCGAGTTCCTAGAATCTTTTATTTTTTGTCACAAGTTAGCGGAAAATGATGATTTTTCTTTTTTTTTCTTTTTTCCTTACAAAGTCTCATATTCCACTAACTTGCGACAAAAAATAAAAAATTCTAGGAACTCGCCATGCCCCTTACGGAATACCTTGGGGTGTCTTCTTTCCAAAATGGGGTCACTTGTGGCGTAGTTATACTGCCCTGGCAATTTAGGGGCCAAAATATGTGAGAAGTACTTTGCAATCAAAATGTGTAAAAAATGACCGGTGAAATCCGAAAGGTGCACTTTGGAATATGTGCCCCTTTGCCCACCTTGGCTGCAAAAAAGTGTCACACATCTGGTATCGCCGTACTCAGGAGAAGTTGGGGAATGTGTTTTGGGGTGTCATTTTACATATACCCATGCTGGGTGAGAAAAATATCTTGGTCAAATGCCAACTTTGTATAAAAAAATGGGAAAAGTTGTCTTTTGCCAAGATATTTCTCTCACCCAGCATGGGTATATGTAAAATGACACCCCAAAACACATTCCCCAACTTCTCCTGAGTACGGCGATACCAGATGTGTGACACTTTTTTGCAGCCTAGGTGGCTTTCGGATTTCGCAGGTCATTTTTTACACATTTTGATTGCAAAGTACTTCTCACATATTTTGGCCCCTAAATTGCCAGGGCAGTATAACTACGCCACAAGTGACCCCATTTTGGAAAGAAGACACCCCAAGGTATTCCGTGAGGGGCATGGCGAGTTCCTAGAATTTTTTATTTTTTGTCGCAAGTTAGTGGAATATGAGACTTTGTAAGAAAAAAATAAAAATAAAAAATCATCATCATTTTCCGCTAACTTGTGACAAAAAATAAAAAGTTCTATGAACTCACTATGCCCATCAGCGAATACCTTAGGGTGTCTACTTTCCGAAATGGGGTCATTTGTGGGGTTTTTCTACTGTCTGGGCATTGTAGAACCTCAGGAATCATGACAGGTGCTCAGAAAGTCAGAGCTGCTTCAAAAAGCGGAAATTCACATTTTTGTACCATAGTTTGTAAACGCTATAACTTTTACCCAAACCATTTTTTTTTGCCCAAACATTTTTTTTTTTATCAAAGACATGTAGAACTATAAATTTAGCGAAAAATTTATATATGGATGTCGTTTTTTTTGCAAAATTTTACAGCTGAAAGTGAAAAATGTCATTTTTTTGCAAAAAAATCGTTACATTTTGATTAATAACAAAAAAAGTAAAAATGTCAGCAGCAATAAAATACCACCAAATGAAAGCTCCATTAGTGAGAAGAAAAGGAGGTAAAATTCATTTGGGTGGTAAGTTGCATGACCGAGCGATAAACGGTGAAAGGAGTGTAGTGCCGAAGTGTAAAAAGTGCTCTGGTCATGAAGGGGGTTTCAGCTAGCGGGGCTGAAGTGGCTAGGTGCAGCTCAGTCCAATTGAAGTGAATGGAGCTGATCTGCAATACCAAGCACGGCCACTATACAATGGATGGCGCTGTGCTTGGTACCGTAAGTTTGGAAGAGGCTGCAGCACTTGGGGCGCTGGGAGACCACCATTTATCTGATATTGATGACCTATCCTAAGCATGGGCCATCAATAGTGAACTCCTGGAAAACCCCTTTAATCCAGAATCTGATAATCCAGAAAGTCTAATGATCTAGAAAATGGAGCAGAGGGAACCAGCTAGGAAATCAGGTTCTGTGTATTTTATCAGGTTAGACAATGTCTTCCACAAAGTGCGTTATTCACTTTAAGGGGGGGGGGGGGGGTCACTTCAGTACAGGGGGGCGTGCACCTATCACCCCTTGTCCCACTTCTGTCTGCTGTGCTGTCTAGAATAAAGGTGACAACTCCATCTGACGATGCAGAACTGAGAAGTCAGGGCGGACGCTGCGTCCTGTGACCCGGTGAGGTTACCCACAGATGCTGAGACAGCAGACAGGATGCACCGGGAGGGGGAAGGGGCGAGCCGGACTCCAGAATTACTCACTCACCTCCGCGGCGAGACCCCGAGGAAGCGCTGCAGTGGCAGAACTAAAATGTCACCTACTACAGCTCAGTCACATGTGAATTAAGCTGGACATACACGTTCGGTCAGTCCATTTCAGCCGGCCCGGCCGCCCATGACAACACCCCCACCTCCCACAGCATACACAGGGGGAGATCAGGACAAGGCAGAGGGATTTCCCTTCAGGACACATGCATGCTCAGCTGAACCAAGCATGCATGTGTATGGAAGAGATAGGCGTTCGGGCAGCTATCTAACGCATGTGGCCATTTTAGGGTACGTTCACACTAGCGTTCAAGTTTTCTGGTATTGAGTTGCGTCCTCGGGGCTCAATACCGTAAAAAAACGGATCCGGTTTATCCTAATGCATTCTGAATGGAGAGCAATCCGTTCAGTCTCTCTTACGGTATTTTCTCCGTCCAAAATTCCGGAACACTTGCCGGAATGCCGGCATTATTTTCCATTGAAATGCATTAATGCCAGATTCGGCACCAAGTGTTCCGGAAAAACAGATCCGGCTTTCCGGTCTGCGCATGGGCTTTAAAAATGTGTAAAAAATAAATAAATACTGGATCCGTTTTTCTGGATGACACCAGAGAGACGGATCCAGCATTGCAATGCATTTGTGAGACAGATCCGCATCCGCATCCAGCTACAAATGCTGTCCGTTTGCGTACGGATTTCGGGCGACCGGAACTGCCTGCCGGAACCCAACAACGCAAGTGTGAAAGTAGCCTTAGACTTTGTTCAAATCACATCTGCAGATCCCTTACATTGCACGACGCGCACAATTGGCGCCCACCGACTAGGAGGGTCCGTCAGGTTTTGCGTACTACTTAAAGGGGCTCTTTTCTACGCTGGTCTACCTAGTGCACATCCCATGCGGACATGTACAGGCTTGTGGGGGGTATCCCTATCCAGGCACTCGCCCTGCAAATGTGCCCCAAAATTGATATATTATTATATGAATCAGGTTCCCCAGATGCCTGGAGTCTCACCTGGTCACATGACCTCCCGGGCAGTCACATGACAGGGCGCTACCACACAAAGTTTGCGGCACTGACCTTTCTCTGCCGGGACCGCCATGTCTTTCGCTCTGCACCCTGTAAACACACACAAAAAAATAAAAAAAATTATAGCAAAACGAGAGCAGCTCCTCCGGACACCCGCACCGGGCGCACACAGCACAAAGACCGACGCCTGGGCCAGCCGCTAGCCCCGCCCCGCCTGCGCTTTGATGGACAGGTCGCTGACCACGCCCACTCCAGGCGTTGTTCTGCGTAAACAAAGATTGGCGGCGCTTGCTGCGCACTGGACGGCCGCACGGGGGCGCGCGAGAACACGGTGCGGCGCGACAACTAGGTTAGGTTAGGGCTGCGACCGAAAAGAAGGCGACATTTCATGTCATGACATTTCAGTGGTGTCGCACTGTCGCTCTGGGACACGCTACATGCTGCTCAAATCCGTCCAAGCGGCATGTTGCATTGAAATGCTTTTTATCGAACGTTGCGCGATTTTCTTGTCACCATTTAGGCTAGGTCTACACAACGACATTTGTCGCGTGACATTTTGTTGCACTAATGTCGCGCGACAATTTTTATAATGACAGTCTATGGTGTCGCACTGCGACATGCGACATGCTGCGACTGCGACGCGACAGTCGCAGAAAAATCCATCTTGAATGGATTTTCTGTGACTGTCGCGTCGCAGTCGCAGCATGTCGCATGTTGCAGTGCGACACCATAGACTGCCATTATAAAAATTGTCGCGCGACATTGGTGCAACAAAATGTCGCGCGACAACTGTTGCGCCCTGTCGCGCGACAAATGTCGTCGTGTAGACCTAGCCTTAGGCTAGGTCTATGCTGACGGCATTTGTTGCGCGACACATAGGGCACAACTACACTGCAACATTTGACGCACCGATGTCGCGCGACAATTTTTATAATGGTAGTCTACGGTGTCGCATTTCAACATGCGACAGTCGCAGAAAAATCCATCTCGAATGGATTTTTTGCGACTGTCGCATCGCAGCATTTTGCATGTTGCAGTGCGACACTGTAGACTACCATTATAAAAAATGTCATAGTGTAGATCTAGCCTTAGCCATAGCCTTTTGTGTCGCACGGCTTTTCTACACCTTGCTGTCGCGGTACGCTTGAAATTAGAACTAGGTCTGATCTTTCTCCCCGTTTGGTGAGACTTTTAGCGCCACTTTTGTCCATAGGCTGCATCTGGTACTGCAGGGGCTCATGCCCACGAACGTATTTTCTTTCCGTGTCCGTTCCAGTTTTTTTGCGGACTGTACACAGGACCATTCATTTCAATGGGTCCACAAAAAAAAACCTGAAAGTACTCTGTGTGCATTCCGTTTCCAAATGTCCGTATTTCCGTTCCGCAAAAAAATAGAACATGTCCTATAATTATCTGCATTACGGACAAGGAGAACACTGTTCTATTAGGGGCCAGCTGTTCCGTTCCACAAAATACGGAATGCACACGGATGTCATCCGTATTTTTTTTGTGATCCATTTTTTGCGGACTGCAAAATACATACGGTCGTGTGCATGAGCCCTAAGGCGTCTTTCACATGAGTGATACGGATTGTGTGCCCTTTTTTTGTCTGTGTTTACGGATCCATCACGCCCATTATAATCTATGGGTCCGTGAAAAATACGTGTGTATTGTGTGTTTCGTCCATTGTTTCGCGGACCATTTATTGGAGATGCTTTGAAAATGTATTTTCTGCTGTGCAGTGTCTGTGGAGCACGGATGACACATGGAGAAATAAACGGACAGACTGACCAAACGCAGTCCCTACACGGAAATCTTCATGGATCTATCACTGACCAACTTATCGCAGATTTTATCACAGAAGTGTGACTAAGGGGGCATTCACACAACTGTATTCGTATGTGGTGCGCAAATTGCATTTGTATTTTTTTTTGCAGACCCATTGTAACAATGCCTTTCTTGTCTGCAAAACGGACAGGAATAGGACATGTTCTGTCTTTTTTTCAGGTGCCGCGCAACGGAGATACGGATGCGGACAGCAACCAGTGTGCTGTCTGCTTCTTCTGTGGTCCCATTGAAAGGAAGGATCCGCAAAAAATGTGGATCGAATGCAGCCCGTAAATATGGTTGTGTGACCAGGGCCTTAGGGCTCATGCACATGAACGTATTTTCTTTCCGTGTCTGTTCCGTTTTTTTTGCATACCGTATGCTGAAGCATTCACTTCAATGGGTCCGCAAAAAAGATGGAAGTTAGGCCTCATGCACACGACCGTATTTTGTTTCCGTGTCCGATCCGGTTTTTATGCGGATAGGATGCAGACCCTTCATTTTAATGGGTCCGCAAAAAAAACGAATCCGCCCAAAAAAACGGATGCCATACGGAACGTCATCCATTTTTTTTGCGGATCCGCAATTTGCGGACCGTAAAACACATATGATCGTGTGCATGTAGCCTTTGCGGATCCATTGTAATAATGCCTATCCTTGTCCGCAAACTAGAAAAAAATAGGACATGCACTATTTTTTTTTGCGGAGCAACGGAACGGACATACTGATGCGGACAGCACATGGTGTGCTGTCCGCGTTTTTTGCGGACCCATTGAAATGAATGGGTCCGCATCCTATCAGAAAAAATAACGGATTGGACACGGAAGCAAAATTGATTCCGTTTCCGTATGTCCGTGTTTCCGTTCCGCAAAAAAAATTAACATGTCCTATTTTTTGTCCGCATTACGGACAAGGATAGGACTGTTCTATTAGAGGCCGGTTGTTCCTTTCCGCAAAATACGTAATGCACACGGACGTTATCCGTATTTTTTGCAGATCTGTTTTTTGCGGACCACAAAATACACATGGTCGTGTGAACGAGCCCTAATACTCCGGGAGTCCGTGCGCCTAAGGCTACTTTCACACCTGCGTTAGGTGCGGATCCGTCTGGTATCTGCACCTATAATGTAAACGCTTGGATCCGTTCAGAACGGATCCGTTTGCATTACCATGAAAAATAAATAAATAAAAACGTGAAAGTAGCCTTAAATGAAATCTGTGCTGATGTAGATTTCAGTCATCACTAAGGGCTCATTCACACAAACGTATTTTCTTTCTGTGTCCGTTCTGTTTTTTTTTTGCAGACCGTATAGAAGCATAGAATGTGTCGGCAGATAAGAACCATTTGGCCCATCTAGTCTGCCTAATATACTGAATACTATGAGTAGCCCCGGCCCTATCTTATATGAAGGATGGCCTTATGCCTATCCCATGCATGCTTAAACTCCTTCACTGTATTTGCCGCTACCACTTCTGCAGGAAGGCTATTCCATGCATCCACTACTCTCTCAGTAAAGTAATACTTCCTGATATTACTTTTAAACCTTTGCCCCTCTAATTTAAAACTATGTCCTCTTGCAGCAGTTTTTCTTCTTTTAAATATTCTCTCCTCTTTTACCGAGTTGATTCCCTTCATGTATTTAGCAGTTTCTATCATATCCCCTCTGTCTCTTCTTTCTTCCAAGCTATACATGTTAAGGTCCTTTCACACTTGCGTTGTTCTTTTCCGGCATAGAGTTCCGTCGTCGGGGCTCTATGCCGGAAGAATCCTGATCTGTTTTATCCTAATGCATTCTGAATGAAGTGAAATCCGTTCAGGATGCATCAGGATGTCTTCAGTTCAGGACCGGAAAGTTTTTTGGCCGGAGAAAATACTGCAGCATGCTGCGCTTTTTGCTCCGGCCAAAAATCCTGAAGACTTGCCGCAAGGCCGGATCCGGAATTAATGCCCATTGAAAGGCATTGATCCGGCCTTAAGCTAAACGTCGTTTCAGCGCATTGCCGGATCCAACGTTTAGCTTTTTTAGAGTGGTTACCATGGCTGCCGGGACGCTAAAGTCCTGGCAGCCATGGTAAAGTGCGGGGGAGCAGCATACTTACCGTCCGTGCGGCTCCCCGGGCGCTCCAGAGTGACGTCAGGGCGCCCCAAGCGCATGGATCACGTGATCACATGGAACACGTCATCCATGCGCATGGGGCGCTCTGACGTCTTTCTGGAGCGCCCCGGGAGCCGCACGGACTGTAAGTATACTGCTCCCCCGCTCCCCACTACTACTATGGCAACCAGGACTTTAATAGCGTCCTGGCTGCCATAGTAACACTGAACGCATTTTAAAGGCGTCTCCGTCTTCAAATGCTTTCAGTACACTTGCGTTTTTCCGGATCCGGCGTGTAATTCCGGCAAGTGGAGTACACGCCGGATCCGGACAACGCAAGTGTGAAAGGGCCCTTAAAGGGTTTCTACCACCACATTTGGACCTGCTAGTGTCTGCTGCACCTAACCATGCTATTGTAATCCCTCTCTCTGCAGCGGTTAGCCTAAAAAACGTACTTTTAGTGATATGCAAATGAGCCTCTAGGTGCTATGGGGGCGTCTGTTCAGCACCTAGAGGCTCCGTCTACTCACCATGTCTGCCGCCCAGCGCGTCCCTCCAGCCCACCCATCTCTAGATTGACAGCCTCCATCGCGGCCGAATTCTCGCGCCGGCGCCGTGTGCGTCTGTATTCGGCGCAGTGACTGTCAGACCGCTCACTGCGCCTGTGCATCTCCACTGCGCCTGCGCATCTGAGCGGTCCGACAGTCACTGCGCCTGCGCCAAATACTGATGCACACGCCGCAGG
The DNA here is from genome assembly GCF_014858855.1 of Bufo gargarizans. NCBI lineage: Eukaryota > Metazoa > Chordata > Amphibia > Anura > Bufonidae > Bufo > Bufo gargarizans. The sequence continues at coordinate 175,691,050 of NC_058087.1, read as the reverse complement.
CGCGAGAGTACGGCCGCGATGGAGGCTGTCAATCTAGAGATGGGCGGGCTGGAGGGACGCGCTGGGCAGAAGACATGGTGAGTAGACGGAGCCTCTAGGTGCTGAAAAGACGCCCCCCATAGCACCTAGAGGCTCATTTGCATATCAATAA